>NC_083599.1:42517618-42869507 GCF_020882245.1 Rhopalosiphum padi
TAATATGTAGAATTGGTCGAAATCCCATGAAAATTGTGTAGGATTGTCCAAAACTCCATGCATTTTATGTAAAATTGGCCAAAATTGAAGTAAAATATATAGAATTGGTCGAAATCCCATGAAAATTGTGAAGAGTTGACAAAAATCCATATATTATCTGTAAAAATGGTCAAAATTCGTTGTATTATCTGTAAAAATGGCCAAAATTCATGTGTTATCTGTAAAAATTGCCATAATCCAAGTATTTTATGTAAAAATGGCCAAAAATTCATATAAATTCTGTAATAATGGTCAAAAATCCATGTAATTTTTGTAAAAATGGCCAAAAATCCATGTAATTTGTGTAGAATTGTTCAAAAATCCATGTATTTTATATAAAAATGGCCAAAAATTGAAGTAAATTATGTAGAATTGGTCGATATCCCATGAAAATTGTGTAGGATTGTCCAATAATCCATATATTTTATGTAAAAATGACCAAAAATCCATGTTATTTGTGTAGAAATGTCCATATATCCATGAAAATTATGTAATAATGGCCAAAAATCCATGAAATTTGTGTAAAATTGTCCAAAATTCCATGTAATTTATGTAAAAATATCAAAAAATTGAAGTAAATTATGTAGAATTGGTCGAAATCCCATGATAATTGTGAAGAGTTGACAAAAATCCATGTATTATCTGTAAAAATGGTCAAAAATCTATGTATTATCTGTAAAAATGGCCAAAATTCATGTGTTATCTGTAAAAAAGGCAAAAACCCCATGTAATTCGTGAAGAATATTCCAAAATTCCATGTATTTTATATAAAAATGGCCAAAAATTGAAGTAAATTATGTAGAATTCGTCGAAATCCCATGAAAATTGTGAAGAGTTGACAAAATCCATATATTTTATGTAAAAATGGCCAAAAATCAATGAAATTTGTGTAGAATTGTTCAAAATTCCATGTATTTTATATAAAAATGGCCTAAAATCAATGAATTTGTGTAGAATTGTTCAAAATTCCATGTATTTTATATAAAAATGGCCAAAAATTGAAGTAAATTATGTAGAATTGGTCGAAATCCCATGAAAATTGTGAAGAGTTGACAAAATCCATATATTTTCTGTAAAAATGGTCAAAATTCGTTGTATTATCTGTAAAAATGGCCAAAATTCATGTGTTATCTGTAAAAATTGCCAAAATCCAAGTATTTTATGTAAAAATGGCCAAAAATTCATATAAATTCTGTAATAATGGTCAAAAATCCATGTAATTTTTGTAAAAATGGCCAAAAATCCATGTAATTTGTGTAGAATTGTTCAAAATTCCATGTATTTTATATAAAAATGGCCAAAAATTGAAGTAAATTATGTAGAATTGGTCGAAATCCCATGAAAAGTGTGAAGGATTGTCCAATAATCCATATATTTTATGTAAAAATGACCAAAAATCCATATAAATTCTGTAATAATGGTCAAAAATCCATGTAATTTTTGTAAAAATGGCCAAAATCCATGTAATTTGTGTAGAATTGTTCAAAATTCCATGTATTTTATATAAAAATGGCCAAAAATTGAAGTAAATTATGTAGAATTGGTCGAAATCCCATGAAAATTGTGAAGAGTTGACAAAAATCCATATATTTTCTGTAAAAATGGTCAAAATTCGTTGTATTATCTGTAAAAATGGCCAAAATTCAAGTATTTTATGTAAAAATGGCCAAAAATTCATATAAATTCTGTAATAATGGTCAAAAATCCATGTAATTTTTGTAAAAATGGCCAAAAATCCATGTAATTTGTGTAGAATTGTTCAAAATTCCATGTATTTTATATAAAAATGGCCAAAAATTGAAGTAAATTATGTAGAATTGGTCGAAATCCCATGAAAATTGTGTAGGATTGTCCAATAATCCATATATTTTATGTAAAAATTACCAAAAATCCATGTAATTTGTGTAGAAGTGTCCATATATCCATGTATTTTATATAAAAATGGCAATAATTCATGTAAATTATGTAATTATGGTCGAAAATCCATGTAATTTGAGTAAAAATGGCCAATTATCCATGAAATTTGAGTAGAATTGTCCAAAACTCCATGCATTTATGTAAAAATGGCCAAAAATTGAAGTAAAATATGTAGAATTGGCCGAAATCCCATGAAAATTGTGTAGGATTGTCCATAAATCCATGTAATTTATGTAAAAATGTCAAAAAATCGAAGTAAATTATGTAGAATTGGTCGAAATCCCATGAAAATTGTGAAGAGTTGACAAAAATCCATGTATTATCTGTAAAAATGGTCAAAAATCCATGTATTATCTGTAAAAATGGCAAAAACCCCATGTAATTCGTGAAGAATTGTCCAAAAATCCATGTATTTTATTTAAAAATGTCAAAAAATTGAAGTAAATTATGTAGAATTGGTCGAAATCCCATGAAAATTGTGAAGAGTTGACAAAAATCCATGTATTATCTGTAAAAATGGTCAAAAATCCATGTATTATCTGTAAAAATGGCAAAAACCCCATGTAATTCGTGAAGAATTGTCCAAAAATCCATGTATTTTATTTAAAAATGGCCATAAATTCATGTAAATTATGTAATTATGGTCAGAAATCCATGTAATTTGAGTAAAAATGGCCAATTATCCATGAAATTTGTGTAGAATTGTCCAAAACTCCATGCATTTTATGTAAAAATGGCCAAAAATTGAAGTAAAATATGTAGAATTGGTCGAAATCCCATGAAAATTGTGTAGGATTGTCCATAAATCCATGTAATTTATGTAAAAATGTCAAAAAATCGAAGTAAATTATGTAGAATTGGTCGAAATCCCATGAAAATTGTGTAGGATTGTCCAAAACTCCATGTATTTTATTTAAAAAATGGCCAATAATCCATGAAATTTGTGTAAAATTGTCCAAAATTCCTTGTAATTTATGTAAAAATGTCAAAAAATTGAAGTAAATTATGTAGAATTGGTCGAAATCCCATGAAAATTGTGTAGGATTGTCCAATAATCCATATATTTTATGTAAAAATTACCAAAAATCCATGTAATTTGTGTAGAAGTGTCCATATATTCATGTATTTTATATAAAAATGGCCATAAATTCATGTAAATTATGTAATTATGGTCGAAAATCCATGTAATTTGAGTAAAAATGGCCAATTATCCATGAAATTTGAGTAGAAATGTCCAAAACTCCATGCATTTATGTAAAAATGGCCTAAAATTGAAGTAAAATATGTAGAATTGGTCGAAATCCCATGAAAATTGTGTAGGATTGTCCATAAATCCATGTAATTTATGTAAAAATGTCAAAAAATCGAAGTAAATTATGTAGAATTGGTCGAAATCCCATGAAAATTGTGAAGAGTTGACAAAAATCCATGTATTATCTGTAAAAATGGTCAAAAATCCATGTATTATCTGTAAAAATGGCAAAAACCCCATGTAATTCGTGAAGAATTGTCCAAAAATCCATGTATTTTATTTAAAAATGGCCATAAATTCATGTAAATTATGTAATTATGGTCAGAAATCCATGTAATTTGAGTAAAAATGGCCAATTATCCATGAAATTTGTGTAGAATTGTCCAAAACTCCTTGCATTTTATGTAAAAAATGGCCAAAAATTGAAGTAAAATATGTAGAATTGGTCGAAATCCCATGAAAATTGTGTAGGATTGTCCATAAATCCATGTAATTTATGTAAAAATGTCAAAAAAATCGAAGTAAATTATGTAGAATTAGTCGAAATCCCATGAAAATTGTGTAGGATTGTCCAATAATCCATATATTTTATGTAAAAATGACCAAAAATCCATGTAATTTGTGTAGAAATGTCCAAAACTCCTTGCATTTTATGTAAAAATGGCCAAAAATTGAAGTAAAATATGTAGAATTGGTCGAAATCCCATGAAAATTGTGTAGGATTGTCCAAAACTCCATGCATTTTATGTAAAATTGGCCAAAAATTGAAGTAAAATATATAGAATTGGTCGAAATCCCATGAAAATTGTGAAGAGTTGACAAAAATCCATATATTATCTGTAAAAATGGTCAAAATTCGTTGTATTATCTGTAAAAATGGCCAAAATTCATGTGTTATCTGTAAAAATTGCCATAATCCAAGTATTTTATGTAAAAATGGCCAAAAATTCATATAAATTCTGTAATAATGGTCAAAAATCCATGTAATTTTTGTAAAAATGGCCAAAAAATCCATGTAATTTGTGTAGAATTGTTCAAAATTCCATGTATTTTATATAAAAATGGCCAAAAATTGAAGTAAATTATGTAGAATTGGTCGAAATCCCATGAAAATTGTGTAGGATTGTCCAATAATCCATATATTTTATGTAAAAATGACCAAAAATCCATGTAATTTGTGTAGAAATGTCCAAAATTCCATGTAATTTATGTAAAAATATCAAAAAATTGAAGTAAATTATGTAGAATTGGTCGAAATCCCATGAAAAGTGTGTAGGATTGTCCAATAATCCATATATTTTATGTAAAAATGACCAAAAATCCATATAAATTCTGTAATAATGGTCAAAAATCCATGTAATTTTTGTAAAAATGGCCAAAAATCCATGTAATTTGTGTAGAATTGACAAAAATCCATGTATTTTATGTAAAAAATGGCCAAAAATCAATGAAATTTGTGTAAAATTGTCCAAAATTCCATGTAATTTATGTAAAAATATCAAAAAATTGAAGTAAATTATGTAGAATTGGTCGAAATCCCATGATAATTGTGAAGAGTTGACAAAAATCCATGTATTATCTGTAAAAATGGTCAAAAATCTATGTATTATCTGTAAAAAATGGCCAAAATTCATGTGTTATCTGTAAAAAAGGCAAAAACCCCATGTAATTCGTGAAGAATATTCCAAAATTCCATGTATTTTATATAAAAATGGCCAAAAATTGAAGTAAATTATGTAGAATTCGTCGAAATCCCATGAAAATTGTGAAGAGTTGACAAAAATCCATATATTTTATGTAAAAATGGCCAAAAATCAATGAAATTTGTGTAGAATTGTTCAAAATTCCATGTATTTTATATAAAAATGGCCTAAAATCAATGAAATTTGTGTAGAATTGTTCAAAATTCCATGTATTTTATATAAAAATGGCCAAAAATTGAAGTAAATTATGTAGAATTGGTCGAAATCCCATGAAAATTGTGAAGAGTTGACAAAAATCCATATATTTTCTGTAAAAATGGTCAAAATTCGTTGTATTATCTGTAAAAATGGCCAAAATTCATGTGTTATCTGTAAAAATTGCCAAAATCCAAGTATTTTATGTAAAAATGGCCAAAAATTCATATAAATTCTGTAATAATGGTCAAAAATCCATGTAATTTTTGTAAAAATGGCCAAAAATCCATGTAATTTGTGTAGAATTGTTCAAAATTCCATGTATTTTATATAAAAATGGCCAAAAATTGAAGTAAATTATGTAGAATTGGTCGAAATCCCATGAAAAGTGTGAAGGATTGTCCAATAATCCATATATTTTATGTAAAAATGACCAAAAATCCATATAAATTCTGTAATAATGGTCAAAAATCCATGTAATTTTTGTAAAAAATGGCCAAAAATCCATGTAATTTGTGTAGAATTGTTCAAAATTCCATGTATTTTATATAAAAAATGGCCAAAAATTGAAGTAAATTATGTAGAATTGGTCGAAATCCCATGAAAATTGTGAAGAGTTGACAAAAATCCATATATTTTCTGTAAAAATGGTCAAAATTCGTTGTATTATCTGTAAAAATGGCCAAAATTCAAGTATTTTATGTAAAAATGGCCAAAAATTCATATAAATTCTGTAATAATGGTCAAAAATCCATGTAATTTTTGTAAAAATGGCCAAAAATCCATGTAATTTGTGTAGAATTGTTCAAAATTCCATGTATTTTATATAAAAATGGCCAAAAATTGAAGTAAATTATGTAGAATTGGTCGAAATCCCATGAAAATTGTGTAGGATTGTCCAATAATCCATATATTTTATGTAAAAATTACCAAAAATCCATGTAATTTGTGTAGAAGTGTCCATATATCCATGTATTTTATATAAAAATGGCAATAATTCATGTAAATTATGTAATTATGGTCGAAAATCCATGTAATTTGAGTAAAAATGGCCAATTATCCATGAAATTTGAGTAGAATTGTCCAAAACTCCATGCATTTATGTAAAAATGGCCAAAAATTGAAGTAAAATATGTAGAATTGGCCGAAATCCCATGAAAATTGTGTAGGATTGTCCATAAATCCATGTAATTTATGTAAAAATGTCAAAAAATCGAAGTAAATTATGTAGAATTGGTCGAAATCCCATGAAAATTGTGAAGAGTTGACAAAAATCCATGTATTATCTGTAAAAATGGTCAAAAATCCATGTATTATCTGTAAAAATGGCAAAAACCCCATGTAATTCGTGAAGAATTGTCCAAAAATCCATGTATTTTATTTAAAAATGTCAAAAAATTGAAGTAAATTATGTAGAATTGGTCGAAATCCCATGAAAATTGTGAAGAGTTGACAAAAATCCATGTATTATCTGTAAAAATGGTCAAAAATCCATGTATTATCTGTAAAAATGGCAAAAACCCCCATGTAATTCGTGAAGAATTGTCCAAAAATCCATGTATTTTATTTAAAAATGGCCATAAATTCATGTAAATTATGTAATTATGGTCAGAAATCCATGTAATTTGAGTAAAAATGGCCAATTATCCATGAAATTTGTGTAGAATTGTCCAAAACTCCATGCATTTTATGTAAAAATGGCCAAAAATTGAAGTAAAATATGTAGAATTGGTCGAAATCCCATGAAAATTGTGTAGGATTGTCCATAAATCCATGTAATTTATGTAAAAATGTCAAAAAATCGAAGTAAATTATGTAGAATTGGTCGAAATCCCATGAAAATTGTGTAGGATTGTCCAAAACTCCATGTATTTTATTTAAAAATGGCCAATAATCCATGAAATTTGTGTAAAATTGTCCAAAATTCCTTGTAATTTATGTAAAAATGTCAAAAAATTGAAGTAAATTATGTAGAATTGGTCGAAATCCCATGAAAATTGTGTAGGATTGTCCAATAATCCATATATTTTATGTAAAAATTACCAAAAATCCATGTAATTTGTGTAGAAGTGTCCATATATTCATGTATTTTATATAAAAATGGCCATAAATTCATGTAAATTATGTAATTATGGTCGAAAATCCATGTAATTTGAGTAAAAATGGCCAATTATCCATGAAATTTGAGTAGAAATGTCCAAAACTCCATGCATTTATGTAAAAATGGCCTAAAATTGAAGTAAAATATGTAGAATTGGTCGAAATCCCATGAAAATTGTGTAGGATTGTCCATAAATCCATGTAATTTATGTAAAAATGTCAAAAAATCGAAGTAAATTATGTAGAATTGGTCGAAATCCCATGAAAATTGTGAAGAGTTGACAAAAATCCATGTATTATCTGTAAAAATGGTCAAAAATCCATGTATTATCTGTAAAAATGGCAAAAACCCCATGTAATTCGTGAA
Organism: Rhopalosiphum padi; assembly: GCF_020882245.1. Lineage (NCBI taxonomy): Eukaryota > Metazoa > Arthropoda > Insecta > Hemiptera > Aphididae > Rhopalosiphum > Rhopalosiphum padi. The sequence continues at coordinate 42,525,192 of NC_083599.1, forward strand.
GAATTGTCCAAAAATCCATGTATTTTATTTAAAAATGGCCATAAATTCATGTAAATTATGTAATTATGGTCAGAAATCCATGTAATTTGAGTAAAAATGGCCAATTATCCATGAAATTTGTGTAGAATTGTCCAAAACTCCTTGCATTTTATGTAAAAATGGCCAAAAATTGAAGTAAAATATGTAGAATTGGTCGAAATCCCATGAAAATTGTGTAGGATTGTCCATAAATCCATGTAATTTATGTAAAAATGTCAAAAAATCGAAGTAAATTATGTAGAATTAGTCGAAATCCCATGAAAATTGTGTAGGATTGTCCAATAATCCATATATTTTATGTAAAAATGACCAAAAATCCATGTAATTTGTGTAGAAATGTCCAAAACTCCTTGCATTTTATGTAAAAATGGCCAAAAATTGAAGTAAAAATATGTAGAATTGGTCGAAATCCCATGAAAATTGTGTAGGATTGTCCAAAACTCCATGCATTTTATGTAAAATTGGCCAAAAATTGAAGTAAAATATATAGAATTGGTCGAAATCCCATGAAAATTGTGAAGAGTTGACAAAAATCCATATATTATCTGTAAAAATGGTCAAAATTCGTTGTATTATCTGTAAAAATGGCCAAAATTCATGTGTTATCTGTAAAAATTGCCATAATCCAAGTATTTTATGTAAAAATGGCCAAAAATTCATATAAATTCTGTAATAATGGTCAAAAATCCATGTAATTTTTGTAAAAAATGGCCAAAAATCCATGTAATTTGTGTAGAATTGTTCAAAATTCCATGTATTTTATATAAAAATGGCCAAAAATTGAAGTAAATTATGTAGAATTGGTCGAAATCCCATGAAAATTGTGTAGGATTGTCCAATAATCCATATATTTTATGTAAAAATGACCAAAAATCCATGTAATTTGTGTAGAAATGTCCAAAATTCCATGTAATTTATGTAAAAATATCAAAAAATTGAAGTAAATTATGTAGAATTGGTCGAAATCCCATGAAAAGTGTGTAGGATTGTCCAATAATCCATATATTTTATGTAAAAATGACCAAAAATCCATATAAATTCTGTAATAATGGTCAAAAATCCATGTAATTTTTGTAAAAATGGCCAAAAATCCATGTAATTTGTGTAGAATTGACAAAAATCCATGTATTTTATGTAAAAATGGCCAAAAATCAATGAAATTTGTGTAAAATTGTCCAAAATTCCATGTATTTTATATAAAAATGGCCAAAAATTGAAGTAAATTATGTAGAATTGGTCGAAATCCCATGAAAATTGTGAAGAGTTGACAAAAATCCATGTATTATCTGTAAAAATGGTCAAAAATCTATGTATTATCTGTAAAAATTGCAAAAACCCCATTTAATTCGTGAAGAATTGTCCAAAAATCCATGTATTTTATTTAAAAATGGCCATAAATTCATGTAAATTATGTAATTATGGTCAAAAATCCATGTAATTTGAGTAAAAATGGCCAATTATCCATGAAATTTGTGTAGAATTGTCCAAAACTCCATGCATTTTATGTAAAATTGGCCAAAAATTGAAGTAAAATATATAGAATTGGTCGAAATCCCATGAAAATTGTGAAGAGTTGACAAAAATCCATATATTATCTGTAAAAATGGTCAAAATTCGTTGTATTATCTGTAAAAAATGGCCAAAATTCATGTGTTATCTGTAAAAATTGCCATAATCCAAGTATTTTATGTAAAAATGGCCAAAAATTCATATAAATTCTGTAATAATGGTCAAAAATCCATGTAATTTTTGTAAAAATGGCCAAAAAATCCGTGTAATTTGTGTAGAATTGTTCAAAATTCCATGTATTTTATATAAAAATGGCCAAAAATTGAAGTAAATTATGTAGAATTGGTCGAAATCCCATGAAAATTGTGTAGGATTGTCCAATAATCCATATATTTTATGTAAAAATGACCAAAAATCCATATAAATTCTGTAATAATGGTCAAAAATCCATGTAATTTTTGTAAAAATGGCCAAAAATCCATGTAATTTGTGTAGAATTGACAAAAATCCATGTATTTTATGTAAAAATGGCCAAAAATCAATGAAATTTGTGTAAAATTGTCCAAAATTCCATGTATTTTATATAAAAATGGCCAAAAATCGATGAAATTTGTGTAGAATTGTTCAAAATTCCATGTATTTTATATAAAAATGGCCAAAAATCAATGAAATTTGTGTAGAATTGTTCAAAATTCCATGTATTTTATATAAAAATGGCCAAAAATTGAAGTAAATTATGTAGAATTGGTCGATATCCCATGAAAATTGTGTAGGATTGTCCAATAATCCATGTATTTTATTTAAAAATGGCCATAAATTCATGTAAATTATGTAATTATGGTCAAAAATCCATGTAATTTGAGTAAAAATGGCCAATTATCCATGAAATTTGTGTAGAATTGTCCAAAACTCCATGCATTTTATGTAAAATTGGCCAAAAATTGAAGTAAAATATGTAGAATTGGTCGAAATCCCATGATAATTGTGAAGAGTTGACAAAAATCCATGTATTATCTGTAAAAATTGCAAAAAACCTCATGTAATTCGTGAAGAATTGTCCAAAAATCCATGTATTTTATTTAAAAATCCATAAATTCATGTAAATTATGTAAGTATGGTCAAAAAATCCATGTAATTTGAGTAAAAATGGCCTATTATCCATGAAATTTGTGTAGAATTGTCCAAAACTCCATGCATTTTATATAAAAATGGCCAAAAATTGAAGTAAATTATGTAGAATTGGTCGAAATCCCATGAAAATTGTGAAGAGTTGACAAAAATCCATATATTTTATGTATAAATGGCCAAAAATCGATGAAATTTGTGTAGAATTGTTCAAAATTCCATGTATTTTATATAAAAATGGCCAAAAATCAATGAAATTTGTGTAGAATTGTTCAAAATTCCATGTATTTTATATAAAAATGGCCAAAAATTGAAGTAAATTATGTAGAATTGGTCGATATCCCATGAAAATTGTGTAGGATTGTCCAATAATCCATATATTTTATGTAAAAATGACCAAAAATCCATGTTATTTGTGTAGAAATGTCCATATATCCATGAAAATTATGTAATAATGGCCAAAAATCCATGAAATTTGTGTAAAATTGTCCAAAATTCCATGTAATTTATGTAAAAATATCAAAAAATTGAAGTAAATTATGTAGAATTGGTCGAAATCCCATGATAATTGTGAAGAGTTGACAAAAATCCATGTATTATCTGTAAAAATTGCAAAAACCTCATGTAATTCGTGAAGAATTGTCCAAAAATCCATGTATTTTATTTAAAAATCCATAAATTCATGTAAATTATGTAAGTATGGTCAAAAATCCATGTAATTTGAGTAAAAATGGCCTATTATCCATGAAATTTGTGTAGAATTGTCCAAAACTCCATGCATTTTATGTAAAATTGGCCAAAAATTGAAGTAAAATATATAGAATTGGTCGAAATCCCATGAAAATTGTGAAGAGTTGACAAAAATCCTTGTATTATCTGTAAAAATGGTCAAAAATCTATGTATTATCTGTAAAAATTGCAAAAACCCCATGTAATTCGTGAAGAATTGTCCAAAAATCCATGTATTTTATTTAAAAATGGCCATAAATTCATGTAAATTATGTAATTATGGTCAAAAATCCATGTAATTTGAGTAAAAATGGCCAATTATCCATGAAATTTGTGTAGAATTGTCCAAAACTCCATGCATTTTATGTAAAATTGGCCAAAAATTGAAGTAAAATATATAGAATTGGTCGAAATCCCATGAAAATTGTGAAGAGTTGACAAAAATCCATGTATTATGTGTAAAAATGGTCAAAAATCCATGTATTATCAGTAAAAAAGGCAAAAACCCCATGTAATTCGTGAAGAATATTCCAAAATTCCATGTATTTTATATAAAAATGGCCAAAAATTGAAGTAAATTATGTAGAATTCGTCGAAATCCCATGAAAATTTTGAAGAGTTGACAAAAATCCATATATTTTATGTAAAAATGGCCAAAAATTCATATAAATTCTGTAATAATGGTCAAAAATCCATGTAATTTTTGTAAAAATGGCCAAAAATCCATGTAATTTGTGTAGAATTGTTCAAAATTCCATGTATTTTATATAAAAATGGCCAAAAATTGAAGTAAATTATGTAGAATTGGTCGAAATCCCATGAAAAGTGTGAAGGATTGTCCAATAATCCATATATTTTATGTAAAAATGACCAAAAATCCATATAAATTCTGTAATAATGGTCAAAAATCCATGTAATTTTTGTAAAAATGGCCAAAAATCCATGTAATTTGTGTAGAATTGTTCAAAATTCCATGTATTTTATATAAAAATGGCCAAAAATTGAAGTAAATTATGTAGAATTGGTCGAAATCCCATGAAAATTGTGAAGAGTTGACAAAAATCCATATATTTTCTGTAAAAATGGTCAAAATTCGTTGTATTATCTGTAAAAATGGCCAAAATTCAAGTATTTTATGTAAAAATGGCCAAAAATTCATATAAATTCTGTAATAATGGTCAAAAATCCATGTAATTTTTGTAAAAAATGGCCAAAAATCCATGTAATTTGTGTAGAATTGTTCAAAATTCCATGTATTTTATATAAAAATGGCCAAAAATTGAAGTAAATTATGTAGAATTGGTCGAAATCCCATGAAAATTGTGTAGGATTGTCCAATAATCCATATATTTTATGTAAAAATTACCAAAAATCCATGTAATTTGTGTAGAAGTGTCCATATATCCATGTATTTTATATAAAAAATGGCAATAATTCATGTAAATTATGTAATTATGGTCGAAAATCCATGTAATTTGAGTAAAAATGGCCAATTATCCATGAAATTTGAGTAGAATTGTCCAAAACTCCATGCATTTATGTAAAAATGGCCAAAAATTGAAGTAAAATATGTAGAATTGGCCGAAATCCCATGAAAATTGTGTAGGATTGTCCATAAATCCATGTAATTTATGTAAAAAATGTCAAAAAATCGAAGTAAATTATGTAGAATTGGTCGAAATCCCATGAAAATTGTGAAGAGTTGACAAAAATCCATGTATTATCTGTAAAAATGGTCAAAAATCCATGTATTATCTGTAAAAATGGCAAAAACCCCATGTAATTCGTGAAGAATTGTCCAAAAATCCATGTATTTTATTTAAAAATGTCAAAAAATTGAAGTAAATTATGTAGAATTGGTCGAAATCCCATGAAAATTGTGAAGAGTTGACAAAAATCCATGTATTATCTGTAAAAATGGTCAAAAATCCATGTATTATCTGTAAAAATGGCAAAAACCCCATGTAATTCGTGAAGAATTGTCCAAAAATCCATGTATTTTATTTAAAAATGGCCATAAATTCATGTAAATTATGTAATTATGGTCAGAAATCCATGTAATTTGAGTAAAAATGGCCAATTATCCATGAAATTTGTGTAGAATTGTCCAAAACTCCATGCATTTTATGTAAAAATGGCCAAAAATTGAAGTAAAATATGTAGAATTGGTCGAAATCCCATGAAAATTGTGTAGGATTGTCCATAAATCCATGTAATTTATGTAAAAATGTCAAAAAATCGAAGTAAATTATGTAGAATTGGTCGAAATCCCATGAAAATTGTGTAGGATTGTCCAAAACTCCATGTATTTTATTTAAAAATGGCCAATAATCCATGAAATTTGTGTAAAATTGTCCAAAATTCCTTGTAATTTATGTAAAAATGTCAAAAAATTGAAGTAAATTATGTAGAATTGGTCGAAATCCCATGAAAATTGTGTAGGATTGTCCAATAATCCATATATTTTATGTAAAAATTACCAAAAATCCATGTAATTTGTGTAGAAGTGTCCATATATTCATGTATTTTATATAAAAATGGCCATAAATTCATGTAAATTATGTAATTATGGTCGAAAATCCATGTAATTTGAGTAAAAATGGCCAATTATCCATGAAATTTGAGTAGAAATGTCCAAAACTCCATGCATTTATGTAAAAATGGCCTAAAATTGAAGTAAAATATGTAGAATTGGTCGAAATCCCATGAAAATTGTGTAGGATTGTCCATAAATCCATGTAATTTATGTAAAAATGTCAAAAAATCGAAGTAAATTATGTAGAATTGGTCGAAATCCCATGAAAATTGTGAAGAGTTGACAAAAATCCATGTATTATCTGTAAAAATGGTCAAAAATCCATGTATTATCTGTAAAAATGGCAAAAACCCCCATGTAATTCGTGAAGAATTGTCCAAAAATCCATGTATTTTATTTAAAAATGGCCATAAATTCATGTAAATTATGTAATTATGGTCAGAAATCCATGTAATTTGAGTAAAAATGGCCAATTATCCATGAAATTTGTGTAGAATTGTCCAAAACTCCTTGCATTTTATGTAAAAATGGCCAAAAATTGAAGTAAAATATGTAGAATTGGTCGAAATCCCATGAAAATTGTGTAGGATTGTCCATAAATCCATGTAATTTATGTAAAAATGTCAAAAAATCGAAGTAAATTATGTAGAATTAGTCGAAATCCCATGAAAATTGTGTAGGATTGTCCAATAATCCATATATTTTATGTAAAAATGACCAAAAATCCATGTAATTTGTGTAGAAATGTCCAAAACTCCTTGCATTTTATGTAAAAATGGCCAAAAATTGAAGTAAAATATGTAGAATTGGTCGAAATCCCATGAAAATTGTGTAGGATTGTCCAAAACTCCATGCATTTTATGTAAAATTGGCCAAAAATTGAAGTAAAATATATAGAATTGGTCGAAATCCCATGAAAATTGTGAAGAGTTGACAAAAATCCATATATTATCTGTAAAAATGGTCAAAATTCGTTGTATTATCTGTAAAAATGGCCAAAATTCATGTGTTATCTGTAAAAATTGCCATAATCCAAGTATTTTATGTAAAAATGGCCAAAAATTCATATAAATTCTGTAATAATGGTCAAAAATCCATGTAATTTTTGTAAAAATGGCCAAAAATCCATGTAATTTGTGTAGAATTGTTCAAAATTCCATGTATTTTATATAAAAATGGCCAAAAATTGAAGTAAATTATGTAGAATTGGTCGAAATCCCATGAAAATTGTGTAGGATTGTCCAATAATCCATATATTTTATGTAAAAATGACCAAAAATCCATGTAATTTGTGTAGAAATGTCCAAAATTCCATGTAATTTATGTAAAAATATCAAAAAATTGAAGTAAATTATGTAGAATTGGTCGAAATCCCATGAAAAGTGTGTAGGATTGTCCAATAATCCATATATTTTATGTAAAAATGACCAAAAATCCATATAAATTCTGTAATAATGGTCAAAAATCCATGTAATTTTTGTAAAAATGGCCAAAAATCCATGTAATTTGTGTAGAATTGACAAAAATCCATGTATTTTATGTAAAAATGGCCAAAAATCAATGAAATTTGTGTAAAATTGTCCAAAATTCCATGTATTTTATATAAAAATGGCCAAAAATTGAAGTAAATTATGTAGAATTGGTCGAAATCCCATGAAAATTGTGAAGAGTTGACAAAAATCCATGTATTATCTGTAAAAATGGTCAAAAATCTATGTATTATCTGTAAAAATTGCAAAAACCCCATTTAATTCGTGAAGAATTGTCCAAAAATCCATGTATTTTATTTAAAAATGGCCATAAATTCATGTAAATTATGTAATTATGGTCAAAAATCCATGTAATTTGAGTAAAAATGGCCAATTATCCATGAAATTTGTGTAGAATTGTCCAAAACTCCATGCATTTTATGTAAAATTGGCCAAAAATTGAAGTAAAATATATAGAATTGGTCGAAATCCCATGAAAATTGTGAAGAGTTGACAAAAATCCATATATTATCTGTAAAAATGGTCAAAATTCGTTGTATTATCTGTAAAAATGGCCAAAATTCATGTGTTATCTGTAAAAATTGCCATAATCCAAGTATTTTATGTAAAAATGGCCAAAAATTCATATAAATTCTGTAATAATGGTCAAAAATCCATGTAATTTTTGTAAAAATGGCCAAAAATCCGTGTAATTTGTGTAGAATTGTTCAAAATTCCATGTATTTTATATAAAAATGGCCAAAAATTGAAGTAAATTATGTAGAATTGGTCGAAATCCCATGAAAATTGTGTAGGATTGTCCAATAATCCATATATTTTATGTAAAAATGACCAAAAATCCATATAAATTCTGTAATAATGGTCAAAAATCCATGTAATTTTTGTAAAAATGGCCAAAAATCCATGTAATTTGTGTAGAATTGACAAAAATCCATGTATTTTATGTAAAAATGGCCAAAAATCAATGAAATTTGTGTAAAATTGTCCAAAATTCCATGTATTTTATATAAAAATGGCCAAAAATCGATGAAATTTGTGTAGAATTGTTCAAAATTCCATGTATTTTATATAAAAATGGCCAAAAATCAATGAAATTTGTGTAGAATTGTTCAAAATTCCATGTATTTTATATAAAAATGGCCAAAAATTGAAGTAAATTATGTAGAATTGGTCGATATCCCATGAAAATTGTGTAGGATTGTCCAATAATCCATGTATTTTATTTAAAAATGGCCATAAATTCATGTAAATTATGTAATTATGGTCAAAAATCCATGTAATTTGAGTAAAAATGGCCAATTATCCATGAAATTTGTGTAGAATTGTCCAAAACTCCATGCATTTTATGTAAAATTGGCCAAAAATTGAAGTAAAATATGTAGAATTGGTCGAAATCCCATGATAATTGTGAAGAGTTGACAAAAATCCATGTATTATCTGTAAAAATTGCAAAAACCTCATGTAATTCGTGAAGAATTGTCCAAAAATCCATGTATTTTATTTAAAAATCCATAAATTCATGTAAATTATGTAAGTATGGTCAAAAATCCATGTAATTTGAGTAAAAATGGCCTATTATCCATGAAATTTGTGTAGAATTGTCCAAAACTCCATGCATTTTATATAAAAATGGCCAAAAATTGAAGTAAATTATGTAGAATTGGTCGAAATCCCATGAAAATTGTGAAGAGTTGACAAAAATCCATATATTTTATGTATAAATGGCCAAAAATCGATGAAATTTGTGTAGAATTGTTCAAAATTCCATGTATTTTATATAAAAATGGCCAAAAATCAATGAAATTTGTGTAGAATTGTTCAAAATTCCATGTATTTTATATAAAAATGGCCAAAAATTGAAGTAAATTATGTAGAATTGGTCGATATCCCATGAAAATTGTGTAGGATTGTCCAATAATCCATATATTTTATGTAAAAATGACCAAAAATCCATGTTATTTGTGTAGAAATGTCCATATATCCATGAAAATTATGTAATAATGGCCAAAAATCCATGAAATTTGTGTAAAATTGTCCAAAATTCCATGTAATTTATGTAAAAATATCAAAAAATTGAAGTAAATTATGTAGAATTGGTCGAAATCCCATGATAATTGTGAAGAGTTGACAAAAATCCATGTATTATCTGTAAAAATTGCAAAAACCTCATGTAATTCGTGAAGAATTGTCCAAAAATCCATGTATTTTATTTAAAAATCCATAAATTCATGTAAATTATGTAAGTATGGTCAAAAATCCATGTAATTTGAGTAAAAATGGCCTATTATCCATGAAATTTGTGTAGAATTGTCCAAAACTCCATGCATTTTATGTAAAATTGGCCAAAAATTGAAGTAAAATATATAGAATTGGTCGAAATCCCATGAAAATTGTGAAGAGTTGACAAAAATCCTTGTATTATCTGTAAAAATGGTCAAAAATCTATGTATTATCTGTAAAAATTGCAAAAACCCCATGTAATTCGTGAAGAATTGTCCAAAAATCCATGTATTTTATTTAAAAATGGCCATAAATTCATGTAAATTATGTAATTATGGTCAAAAATCCATGTAATTTGAGTAAAAATGGCCAATTATCCATGAAATTTGTGTAGAATTGTCCAAAACTCCATGCATTTTATGTAAAATTGGCCAAAAATTGAAGTAAAATATATAGAATTGGTCGAAATCCCATGAAAATTGTGAAGAGTTGACAAAAATCCATGTATTATGTGTAAAAATGGTCAAAAATCCATGTATTATCAGTAAAAAAGGCAAAAACCCCATGTAATTCGTGAAGAATATTCCAAAATTCCATGTATTTTATATAAAAATGGCCAAAAATTGAAGTAAATTATGTAGAATTCGTCGAAATCCCATGAAAATTTTGAAGAGTTGACAAAAATCCATATATTTTATGTAAAAATGGCCAAAAATCAATGAAATTTGTGTAGAATTGTTCAAAATTCCATGTATTTTATATAAAAATGGCCTAAAATCAATGAAATTTGTGTAGAATTGTTCAAAATTCCATGTATTTTATATAAAAATGGCCAAAAATTGAAGTAAATTATGTAGAATTGGTCGAAATCCCATGAAAATTGTGAAGAGTTGACAAAAATCCATATATTTTCTGTAAAAATGGTCAAAATTCGTTGTATTATCTGTAAAAATGGCCAAAATTCATGTGTTATCTGTAAAAATTGCCAAAATCCAAGTATTTTATGTAAAAATGGCCAAAAATTCATATAAATTCTGTAATAATGGTCAAAAAAACCATGTAATTTTTGTAAAAATTGCCAAAAATCAATGTAATTGGTGTAAAATTGTACAAAACTCCATGTAATTTATGTAAAAATGTCAAAAAATTGAAGTAAATTATGTAGAATTGGTCGAAATCCCATGAAAATTGTGAAGAGTTGACAAAAATCCATGTATTATCTGTAAAAATGGTCAAAAATCTATGTATTATCTGTAAAAAAGGCAAAAACCCCATGTAATTCGTGAAGAATTGTCCAAAAATCCATGTATTTTATTTAAAAATGGCCATAAATTCATGTAAATTATGTAATTATGGTCAAAAATCCATGTAATTTGAGTAAAAATGGCCTATTATCCATGAAATTTGTGTAGAATTGTCCAAAACTCCATGCATTTTATGTAAAATTGGCCAAAAATTGAAGTAAAATATGTAGAATTGGTCGAAATCCCATGATAATTGTGAAGAGTTGACAAAAATCCATGTATTATCTGTAAAAATTGCAAAAACCTCATGTAATTCGTGAAGAATTGTCCAAAAATCCATGTATTTTATTTAAAAGTCCATAAATTCATGTAAATTATGTAAGTATGGTCAAAAATCCATGTAATTTTTGTAAAAATGGCCAAAAATCCATGTAATTTGTGTAGAATTGTTCAAAATTCCATGTATTTTATATAAAAATGGCCAAAAATTGAAGTAAATTATGTAGAATTGGTCGAAATCCCATGAAAATTGTGTAGGATTGTCCAATAATCCATATATTTTATGTAAAAATGACCAAAAATCCATATAAATTCTGTAATAATGGTCAAAAAATCCATGTAATTTTTGTAAAAATGGCCAAAAATCCATGTAATTTGTGTAGAATTGACAAAAATCCATGTATTTTATGTAAAAATGGCCAAAAATCAATGAAATTTGTGTAAAATTGTCCAAAATTCCATGTATTTTATATAAAAATGGCCAAAAATTGAAGTAAATTATGTAGAATTGGTCGAAATCCCATGAAAATTGTGAAGAGTTGACAAAAATCCATATATTTTATGTATAAATGGCCAAAAATCGATGAAATTTGTGTAGAATTGTTCAAAATTCCATGTATTTTATATAAAAATGGCCAAAAATCAATGAAATTTGTGTAGAATTGTTCAAAATTCCATGTATTTTATATAAAAATGGCCAAAAATTGAAGTAAATTATGTAGAATTGGTCGATATCCCATGAAAATTGTGTAGGATTGTCCAATAATCCATATATTTTATGTAAAAATGACCAAAAATCCATGTTATTTGTGTAGAAATGTCCATATATCCATGAAAATTATGTAATAATGGCCAAAAATCCATGAAATTTGTGTAAAATTGTCCAAAATTCCATGTAATTTATGTAAAAATATCAAAAAATTGAAGTAAATTATGTAGAATTGGTCGAAATCCCATGATAATTGTGAAGAGTTGACAAAAATCCATGTATTATCTGTAAAAATTGCAAAAACCTCATGTAATTCGTGAAGAATTGTCCAAAAATCCATGTATTTTATTTAAAAATCCATAAATTCATGTAAATTATGTAAGTATGGTCAAAAATCCATGTAATTTGAGTAAAAATGGCCTATTATCCATGAAATTTGTGTAGAATTGTCCAAAACTCCATGCATTTTATGTAAAATTGGCCAAAAATTGAAGTAAAATATATAGAATTGGTCGAAATCCCATGAAAATTGTGAAGAGTTGACAAAAATCCATGTATTATCTGTAAAAATGGTCAAAAATCTATGTATTATCTGTAAAAATTGCAAAAACCCCATGTAATTCGTGAAGAATTGTCCAAAAATCCATGTATTTTATTTAAAAATGGCCATAAATTCATGTAAATTATGTAATTATGGTCAAAAATCCATGTAATTTGAGTAAAAATGGCCAATTATCCATGAAATTTGTGTAGAATTGTCCAAAACTCCATGCATTTTATGTAAAATTGGCCAAAAATTGAAGTAAAATATATTGAATTGGTCGAAATCCCATGAAAATTGTGAAGAGTTGACAAAAATCCATGTATTATGTGTAAAAATGGTCAAAAATCCATGTATTATCTGTAAAAAAGGCAAAAACCCCATGTAATTCGTGAAGAATATTCCAAAATTCCATGTTTTTTTATATAAAAATGGCCAAAAATTGAAGTAAATTATGTAGAATTGGTCGAAATCCCATGAAAATTGTGAAGAGTTGACAAAAAATCCATATATTTTATGTAAAAATGGCCAAAAAATCAATGAAATTTGTGTAGAATTGTTCAAAATTCCATGTATTTTATATAAAAATGGCCTAAAATCAATGAAATTTGTGTAGAATTGTTCAAAATTCCATGTATTTTATATAAAAAATGGCCAAAAATTGAAGTAAATTATGTAGAATTGGTCGAAATCCCATGAAAATTGTGAAGAGTTGACAAAAATCCATATATTTTCTGTAAAAATGGTCAAAATTCGTTGTATTATCTGTAAAAATGGCCAAAATTCATGTGTTATCTGTAAAAATTGCCAAAATCCAAGTATTTTATGTAATAATGGTCAAAAAATCCATGTAATTTTTGTAAAAATGGCCAAAAATCCATGTAATTTGTGTAGAATTGTTCAAAATTCCATGTATTTTATATAAAAATGGCCAAAAATTGAAGTAAATTATGTAGAATTGGTCGAAATCCCATGAAAAGTGTGAAGGATTGTCCAATAATCCATATATTTTATGTAAAAATGACCAAAAATCCATATAAATTCTGTAATAATGGTCAAAAATCCATGTAATTTTTGTAAAAATGGCCAAAAATCCATGTAATTTGTGTAGAATTGACAAAAATCCATGTATTTTATGTAAAAATTGCCAAAAATCAATGTAATTGGTGTAAAATTGTCCAAAACTCCATGTAATTTATGTAAAAATGTCAAAAAATTGAAGTAAATTATGTAGAATTGGTCGAAATCCCATGAAAATTGTGAAGAGTTGACAAAAATCCATGTATTATCTGTAAAAATGGTCAAAAATCTATGTATTATCTGTAAAAAAGGCAAAAACCCCATGTAATTCGTGAAGAATTGTCCAAAAATCCATGTATTTTATTTAAAAATGGCCATAAATTCATGTAAATTATGTAATTATGGTCAAAAATCCATGTAATTTGAGTAAAAATGGCCTATTATCCATGAAATTTGTGTAGAATTGTCCAAAACTCCATGCATTTTATGTAAAATTGGCCAAAAATTGAAGTAAAATATGTAGAATTGGTCGAAATCCCATGATAATTGTGAAGAGTTGACAAAAATCCATGTATTATCTGTAAAAATTGCAAAAACCTCATGTAATTCGTGAAGAATTGTCCCAAAAATCCATGTATTTTATTTAAAAATCCATAAATTCATGTAAATTATGTAAGTATGGTCAAAAATCCATGTAATTTGAGTAAAAAATGGCCTATTATCCATGAAATTTGTGTAGAATTGTCCAAAACTCCATGCATTTTATGTAAAATTGGCCAAAAATTGAAGTAAAATATATAGAATTGGTCGAAATCCCATGAAAATTGTGAAGAGTTGACAAAAATCCATGTATTATCTGTAAAAATGGTCAAAAATCTATGTATTATCTGTAAAAATTGCAAAAACCCCATGTAATTCGTGAAGAATTGTCCAAAAAATCCATGTATTTTATTTAAAAATGGCCATAAATTCATGTAAATTATGTAATTATGGTCAAAAATCCATGTAATTTGAGTAAAAATGGCCAATAATCCATGAAATTTGTGTAGAATTGTCCAAAACTCCATGCATTTTATGTAAAATTGGCCAAAAATTGAAGTAAAATATATAGAATTGGTCGAAATCCCATGAAAATTGTGAAGAGTTGACAAAAATCCATGTATTATGTGTAAAAATGGTCAAAAATCCATGTATTATCTGTAAAAAAGGCAAAAACCCCATGTAATTCGTGAAGAATTGTCCAAAATTCCATGTATTTTATATAAAAATGGCCATAAATTCATGTAAATTATGTAATTATGGTCAAAAATCCATGTAATTTGAGTAAAAATGGCCTATTATCCATGAAATTTGTGTAGAATTGTCCAAAACTCCATGCATTTTATGTAAAATTGGCCAAAAATTGAAGTAAAATATGTAGAATTGGTCGAAATCCCATGAAAATTGTGAAGAGTTGACAAAAATCCATATATTTTATGTAAAAATGGCCAAAAATCCATGAAATTTGTATAAAATTGTCCAAAATTCCATGTAATTTATGTAAAAATATCAAAAAATTGAAGTAAATTATGTAGAATTGGTCGAAATCCCATGATAATTGTGAAGAGTTGACAAAAATCCATGTATTTTATTTAAAAATCCATAAATTCATGTAAATTATGTAAGTATGGTCAAAAATCCATGTAATTTGAGTAAAAATGGCCTATTATCCATGAAATTTGTGTAGGATTGTCCAATAATCCATAAATTTTATGTAAAAATGGCCAAAAAATCCACGTAATTTGTGTAGAATTGTCCAAAATTCCATGTATTTTGTGTAGAATTGACAAAAATCCATGTATTTTATGTAAAAATGGACAAAAATCAATGAAATTTGTGTAAAATTGTCCAAAATTCCATGTATTTTGTATAAAAATGGCCAAAAATTGAAGTAAATTATGTAGAATTGGTCGAAATCCCATGAAAATTGTGAAGAGTTGACAAAAATCCATATATTTTATGTATAAATGGCCAAAAATCGATGAAATTTGTGTAGAATTGTTCAAAATTCCATGTATTTTATATAAAAATGGCCAAAAATCAATGAAATTTGTGTAGAATTGTTCAAAATTCCATGTATTTTATATAAAAATGGCCAAAAATTGAAGTAAATTATGTAGAATTGGTCGATATCCCATGAAAATTGAGTAGGATTGTCCAATAATCCATATATTTTATGTAAAAATGACCAAAAATCCATGTTATTTGTGTAGAAATGTCCATATATCCATGAAAATTATGTAATAATGGCCAAAAATCCATGAAATTTGTGTAAAATTGTCCAAAATTCCATGTAATTTATGTAAAAATATCAAAAAATTGAAGTAAATTATGTAGAATTGGTCGAAATCCCATGATAATTGTGAAGAGTTGACAAAAATCCATGTATTATCTGTAAAAATTGCAAAAACCTCATGTAATTCGTGAAGAATTGTCCAAAAATCCATGTATTTTATTTAAAAATCCATAAATTCATGTAAATTATGTAAGTATGGTCAAAAATCCATGTAATTTGAGTAAAAATGGCCTATTATCCATGAAATTTGTGTAGAATTGTCCAAAACTCCATGCATTTTATGTAAAATTGGCCAAAAATTGAAGTAAAATATATAGAATTGGTCGAAATCCCATGAAAATTGTGAAGAGTTGACAAAAATCCATGTATTATCTGTAAAAATGGTCAAAAATCTATGTATTATCTGTAAAAATTGCAAAAACCCCATGTAATTCGTGAAGAATTGTCCAAAAAATCCATGTATTTTATTTAAAAATGGCCATAAATTCATGTAAATTATGTAATTATGGTCAAAAAATCCATGTAATTTGAGTAAAAATGGCCAATTATCCATGAAATTTGTGTAGAATTGTCCAAAACTCCATGCATTTTATGTAAAATTGGCCAAAAATTGAAGTAAAATATATAGAATTGGTCGAAATCCCATGAAAATTGTGAAGGAGTTGACAAAAATCCATGTATTATGTGTAAAAATGGTCAAAAATCCATGTATTATCTGTAAAAAAGGCAAAAACCCCATGTAATTCGTGAAGAATATTCCAAAATTCCATGTATTTTATATAAAAATGGCCAAAAATTGAAGTAAATTATGTAGAATTGGTCGAAATCCCATGAAAATTGTGAAGAGTTGACAAAATTCCATGTATTTTATATAAAAATGGCCTAAAATCAATGAAATTTGTGTAGAATTGTTCAAAATTCCATGTATTTTATATAAAAATGGCCAAAAATTGAAGTAAATTATGTAGATTTGGTCGAAATCCCATGAAAATTGTGAAGAGTTGACAAAAATCCATATATTTTCTGTAAAAAATGGTCAAAATTCGTTGTATTATCTGTAAAAAATGGCCAAAATTCATGTGTTATCTGTAAAAATTGCCAAAATCCAAGTATTTTATGTAAAAATGGCCAAAAATTCATATAAATTCTGTAATAATGGTCAAAAATCCATGTAATTTTTGTAAAAATGGCCAAAAATCCATGTAATTTGTGTAGAATTGTTCAAAATTCCATGTATTTTATATAAAAATGGCCAAAAATTAAAGTAAATTATGTAGAATTGGTCGAAATCCCATGAAAAGTGTGAAGGATTGTCCAATAATCCATATATTTTATGTAAAAATTACCAAAAATCCATGTAATTTGTGTAGAAGTGTCCATATATTCATGTATTTTATATAAAAATGGCCATAAATTCATGTAAATTATGTAATTATGGTCGAAAATCCATGTAATTTGAGTAAAAATGGCCTATTATCCATGAAATTTGTGTAGAATTGTCCAAAACTCCATGCATTTTATGTAAAATTGGCCAAAAATTGAAGTAAAATATGTAGAATTGGTCGAAATCCCATGATAATTGTGAAGAGTTGACAAAAATCCATGTATTATCTGTAAAAATTGCAAAAAACCTCATGTAATTCGTGAAGAATTGTCCAAAAATCCATGTATTTTATTTAAAAATCCATAAATTCATGTAAATTATGTAAGTATGGTCAAAAATCCATGTAATTTGAGTAAAAATGGCCTATTATCCATGAAATTTGTGTAGAATTGTCCAAAACTCCATGCATTTTATGTAAAATTGGCCAAAAATTGAAGTAAAATATATAGAATTGGTCGAAATCCCATGAAAATTGTGAAGAGTTGACAAAAATCCATGTATTATCTGTAAAAATGGTCAAAAATCTATGTATTATCTGTAAAAATTGCAAAAACCCCATGTAATTCGTGAAGAATTGTCCAAAAAATCCATGTATTTTATTTAAAAATGGCCATAAATTCATGTAAATTATGTAATTATGGTCAAAATCCATGTAATTTGAGTAAAAATGGCCAATTATCCATGAAATTTGTGTAGAATTGTCCAAAACTCCATGCATTTTATGTAAAATTGGCCAAAAATTGAAGTAAAATATATAGAATTGGTCGAAATCCCATGAAAATTGTGAAGAGTTGACAAAAATCCATGTATTATGTGTAAAAATGGTCAAAAATCCATGTATTATCTGTAAAAAAGGCAAAAAACCCCATGTAATTCGTGAAGAATTGTCCAAAATTCCATGTATTTTATATAAAAATGGCCATAAATTCATGTAAATTATGTAATTATGGTCAAAAAATCCATGTAATTTGAGTAAAAATGGCCTATTATCCATGAAATTTGTGTAGAATTGTCCAAAACTCCATGCATTTTATGTAAAATTGGCCAAAAATTGAAGTAAAATATGTAGAATTGGTCGAAATCCCATGAAAATTGTGAAGAGTTGACAAAAATCCATATATTTTATGTAAAAATGGCCAAAAATCAATGAAATTTGTGTAGAATTGTTCAAAATTCCATGTATTTTATATAAAAATGGCCAAAAATCAATGAAATTTGTGTAGAATTGTTCAAAATTCCATGTATTATATATAAAAATGGCCAAAAATTGAAGTAAATTATGCAGAATTGGTCGAAATCCCATGAAAATTGTGAAGAGTTGACAAAAATCCATATATTATCTGTAAAAATGGTCAAAATTCGTTGTATTATCTGTAAAAATGGCCAAAATTCATGTGTTATCTGTAAAAATTGCCATAATCCAAGTATTTTATGTAAAAATGGCCAAAAATTCATATAAATTCTGTAATAATGGTCAAAAATCCATGTAATTTTTGTAAAAATGGCCAAAAATCCATGTAATTTGTGTAGAATTGTTCAAAATTCCATGTATTTTATATAAAAATGGCCAAAAATTGAAGTAAATTATGTAGAATTGGTCGAAATCCCATGAAAATTGTGTAGGATTGTCCAATAATCCATATATTTTATGTAAAAATGACCAAAAATCCATGTAATTTGTGTAGAAATGTCCATATATCCATGAAAATTATGTAATAATGGCCAAAAATCCATGAAATTTGTATAAAATTGTCCAAAATTCCATGTAATTTATGTAAAAATATCAAAAAATTGAAGTAAATTATGTAGAATTGGTCGAAATCCCATGATAATTGTGAAGAGTTGACAAAAATCCATGTATTTTATTTAAAAATCCATAAATTCATGGTAAATTATGTAAGTATGGTCAAAAATCCATGTAATTTGAGTAAAAATGGCCTATTATCCATGAAATTTGTGTAGGATTGTCCAATAATCCATAAATTTTATGTAAAAATGGCCAAAAATCCACGTAATTTGTGTAGAATTGTCCAAAAATTCCATGTATTTTGTGTAGAATTGACAAAAATCCATGTATTTTATGTAAAAATGGACAAAAATCAATGAAATTTGTGTAAAATTGTCCAAAATTCCATGTATTTTGTATAAAAATGGCCAAAAAATTGAAGTAAATTATGTAGAATTGGTCGAAATCCCATGAAAATTGTGAAGAGTTGACAAAAATCCATATATTTTATGTATAAATGGCCAAAAATCGATGAAATTTGTGTAGAATTGTTCAAAATTCCATGTATTTTATATAAAAATGGCCAAAAATCAATGAAATTTGTGTAGAATTGTTCAAAATTCCATGTATTTTATATAAAAAATGGCCAAAAATTGAAGTAAATTATGTAGAATTGGTCGATATCCCATGAAAATTGAGTAGGATTGTCCAATAATCCATATATTTTATGTAAAAAATGACCAAAAATCCATGTTATTTGTGTAGAAATGTCCATATATCCATGAAAATTATGTAATAATGGCCAAAAATCCATGAAATTTGTGTAAAATTGTCCAAAATTCCATGTAATTTATGTAAAAATATCAAAAAATTGAAGTAAATTATGTAGAATTGGTCGAAATCCCATGATAATTGTGAAGAGTTGACAAAAATCCATGTATTATCTGTAAAAATTGCAAAAACCTCATGTAATTCGTGAAGAATTGTCCAAAAATCCATGTATTTTATTTAAAAATCCATAAATTCATGTAAATTATGTAAGTATGGTCAAAAATCCATGTAATTTGAGTAAAAATGGCCTATTATCCATGAAATTTGTGTAGAATTGTCCAAAACTCCATGCATTTTATGTAAAAATTGGCCAAAAATTGAAGTAAAATATATAGAATTGGTCGAAATCCCATGAAAATTGTGAAGAGTTGACAAAAATCCATGTATTATCTGTAAAAATGGTCAAAAATCTATGTATTATCTGTAAAAATTGCAAAAACCCCATGTAATTCGTGAAGAATTGTCCAAAAATCCATGTATTTTATTTAAAAATGGCCATAAATTTCATGTAAATTATGTAATTATGGTCAAAAATCCATGTAATTTGAGTAAAAATGGCCTATTATCCATGAAATTTGTGTAGAATTGTCCAAAACTCCATGCATTTTATGTAAAATTGGCCAAAAATTGAAGTAAAATATATAGAATTGGTCGAAATCCCATGAAAATTGTGAAGAGTTGACAAAAATCCTTGTATTATCTGTAAAAATGGTCAAAAATCTATGTATTATCTGTAAAAATTGCAAAAACCCCATGTAATTCGTGAAGAATTGTCCAAAAATCCATGTATTTTAATTAAAAATGGCCATAAATTCATGTAAATTATGTAATTATGGTCAAAAATCCATGTAATTTGAGTAAAAATGGCCAATTATCCATGAAATTTGTGTAGAATTGTCCAAAACTCCATGCATTTTTATGTAAAATTGGCCAAAAATTGAAGTAAAATATATAGAATTGGTCGAAATCCCATGAAAATTGTGAAGAGTTGACAAAAATCCATGTATTATGTGTAAAAAATGGTCAAAAATCCATGTATTATCAGTAAAAAAGGCAAAAACCCCATGTAATTCGTGAAGAATATTCCAAAATTCCATGTATTTTATATAAAAATGGCCAAAAATTGAAGTAAATTATGTAGAATTCGTCGAAATCCCATGAAAATTGTGAAGAGTTGACAAAAATCCATATATTTTATGTAAAAATGGCCAAAAATCAATGAAATTTGTGTAGAATTGTTCAAAATTCCATGTATTTTATATAAAAATGGCCTAAAATCAATGAAATTTGTGTAGAATTGTTCAAAATTCCATGTATTTTATATAAAAATGGCCAAAAATTGAAGTAAATTATGTAGAATTGGTCGAAATCCCATGAAAATTGTGAAGAGTTGACAAAAATCCATATATTTTCTGTAAAAATGGTCAAAATTCGTTGTATTATCTGTAAAAAATGGCCAAAAATTCATGTGTTATCTGTAAAAATTGCCAAAATCCAAGTATTTTATGTAAAAATGGCCAAAAATTCATATAAATTCTGTAATAATGGTCAAAAAACCATGTAATTTTTGTAAAAAATTGCCAAAAATCAATGTAATTGGTGTAAAATTGTACAAAACTCCATGTAATTTATGTAAAAATGTCAAAAAATTGAAGTAAATTATGTAGAATTGGTCGAAATCCCATGAAAATTGTGAAAGAGTTGACAAAAATCCATGTATTATCTGTAAAAATGGTCAAAAATCTATGTATTATCTGTAAAAAAGGCAAAAACCCCATGTAATTCGTGAAGAATTGTCCAAAAATCCATGTATTTTATTAAAAAATGGCCATAAATTCATGTAAATTATGTAATTATGGTCAAAAAATCCATGTAATTTGAGTAAAAATGGCCTATTATCCATGAAATTTGTGTAGAATTGTCCAAAACTCCATGCATTTTATGTAAAATTGGCCAAAAATTGAAGTAAAATATGTAGAATTGGTCGAAATCCCATGATAATTGTGAAGAGTTGACAAAAATCCATGTATTATCTGTAAAAATTGCAAAAACCTCATGTAATTCGTGAAGAATTGTCCAAAAATCCATGTATTTTATTTAAAAGTCCATAAATTCATGTAAATTATGTAAGTATGGTCAAAAATCCATGTAATTTGAGTAAAAATGGCCTATTATCCATGAAATTTGTGTAGAATTGTCCAAAACTCCATGCATTTTATGTAAAATTGGCCAAAAATTCATATAAATTCTGTAATAATGGTCAAAAATCCATGTAATTTTTGTAAAAATGGCCAAAAATCCATGTAATTTGTGTGTAATTCCATGTATTTTATATAAAAATGGCCAAAAATTGAAGTAAATTATGTAGAATTGGTCGAAATCCCATGAAAATTGTGTAGGATTGTCCAATAATCCATATATTTTATGTAAAAATGACCAAAAATCCATATAAATTCTGTAATAATGGTCAAAAATCCATGTAATTTTTGTAAAAATGGCCAAAAATCCATGTAATTTGTGTAGAATTGACAAAAATCCATGTATTTTATGTAAAAATGGCCAAAAATCAATGAAATTTGTGTAAAATTGTCCAAAATTCCATGTATTTTATATAAAAATGGCCAAAAATTGAAGTAAATTATGTAGAATTGGTCGAAATCCCATGAAAATTGTGAAGAGTTGACAAAAATCCATATATTTTATGTATAAATGGCCAAAAATCGATGAAATTTGTGTAGAATTGTTCAAAATTCCATGTATTTTATATAAAAATGGCCAAAAATCAATGAAATTTGTGTAGAATTGTTCAAAATTCCATGTATTTTATATAAAAATGGCCAAAAATTGAAGTAAATTATGTAGAATTGGTCGATATCCCATGAAAATTGTGTAGGATTGTCCAATAATCCATATATTTTATGTAAAAATGACCAAAAATCCATGTTATTTGTGTAGAAATGTCCATATATCCATGAAAATTATGTAATAATGGCCAAAAATCCATGAAATTTGTGTAAAATTGTCCAAAATTCCATGTAATTTATGTAAAAATATCAAAAAATTGAAGTAAATTATGTAGAATTGGTCGAAATCCCATGATAATTGTGAAGAGTTGACAAAAATCCATGTATTATCTGTAAAAATGCAAAAACCTCATGTAATTCGTGAAGAATTGTCCAAAAATCCATGTATTTTATTTAAAAATCCATAAATTCATGTAAATTATGTAAGTATGGTCAAAAATCCATGTAATTTGAGTAAAAATGGCCTATTATCCATGAAATTTGTGTAGAATTGTCCAAAACTCCATGCATTTTATGTAAAATTGGCCAAAAATTGAAGTAAAATATATAGAATTGGTCGAAATCCCATGAAAATTGTGAAGAGTTGACAAAAATCCATGTATTATCTGTAAAAATGGTCAAAAATCTATGTATTATCTGTAAAAAATTGCAAAAACCCCATGTAATTCGTGAAGAATTGTCCAAAAATCCATGTATTTTATTTAAAAATGGCCATAAATTCATGTAAATTATGTAATTATGGTCAAAAATCCATGTAATTTGAGTAAAAATGGCCAATTATCCATGAAATTTGTGTAGAATTGTCCAAAACTCCATGCATTTTATGTAAAATTGGCCAAAAATTGAAGTAAAATATATTGAATTGGTCGAAATCCCATGAAAATTGTGAAGAGTTGACAAAAATCCATGTATTATGTGTAAAAATGGTCAAAAATCCATGTATTATCTGTAAAAAAGGCAAAAACCCCATGTAATTCGTGAAGAATATTCCAAAATTCCATGTTTTTTATATAAAAATGGCCAAAAATTGAAGTAAATTATGTAGAATTGGTCGAAATCCCATGAAAATTGTGAAGAGTTGACAAAAATCCATATATTTTATGTAAAAATGGCCAAAAATCAATGAAATTTGTGTAGAATTGTTCAAAATTCCATGTATTTTATATAAAAATGGCCTAAAATCAATGAAATTTGTGTAGAATTGTTCAAAATTCCATGTATTTTATATAAAAATGGCCAAAAATTGAAGTAAATTATGTAGAATTGGTCGAAATCCCATGAAAATTGTGAAGAGTTGACAAAAAATCCATATATTTTCTGTAAAAATGGTCAAAATTCGTTGTATTATCTGTAAAAATGCCAAAATTCATGTGTTATCTGTAAAAATTGCCAAAATCCAAGTATTTTATGTAATAATGGTCAAAAATCCATGTAATTTTTGTAAAAAATGGCCAAAAATCCATGTAATTTGTGTAGAATTGTTCAAAATTCCATGTATTTTATATAAAAATGGCCAAAAATTGAAGTAAATTATGTAGAATTGGTCGAAATCCCATGAAAAGTGTGAAGGATTGTCCAATAATCCATATATTTTATGTAAAAATGACCAAAAATCCATATAAATTCTGTAATAATGGTCAAAAATCCATGTAATTTTTGTAAAAATGGCCAAAAATCCATGTAATTTGTGTAGAATTGACAAAAATCCATGTATTTTATGTAAAAATTGCCAAAAATCAATGTAATTGGTGTAAAATTGTCCAAAACTCCATGTAATTTATGTAAAAATGTCAAAAAATTGAAGTAAATTATGTAGAATTGGTCGAAATCCCATGAAAATTGTGAAGAGTTGACAAAAATCCATGTATTATCTGTAAAAATGGTCAAAAATCTATGTATTATCTGTAAAAAAGGCA
Source organism: Rhopalosiphum padi (assembly GCF_020882245.1). NCBI lineage: Eukaryota > Metazoa > Arthropoda > Insecta > Hemiptera > Aphididae > Rhopalosiphum > Rhopalosiphum padi. Next base: position 42,549,629 of record NC_083599.1, read on the forward strand.
AAAACCCCATGTAATTCGTGAAGAATTGTCCAAAAATCCATGTATTTTATTTAAAAATGGCCATAAATTCATGTAAATTATGTAAATTATGGTCAAAAATCCATGTAATTTGAGTAAAAATGGCCTATTATCCATGAAATTTGTGTAGAATTGTCCAAAAACTCCATGCATTTTATGTAAAATTGGCCAAAAATTGAAGTAAAATATGTAGAATTGGTCGAAATCCCATGATAATTGTGAAGAGTTGACAAAAATCCATGTATTATCTGTAAAAATTGCAAAAACCTCATGTAATTCGTGAAGAATTGTCCAAAAATCCATGTATTTTATTTAAAAATCCATAAATTCATGTAAATTATGTAAGTATGGTCAAAAATCCATGTAATTTGAGTAAAAATGGCCTATTATCCATGAAATTTGTGTAGAATTGTCCAAAACTCCATGCATTTTATGTAAAATTGGCCAAAAATTGAAGTAAAATATATAGAATTGGTCGAAATCCCATGAAAATTGTGAAGAGTTGACAAAAATCCATGTATTATCTGTAAAAATGGTCAAAAATCTATGTATTATCTGTAAAAATTGCAAAAACCCCATGTAATTCGTGAAGAATTGTCCAAAAATCCATGTATTTTATTTAAAAATGGCCATAAATTCATGTAAATTATGTAATTATGGTCAAAAAATCCATGTAATTTGAGTAAAAATGGCCAATAATCCATGAAATTTGTGTAGAATTGTCCAAAACTCCATGCATTTTATGTAAAATTGGCCAAAAATTGAAGTAAAATATATAGAATTGGTCGAAATCCCATGAAAATTGTGAAGAGTTGACAAAAATCCATGTATTATGTGTAAAAATGGTCAAAAATCCATGTATTATCTGTAAAAAAGGCAAAAACCCCATGTAATTCGTGAAGAATTGTCCAAAATTCCATGTATTTTATATAAAAATGGCCATAAATTCATGTAAATTATGTAATTATGGTCAAAAATCCATGTAATTTGAGTAAAAATGGCCTATTATCCATGAAATTTGTGTAGAATTGTCCAAAACTCCATGCATTTTATGTAAAATTGGCCAAAAATTGAAGTAAAATATGTAGAATTGGTCGAAATCCCATGAAAATTGTGAAGAGTTGACAAAAATCCATATATTTTATGTAAAAATGGCCAAAAATCCATGAAATTTGTATAAAATTGTCCAAAATTCCATGTAATTTATGTAAAAATATCAAAAAATTGAAGTAAATTATGTAGAATTGGTCGAAATCCCATGATAATTGTGAAGAGTTGACAAAAATCCATGTATTTTATTTAAAAATCCATAAATTCATGTAAATTATGTAAGTATGGTCAAAAATCCATGTAATTTGAGTAAAAATGGCCTATTATCCATGAAATTTGTGTAGGATTGTCCAATAATCCATAAATTTTATGTAAAAATGGCCAAAAATCCACGTAATTTATGTAGAATTGTCCAAAATTCCATGTATTTTGTGTAGAATTGACAAAAATCCATGTATTTTATGTAAAAATGGCCAAAAATCAATGAAATTTGTGTAAAATTGTCCAAAATTCCATGTATTTTGTATAAAAATGGCCAAAAATTGAAGTAAATTATGTAGAATTGGTCGAAATCCCATGAAAATTGTGAAGAGTTGACAAAAATCCATATATTTTATGTATAAATGGCCAAAAATCGATGAAATTTGTGTAGAATTGTTCAAAATTCCATGTATTTTATATAAAAATGGCCAAAAATCAATGAAATTTGTGTAGAATTGTTCAAAATTCCATGTATTTTATATAAAAATGGCCAAAAATTGAAGTAAATTATGTAGAATTGGTCGATATCCCATGAAAATTGAGTAGGATTGTCCAATAATCCATATATTTTATGTAAAAATGACCAAAAATCCATGTTATTTGTGTAGAAATGTCCATATATCCATGAAAATTATGTAATAATGGCCAAAAATCCATGAAATTTGTGTAAAATTGTCCAAAATTCCATGTAATTTATGTAAAAATATCAAAAAATTGAAGTAAATTATGTAGAATTGGTCGAAATCCCATGATAATTGTGAAGAGTTGACAAAAATCCATGTATTATCTGTAAAAATTGCAAAAACCTCATGTAATTCGTGAAGAATTGTCCAAAAATCCATGTATTTTATTTAAAAATCCATAAATTCATGTAAATTATGTAAGTATGGTCAAAAATCCATGTAATTTGAGTAAAAATGGCCTATTATCCATGAAATTTGTGTAGAATTGTCCAAAACTCCATGCATTTTATGTAAAATTGGCCAAAAATTGAAGTAAAATATATAGAATTGGTCGAAATCCCATGAAAATTGTGAAGAGTTGACAAAAATCCATGTATTATCTGTAAAAATGGTCAAAAATCTATGTATTATCTGTAAAAATTGCAAAAACCCCATGTAATTCGTGAAGAATTGTCCAAAAATCCATGTATTTTATTTAAAAATGGCCATAAATTCATGTAAATTATGTAATTATGGTCAAAAATCCATGTAATTTGAGTAAAAATGGCCAATTATCCATGAAATTTGTGTAGAATTGTCCAAAACTCCATGCATTTTATGTAAAATTGGCCAAAAATTGAAGTAAAATATATAGAATTGGTCGAAATCCCATGAAAATTGTGAAGAGTTGACAAAAATCCATGTATTATGTGTAAAAATGGTCAAAAATCCATGTATTATCTGTAAAAAAGGCAAAAACCCCATGTAATTCGTGAAGAATATTCCAAAATTCCATGTATTTTATATAAAAATGGCCAAAAATTGAAGTAAATTATGTAGAATTGGTCGAAATCCCATGAAAATTGTGAAGAGTTGACAAAATTCCATGTATTTTATATAAAAATGGCCTAAAATCAATGAAATTTGTGTAGAATTGTTCAAAATTCCATGTATTTTATATAAAAATGGCCAAAAATTGAAGTAAATTATGTAGATTTGGTCGAAATCCCATGAAAATTGTGAAGAGTTGACAAAAATCCATATATTTTCTGTAAAAATGGTCAAAATTCGTTGTATTATCTGTAAAAATGGCCAAAATTCATGTGTTATCTGTAAAAATTGCCAAAATCCAAGTATTTTATGTAAAAATGGCCAAAAATTCATATAAATTCTGTAATAATGGTCAAAAATCCATGTAATTTTTGTAAAAAATGGCCAAAAATCCATGTAATTTGTGTAGAATTGTTCAAAATTCCATGTATTTTATATAAAAATGGCCAAAAATTAAGTAAATTATGTAGAATTGGTCGAAATCCCATGAAAAGTGTGAAGGATTGTCCAATAATCCATATATTTTATGTAAAAATTACCAAAAAATCCATGTAATTTGTGTAGAAGTGTCCATATATTCATGTATTTTATATAAAAATGGCCATAAATTCATGTAAATTATGTAATTATGGTCGAAAATCCATGTAATTTGAGTAAAAATGGCCTATTATCCATGAAATTTGTGTAGAATTGTCCAAAACTCCATGCATTTTATGTAAAATTGGCCAAAAATTGAAGTAAAATATGTAGAATTGGTCGAAATCCCATGATAATTGTGAAGAGTTGACAAAAATCCATGTATTATCTGTAAAAATTGCAAAAACCTCATGTAATTCGTGAAGAATTGTCCAAAAATCCATGTATTTTATTTAAAAATCCATAAATTCATGTAAATTATGTAAGTATGGTCAAAAATCCATGTAATTTGAGTAAAAATGGCCTATTATCCATGAAATTTGTGTAGAATTGTCCAAAACTCCATGCATTTTATGTAAAATTGGCCAAAAATTGAAGTAAAATATATAGAATTGGTCGAAATCCCATGAAAATTGTGAAGAGTTGACAAAAATCCATGTATTATCTGTAAAAATGGTCAAAAATCTATGTATTATCTGTAAAAATTGCAAAAACCCCATGTAATTCGTGAAGAATTGTCCAAAAATCCATGTATTTTATTTAAAAATGGCCATAAATTCATGTAAATTATGTAATTATGGTCAAAAATCCATGTAATTTGAGTAAAAATGGCCAATTATCCATGAAATTTGTGTAGAATTGTCCAAAACTCCATGCATTTTATGTAAAATTGGCCAAAAATTGAAGTAAAATATATAGAATTGGTCGAAATCCCATGAAAATTGTGAAGAGTTGACAAAAATCCATGTATTATGTGTAAAAATGGTCAAAAATCCATGTATTATCTGTAAAAAAGGCAAAAACCCCATGTAATTCGTGAAGAATTGTCCAAAATTCCATGTATTTTATATAAAAATGGCCATAAATTCATGTAAATTATGTAATTATGGTCAAAAATCCATGTAATTTGAGTAAAAATGGCCTATTATCCATGAAATTTGTGTAGAATTGTCCAAAACTCCATGCATTTTATGTAAAATTGGCCAAAAATTGAAGTAAAATATGTAGAATTGGTCGAAATCCCATGAAAATTGTGAAGAGTTGACAAAAATCCATATATTTTATGTAAAAATGGCCAAAAATCAATGAAATTTGTGTAGAATTGTTCAAAATTCCATGTATTTTATATAAAAATGGCCAAAAATCAATGAAATTTGTGTAGAATTGTTCAAAATTCCATGTATTATATATAAAAATGGCCAAAAATTGAAGTAAATTATGCAGAATTGGTCGAAATCCCATGAAAATTGTGAAGAGTTGACAAAAATCCATATATTATCTGTAAAAATGGTCAAAATTCGTTGTATTATCTGTAAAAATGGCCAAAATTCATGTGTTATCTGTAAAAATTGCCATAATCCAAGTATTTTATGTAAAAATGGCCAAAAATTCATATAAATTCTGTAATAATGGTCAAAAATCCATGTAATTTTTGTAAAAATGGCCAAAAATCCATGTAATTTGTGTAGAATTGTTCAAAATTCCATGTATTTTATATAAAAATGGCCAAAAATTGAAGTAAATTATGTAGAATTGGTCGAAATCCCATGAAAATTGTGTAGGATTGTCCAATAATCCATATATTTTATGTAAAAATGACCAAAAATCCATGTAATTTGTGTAGAAATGTCCATATATCCATGAAAATTATGTAATAATGGCCAAAAATCCATGAAATTTGTATAAAATTGTCCAAAATTCCATGTAATTTATGTAAAAATATCAAAAAATTGAAGTAAATTATGTAGAATTGGTCGAAATCCCATGATAATTGTGAAGAGTTGACAAAAATCCATGTATTTTATTTAAAAATCCATAAATTCATGTAAATTATGTAAGTATGGTCAAAAATCCATGTAATTTGAGTAAAAATGGCCTATTATCCATGAAATTTGTGTAGGATTGTCCAATAATCCATAAATTTTATGTAAAAATGGCCAAAAATCCACGTAATTTGTGTAGAATTGTCCAAAATTCCATGTATTTTGTGTAGAATTGACAAAAATCCATGTATTTTATGTAAAAATGGCCAAAAATCAATGAAATTTGTGTAAAATTGTCCAAAATTCCATGTATTTTGTATAAAAATGGCCAAAAATTGAAGTAAATTATGTAGAATTGGTCGAAATCCCATGAAAATTGTGAAGAGTTGACAAAAATCCATATATTTTATGTATAAATGGCCAAAAATCGATGAAATTTGTGTAGAATTGTTCAAAATTCCATGTATTTTATATAAAAATGGCCAAAAATCAATGAAATTTGTGTAGAATTGTTCAAAATTCCATGTATTTTATATAAAAATGGCCAAAAATTGAAGTAAATTATGTAGAATTGGTCGATATCCCATGAAAATTGAGTAGGATTGTCCAATAATCCATATATTTTATGTAAAAATGACCAAAAATCCATGTTATTTGTGTAGAAATGTCCATATATCCATGAAAATTATGTAATAATGGCCAAAAATCCATGAAATTTGTGTAAAATTGTCCAAAATTCCATGTAATTTATGTAAAAATATCAAAAAATTGAAGTAAATTATGTAGAATTGGTCGAAATCCCATGATAATTGTGAAGAGTTGACAAAAATCCATGTATTATCTGTAAAAATTGCAAAAACCTCATGTAATTCGTGAAGAATTGTCCAAAAATCCATGTATTTTATTTAAAAATCCATAAATTCATGTAAATTATGTAAGTATGGTCAAAAATCCATGTAATTTGAGTAAAAATGGCCTATTATCCATGAAATTTGTGTAGAATTGTCCAAAACTCCATGCATTTTATGTAAAATTGGCCAAAAATTGAAGTAAAATATATAGAATTGGTCGAAATCCCATGAAAATTGTGAAGAGTTGACAAAAATCCATGTATTATCTGTAAAAATGGTCAAAAATCTATGTATTATCTGTAAAAATTGCAAAAAACCCCATGTAATTCGTGAAGAATTGTCCAAAAATCCATGTATTTTATTTAAAAATGGCCATAAATTCATGTAAATTATGTAATTATGGTCAAAAATCCATGTAATTTGAGTAAAAATGGCCAATTATCCATGAAATTTGTGTAGAATTGTCCAAAACTCCATGCATTTTATGTAAAATTGGCCAAAAATTGAAGTAAAATATATAGAATTGGTCGAAATCCCATGAAAATTGTGAAGAGTTGACAAAAATCCATGTATTATGTGTAAAAATGGTCAAAAATCCATGTATTATCTGTAAAAAAGGCAAAAACCCCATGTAATTCGTGAAGAATATTCCAAAATTCCATGTATTTTATATAAAAATGGCCAAAAATTGAAGTAAATTATGTAGAATTGGTCGAAATCCCATGAAAATTGTGAAGAGTTGACAAAATTCCATGTATTTTATATAAAAATGGCCTAAAATCAATGAAATTTGTGTAGAATTGTTCAAAATTCCATGTATTTTATATAAAAATGGCCAAAAATTGAAGTAAATTATGTAGATTTGGTCGAAATCCCATGAAAATTGTGAAGAGTTGACAAAAATCCATATATTTTCTGTAAAAATGGTCAAAATTCGTTGTATTATCTGTAAAAATGGCCAAAATTCATGTGTTATCTGTAAAAATTGCCAAAATCCAAGTATTTTATGTAAAAATGGCCAAAAATTCATATAAATTCTGTAATAATGGTCAAAAATCCATGTAATTTTTGTAAAAATGGCCAAAAATCCATGTAATTTGTGTAGAATTGTTCAAAATTCCATGTATTTTATATAAAAATGGCCAAAAATTAAAGTAAATTATGTAGAATTGGTCGAAATCCCATGAAAAGTGTGAAGGATTGTCCAATAATCCATATATTTTATGTAAAAATTACCAAAAATCCATGTAATTTGTGTAGAAGTGTCCATATATTCATGTATTTTATATAAAAATGGCCATAAATTCATGTAAATTATGTAATTATGGTCGAAAATCCATGTAATTTGAGTAAAAATGGCTAATTATCCATGAAATTTGAGTAGAATTGTCCAAAACTCCATGCATTTATGTAAAAATGGCCTAAAATTGAAGTAAAATATGTAGAATTGGTCGAAATCCCATGAAAATTGTGTAGGATTGTCCATAAATCCATGTAATTTATGTAAAAATGTCAAAAAATCGAAGTAAATTATGTAGAATTGGTCGAAATCCCATGAAAATTGTGAAGAGTTGACAAAAATCCATGTATTATCTGTAAAAATGGTCAAAATTCGTTGTATTATCTGTAAAAATGGCCAAAATTCATGTGTTATCTGTAAAAATTGCCAAAATCCAAGTATTTTATGTAAAAATGGCCAAAAATTCATATAAATTCTGTAATAATGGTCAAAAATCCATGTAATTTTTGTAAAAATGGCCAAAAATCCATGTAATTTGTGTAGAATTGTTCAAAATTCCATGTATTTTATATAAAAATGGCCAAAAATTAAAGTAAATTATGTAGAATTGGTCGAAATCCCATGAAAAGTGTGAAGGATTGTCCAATAATCCATATATTTTATGTAAAAATTACCAAAAATCCATGTAATTTGTGTAGAAGTGTCCATATATTCATGTATTTTATATAAAAATGGCCATAAATTCATGTAAATTATGTAATTATGGTCGAAAATCCATGTAATTTGAGTAAAAATGGCCAATTATCCATGAAATTTGAGTAGAATTGTCCAAAACTCCATGCATTTATGTAAAAATGGCCTAAAATTGAAGTAAAATATGTAGAATTGGTCGAAATCCCATGAAAATTGTGTAGGATTGTCCATAAATCCATGTAATTTATGTAAAAATGTCAAAAAATCGAAGTAAATTATGTAGAATTGGTCGAAATCCCATGAAAATTGTGAAGAGTTGACAAAAATCCATGTATTATCTGTAAAAATGGTCAAAAATCCATGTATTATCTGTAAAAATGGCAAAAACCCCATGTAATTCGTGAAGAATTGTCCAAAAATCCATGTATTTTATTTAAAAATGGCCATAAATTCATGTAAATTATGTAATTATGGTCAGAAATCCATGTAATTTGAGTAAAAATGGCCAATTATCCATGAAATTTGTGTAGAATTGTCCAAAACTCCTTGCATTTTATGTAAAAATGGCCAAAAATTGAAGTAAAATATGTAGAATTGGTCGAAATCCCATGAAAATTGTGTAGGATTGTCCATAAATCCATGTAATTTATGTAAAAATGTCAAAAAATCGAAGTAAATTATGTAGAATTAGTCGAAATCCCATGAAAATTGTGTAGGATTGTCCAATAATCCATATATTTTATGTAAAAATGACCAAAAATCCATGTAATTTGTGTAGAAATGTCCAAAACTCCTTGCATTTTATGTAAAAATGGCCAAAAATTGAAGTAAAATATGTAGAATTGGTCGAAATCCCATGAAAATTGTGTAGGATTGTCCAAAACTCCATGCATTTTATGTAAAATTGGCCAAAAATTGAAGTAAAATATATAGAATTGGTCGAAATCCCATGAAAATTGTGAAGAGTTAACAAAAATCCATATATTATCTGTAAAAATGGTCAAAATTCGTTGTATTATCTGTAAAAATGGCCAAAATTCATGTGTTATCTGTAAAAATTGCCATAATCCAAGTATTTTATGTAAAAATGGCCAAAAATTCATATAAATTCTGTAATAATGGTCAAAAATCCATGTAATTTTTGTAAAAATGGCCAAAAATCCATGTAATTTGTGTAGAATTGTTCAAAATTCCATGTATTTTATATAAAAATGGCCAAAAATTGAAGTAAATTATGTAGAATTGGTCGAAATCCCATGAAAATTGTGTAGGATTGTCCAATAATCCATATATTTTATGTAAAAATGACCAAAAATCCATGTAATTTGTGTAGAAATGTCCAAAATTCCATGTAATTTATGTAAAAATATTAAAAAATTGAAGTAAATTATGTAGAATTGGTCGAAATCCCATGAAAAGTGTGTAGGATTGTCCAATAATCCATATATTTTATGTAAAAATGACCAAAAATCCATATAAATTCTGTAATAATGGTCAAAAATCCATGTAATTTTTGTAAAAAATGGCCAAAAATCCATGTAATTTGTGTAGAATTGACAAAAATCCATGTATTTTATGTAAAAATGGCCAAAAATCAATGAAATTTGTGTAAAATTGTCCAAAATTCCATGTATTTTATATAAAAATGGCCAAAAATTGAAGTAAATTATGTAGAATTGGTCGAAATCCCATGAAAATTGTGAAGAGTTGACAAAAATCCATGTATTATCTGTAAAAATGGTCAAAAATCTATGTATTATCTGTAAAAATTGCAAAAACCCCATTTAATTCGTGAAGAATTGTCCAAAAAATCCATGTATTTTATTTAAAAATGGCCATAAATTCATGTAAATTATGTAATTATGGTCAAAAATCCATGTAATTTGAGTAAAAATGGCCAATTATTCATGAAATTTGTGTAGAATTGTCCAAAACTCCATGCATTTTATGTAAAATTGGCCAAAAATTGAAGTAAAATATATAGAATTGGTCGAAATCCCATGAAAATTATGAAGAGTTGACAAAAATCCATATATTATCTGTAAAAATGGTCAAAATTCGTTGTATTATCTGTAAAAATGGCCAAAATTCATGTGTTATCTGTAAAAATTGCCATAATCCAAGTATTTTATGTAAAAATGGCCAAAAATTCATATAAATTCTGTAATAATGGTCAAAAATCCATGTAATTTTTGTAAAAATGGCCAAAAATCCGTGTAATTTGTGTAGAATTGTTCAAAATTCCATGTATTTTATATAAAAATGGCCAAAAATTGAAGTAAATTATGTAGAATTGGTCGAAATCCCATGAAAATTGTGTAGGATTGTCCAATAATCCATATATTTTATGTAAAAATGACCAAAAATCCATATAAATTCTGTAATAATGGTCAAAAATCCATGTAATTTTTGTAAAAAATGGCCAAAAATCCATGTAATTTGTGTAGAATTGACAAAAATCCATGTATTTTATGTAAAAATGGCCAAAAATCAATGAAATTTGTGTAAAATTGTCCAAAATTCCATGTATTTTATATAAAAATGGCCAAAAATCGATGAAATTTGTGTAGAATTGTTCAAAATTCCATGTATTTTATATAAAAATGGCCAAAAATCAATGAAATTTGTGTAGAATTGTTCAAAATTCCATGTATTTTATATAAAAATGGCCAAAAATTGAAGTAAATTATGTAGAATTGGTCGATATCCCATGAAAATTGTGTAGGATTGTCCAATAATCCATATATTTTATGTAAAAATGACCAAAAATCCATGTTATTTGTGTAGAAATGTCCATATATCCATGAAAATTATGTAATAATGGCCAAAAATCCATGAAATTTGTGTAAAATTGTCCAAAATTCCATGTAATTTATGTAAAAATATCAAAAAATTGAAGTAAATTATGTAGAATTGGTCGAAATCCCATGATAATTGTGAAGAGTTGACAAAAATCCATGTATTATCTGTAAAAATGGTCAAAAATCTATGTATTATCTGTAAAAATGGCCAAAATTCATGTGTTATCTGTAAAAAAGGCAAAAACCCCATGTAATTCGTGAAGAATATTCCAAAATTCCATGTATTTTATATAAAAATGGCCAAAAATTGAAGTAAATTATGTAGAATTCGTCGAAATCCCATGAAAATTGTGAAGAGTTGACAAAAATCCATATATTTTATGTAAAAATGGCCAAAAATCAATGAAATTTGTGTAGAATTGTTCAAAATTCCATGTATTTTATATAAAAATGGCCTAAAATCAATGAAATTTGTGTAGAATTGTTCAAAATTCCATGTATTTTATATAAAAATGGCCAAAAATTGAAGTAAATTATGTAGAATTGGTCGAAATCCCATGAAAATTGTGAAGAGTTGACAAAAATCCATATATTTTCTGTAAAAATGGTCAAAATTCGTTGTATTATCTGTAAAAATGGCCAAAATTCATGTGTTATCTGTAAAAATTGCCAAAATCCAAGTATTTTATGTAAAAATGGCCAAAAATTCATATAAATTCTGTAATAATGGTCAAAAATCCATGTAATTTTTGTAAAAATGGCCAAAAATCCATGTAATTTGTGTAGAATTGTTCAAAATTCCATGTATTTTATATAAAAATGGCCAAAAATTGAAGTAAATTATGTAGAATTGGTCGAAATCCCATGAAAAGTGTGAAGGATTGTCCAATAATCCATATATTTTATGTAAAAATGACCAAAAATCCATATAAATTCTGTAATAATGGTCAAAAATCCATGTAATTTTTGTAAAAATGGCCAAAAATCCATGTAATTTGTGTAGAATTGACAAAAATCCATGTATTTTATGTAAAAATTGCCAAAAAGCAATGTAATTGGTGTAAAATTGTCCAAAACTCCATGTAATTTATGTAAAAATGTCAAAAAATTGAAGTAAATTATGTAGAATTGGTCGAAATCCCATGAAAATTGTGAAGAGTTGACAAAAATCCATGTATTATCTGTAAAAATGGTCAAAAATCAATGTATTATCTGTAAAAAAGGCAAAAACCCCATGTAATTCGTGAAGAATTGTCCAAAAAATCCATGTATTTTATTTAAAAATGGCCATAAATTCATGTAAATTATGTAATTATGGTCAAAAATCCATGTAATTTGAGTAAAAATGGCCTATTATCCATGAAATTTGTGTAGAATTGTCCAAAACTCCATGCATTTTATGTAAAATTGGCCAAAAATTGAAGTAAAATATGTAGAATTGGTCGAAATCCCATGATAATTGTGAAGAGTTGACAAAAATCCATGTATTATCTGTAAAAATTGCAAAAACCTCATGTAATTCGTGAAGAATTGTCCAAAAATCCATGTATTTTATTTAAAAATCCATAAATTCATGTAAATTATGTAAGTATGGTCAAAAATCCATGTAATTTGAGTAAAAATGGCCTATTATCCATGAAATTTGTGTAGAATTGTCCAAAACTCCATGCATTTTATATAAAAATGGCCAAAAATTGAAGTAAATTATGTAGAATTGGTCGAAATCCCATGAAAATTGTGAAGAGTTGACAAAAATCCATATATTTTATGTATAAATGGCCAAAAATCGATGAAATTTGTGTAGAATTGTTCAAAATTCCATGTATTTTATATAAAAATGGCCAAAAATCAATGAAATTTGTGTAGAATTGTTCAAAATTCCATGTATTTTATATAAAAATGGCCAAAAATTGAAGTAAATTATGTAGAATTGGTCGATATCCCATGAAAATTGTGTAGGATTGTCCAATAATCCATATATTTTATGTAAAAATGACCAAAAATCCATGTTATTTGTGTAGAAATGTCCATATATCCATGAAAATTATGTAATAATGGCCAAAAATCCATGAAATTTGTGTAAAATTGTCCAAAATTCCATGTAATTTATGTAAAAATATCAAAAAATTGAAGTAAATTATGTAGAATTGGTCGAAATCCCATGATAATTGTGAAGAGTTGACAAAAATCCATGTATTATCTGTAAAAATTGCAAAAACCTCATGTAATTCGTGAAGAATTGTCCAAAAATCCATGTATTTTATTTAAAAATCCATAAATTCATGTAAATTATGTAAGTATGGTCAAAAATCCATGTAATTTGAGTAAAAATGGCCTATTATCCATGAAATTTGTGTAGAATTGTCCAAAACTCCATGCATTTTATGTAAAATTGGCCAAAAATTGAAGTAAAATATATAGAATTGGTCGAAATCCCATGAAAATTGTGAAGAGTTGACAAAAATCCATGTATTATCTGTAAAAATGGTCAAAAATCTATGTATTATCTGTAAAAATTGCAAAAACCCCATGTAATTCGTGAAGAATTGTCCAAAAATCCATGTATTTTATTTAAAAATGGCCATAAATTCATGTAAATTATGTAATTATGGTCAAAAATCCATGTAATTTGAGTAAAAATGGCCAATTATCCATGAAATTTGTGTAGAATTGTCCAAAACTCCATGCATTTTATGTAAAATTGGCCAAAAATTGAAGTAAAATATATAGAATTGGTCGAAATCCCATGAACATTGTGAAGAGTTGACAAAAATCCATGTATTATCTGTAAAAATGGTCAAAAATCTATGTATTATCTGTAAAAATTGCAAAAACCCCATGTAATTCGTGAAGAATTGTCCAAAAATCCATGTATTTTATTTAAAAATGGCCATAAATTCATGTAAATTATGTAATTATGGTCAAAAATCCATGTAATTTGAGTAAAAATGGCCAATTATCCATGAAATTTGTGTAGAATTGTCCAAAACTCCATGCATTTTATGTAAAATTGGCCAAAAATTGAAGTAAAATATATAGAATTGGTCGAAATCCCATGAAAATTGTGAAGAGTTGACAAAAATCCATATATTTTATGTAAAAATGGCCAAAAATCAATGAAATTTGTGTAGAATTGTTCAAAATTCCATGTATTTTATATAAAAATGGCCTAAAATCAATGAAATTTGTGTAGAATTGTTCAAAATTCCATATATTTTATATAAAAATGGCCAAAAATTGAAGTAAATTATGTAGAATTGGTCGAAATCCCATGAAAATTGTGAAGAGTTGACAAAAATCCATATATTTTCTGTAAAAATGGTCAAAATTCGTTGTATTATCTGTAAAAATGGCCAAAATTCATGTGTTATCTGTAAAAATTGCCAAAATCCAAGTATTTTATGTAAAAATGGCCAAAAATTCATATAAATTCTGTAATAATGGTCAAAAAACCATGTAATTTTTGTAAAAATGGCCAAAAATCCATGTAATTTGTGTAGAATTGTTCAAAATTCCATGTATTTTATATAAAAATGGCCAAAAATTGAAGTAAATTATGTAGAATTGGTCGAAATCCCATGAAAAGTGTGAAGGATTGTCCAATAATCCATATATTTTATGTAAAAATGACCAAAAATCCATATAAATTCTGTAATAATGGTCAAAAATCCATGTAATTTTTGTAAAAATGGCCAAAAATCCATGTAATTTGTGTAGAATTGACAAAAATCCATGTATTTTATGTAAAAATTGCCAAAAATCAATGTAATTGGTGTAAAATTGTACAAAACTCCATGTAATTTATGTAAAAATGTCAAAAAATTGAAGTAAATTATGTAGAATTGGTCGAAATCCCATGAAAATTGTGAAGAGTTGACAAAAATCCATGTATTATCTGTAAAAATGGTCAAAAATCTATGTATTATCTGTAAAAAAGGCAAAAACCCCATGTAATTCGTGAAGAATTGTCCAAAAATCCATGTATTTTATTTAAAAATGGCCATAAATTCATGTAAATTATGTAATTATGGTCAAAAATCCATGTAATTTGAGTAAAAATGGCCTATTATCCATGAAATTTGTGTAGAATTGTCCAAAACTCCATGCATTTTATGTAAAATTGGCCAAAAATTGAAGTAAAATATGTAGAATTGGTCGAAATCCCATGATAATTGTGAAGAGTTGACAAAAATCCATGTATTATCTGTAAAAATTGCAAAAACCTCATGTAATTCGTGAAGAATTGTCCAAAAATCCATGTATTTTATTTAAAAGTCCATAAATTCATGTAAATTATGTAAGTATGGTCAAAAATCCATGTAATTTGAGTAAAAATGGCCTATTATCCATGAAATTTGTGTAGAATTGTCCAAAACTCCATGCATTTTATGTAAAATTGGCCAAAAATTCATATAAATTCTGTAATAATGGTCAAAAATCCATGTAATTTTTGTAAAAATGGCCAAAAATCCATGTAATTTGTGTAGAATTGTTCAAAATTCCATGTATTTTATATAAAAATGGCCAAAAATTGAAGTAAATTATGTAGAATTGGTCGAAATCCCATGAAAATTGTGTAGGATTGTCCAATAATCCATATATTTTATGTAAAAATGACCAAAAATCCATATAAATTCTGTAATAATGGTCAAAAATCCATGTAATTTTTGTAAAAATGGCCAAAAATCCATGTAATTTGTGTAGAATTGACAAAAATCCATGTATTTTATGTAAAAATGGCCAAAAATCAATGAAATTTGTGTAAAATTGTCCAAAATTCCATGTATTTTATATAAAAATGGCCAAAAATTGAAGTAAATTATGTAGAATTGGTCGAAATCCCATGAAAATTGTGAAGAGTTGACAAAAATCCATATATTTTATGTATAAATGGCCAAAAATCGATGAAATTTGTGTAGAATTGTTCAAAATTCCATGTATTTTATATAAAAATGGCCAAAAATCAATGAAATTTGTGTAGAATTGTTCAAAATTCCATGTATTTTATATAAAAATGGCCAAAAATTGAAGTAAATTATGTAGAATTGGTCGATATCCCATGAAAATTGTGTAGGATTGTCCAATAATCCATATATTTTATGTAAAAATGACCAAAAATCCATGTTATTTGTGTAGAAATGTCCATATATCCATGAAAATTATGTAATAATGGCCAAAAATCCATGAAATTTGTGTAAAATTGTCCAAAATTCCATGTAATTTATGTAAAAATATCAAAAAATTGAAGTAAATTATGTAGAATTGGTCGAAATCCCATGATAATTGTGAAGAGTTGACAAAAATCCATGTATTATCTGTAAAAATTGCAAAAACCTCATGTAATTCGTGAAGAATTGTCCAAAAATCCATGTATTTTATTTAAAAATCCATAAATTCATGTAAATTATGTAAGTATGGTCAAAAATCCATGTAATTTGAGTAAAAATGGCCTATTATCCATGAAATTTGTGTAGAATTGTCCAAAACTCCATGCATTTTATGTAAAATTGGCCAAAAATTGAAGTAAAATATATAGAATTGGTCGAAATCCCATGAAAATTGTGAAGAGTTGACAAAAATCCATGTATTATCTGTAAAAATGGTCAAAAATCTATGTATTATCTGTAAAAATTGCAAAAACCCCATGTAATTCGTGAAGAATTGTCCAAAAATCCATGTATTTTATTTAAAAATGGCCATAAATTCATGTAAATTATGTAATTATGGTCAAAAATCCATGTAATTTGAGTAAAAATGGCCAATTATCCATGAAATTTGTGTAGAATTGTCCAAAACTCCATGCATTTTATGTAAAATTGGCCAAAAATTGAAGTAAAATATATAGAATTGGTCGAAATCCCATGAAAATTGTGAAGAGTTGACAAAAATCCATGTATTATGTGTAAAAATGGTCAAAAATCCATGTATTATCTGTAAAAAAGGCAAAAACCCCATGTAATTCGTGAAGAATATTCCAAAATTCCATGTTTTTTATATAAAAATGGCCAAAAATTGAAGTAAATTATGTAGAATTGGTCGAAATCCCATGAAAATTGTGAAGAGTTGACAAAAATCCATATATTTTATGTAAAAATGGCCAAAAATCAATGAAATTTGTGTAGAATTGTTCAAAATTCCATGTATTTTATATAAAAATGGCCTAAAATCAATGAAATTTGTGTAGAATTGTTCAAAATTCCATGTATTTTATATAAAAATGGCCAAAAATTGAAGTAAATTATGTAGAATTGGTCGAAATCCCATGAAAATTGTGAAGAGTTGACAAAAATCCATATATTTTCTGTAAAAATGGTCAAAATTCGTTGTATTATCTGTAAAAATGGCCAAAATTCATGTGTTATCTGTAAAAATTGCCAAAATCCAAGTATTTTATGTAATAATGGTCAAAAATCCATGTAATTTTTGTAAAAATGGCCAAAAATCCATGTAATTTGTGTAGAATTGTTCAAAATTCCATGTATTTTATATAAAAATGGCCAAAAATTGAAGTAAATTATGTAGAATTGGTCGAAATCCCATGAAAAGTGTGAAGGATTGTCCAATAATCCATATATTTTATGTAAAAATGACCAAAAATCCATATAAATTCTGTAATAATGGTCAAAAATCCATGTAATTTTTGTAAAAATGGCCAAAAATCCATGTAATTTGTGTAGAATTGACAAAAATCCATGTATTTTATGTAAAAATTGCCAAAAATCAATGTAATTGGTGTAAAATTGTCCAAAACTCCATGTAATTTATGTAAAAATGTCCAAAAATTGAAGTAAATTATGTAGAATTGGTCGAAATCCCATGAAAATTGTGAAGAGTTGACAAAAATCCATGTATTATCTGTAAAAATGGTCAAAAATCTATGTATTATCTGTAAAAAAGGCAAAAACCCCATGTAATTCGTGAAGAATTGTCCAAAAATCCATGTATTTTATTTAAAAATGGCCATAAATTCATGTAAATTATGTAATTATGGTCAAAAATCCATGTAATTTGAGTAAAAATGGCCTATTATCCATGAAATTTGTGTAGAATTGTCCAAAACTCCATGCATTTTATGTAAAATTGGCCAAAAATTGAAGTAAAATATGTAGAATTGGTCGAAATCCCATGATAATTGTGAAGAGTTGACAAAAATCCATGTATTATCTGTAAAAATTGCAAAAACCTCATGTAATTCGTGAAGAATTGTCCAAAAATCCATGTATTTTATTTAAAAGTCCATAAATTCATGTAAATTATGTAAGTATGGTCAAAAATCCATGTAATTTGAGTAAAAATGGCCTATTATCCATGAAATTTGTGTAGAATTGTCCAAAACTCCATGCATTTTATGTAAAATTGGCCAAAAATTCATATAAATTCTGTAATAATGGTCAAAAATCCATGTAATTTTTGTAAAAATGGCCAAAAATCCATGTAATTTGTGTAGAATTGTCCAAAACTCCATGCATTTTATGTAAAATTGGCCAAAAATTGAAGTAAAATATATAGAATTGGTCGAAATCCCATGAAAATTGTGAAGAGTTGACAAAAATCCATGTATTATGTGTAAAAATGGTCAAAAATCCATGTATTATCTGTAAAAAAGGCAAAAACCCCATGTAATTCGTGAAGAATATTCCAAAATTCCATGTTTTTTATATAAAAATGGCCAAAAATTGAAGTAAATTATGTAGAATTGGTCGAAATCCCATGAAAATTGTGAAGAGTTGACAAAAATCCATATATTTTATGTAAAAATGGCCAAAAATCAATGAAATTTGTGTAGAATTGTTCAAAATTCCATGTATTTTATATAAAAATGGCCTAAAATCAATGAAATTTGTGTAGAATTGTTCAAAATTCCATGTATTTTATATAAAAATGGCCAAAAATTGAAGTAAATTATGTAGAATTGGTCGAAATCCCATGAAAATTGTGAAGAGTTGACAAAAATCCATATATTTTCTGTAAAAATGGTCAAAATTCGTTGTATTATCTGTAAAAATGGCCAAAATTCATGTGTTATCTGTAAAAATTGCCAAAATCCAAGTATTTTATGTAATAATGGTCAAAAATCCATGTAATTTTTGTAAAAATGGCCAAAAATCCATGTAATTTGTGTAGAATTGTTCAAAATTCCATGTATTTTATATAAAAATGGCCAAAAATTGAAGTAAATTATGTAGAATTGGTCGAAATCCCATGAAAAGTGTGAAGGATTGTCCAATAATCCATATATTTTATGTAAAAATGACCAAAAATCCATATAAATTCTGTAATAATGGTCAAAAATCCATGTAATTTTTGTAAAAATGGCCAAAAATCCATGTAATTTGTGTAGAATTGACAAAAATCCATGTATTTTATGTAAAAATTGCCAAAAATCAATGTAATTGGTGTAAAATTGTCCAAAACTCCATGTAATTTATGTAAAAATGTCCAAAAATTGAAGTAAATTATGTAGAATTGGTCGAAATCCCATGAAAATTGTGAAGAGTTGACAAAAATCCATGTATTATCTGTAAAAATGGTCAAAAATCTATGTATTATCTGTAAAAAAGGCAAAAACCCCATGTAATTCGTGAAGAATTGTCCAAAAATCCATGTATTTTATTTAAAAATGGCCATAAATTCATGTAAATTATGTAATTATGGTCAAAAATCCATGTAATTTGAGTAAAAATGGCCAATTATCCATGAAATTTGTGTAGAATTGTCCAAAACTCCATGCATTTTATGTAAAATTGCCCAAAAATTGAAGTAAAATATATAGAATTGGTCGAAATCCCATGAAAATTGTGAAGAGTTGACAAAAATCCATGTATTATGTGTAAAAATGGTCAAAAATCCATGTATTATCTGTAAAAAAGGCAAAAACCCCATGTAATTCGTGAAGAATTGTCCAAAATTCCATGTATTTTATATAAAAATGGCCAAAAATTGAAGTAAATTATGTAGAATTGGTCGAAATCCCATGAAAATTGTGAAGAGTTGACAAAAATCCATGTATTATCTGTAAAAATGGTCAAAAATCTATGTATTATCTGTAAAAAAGGCAAAAACCCCATGTAATTCGTGAAGAATTGTCCAAAAATCCATGTATTTTATTTAAAAATGGCCATAAATTCATGTAAATTATGTAATTATGGTCAAAAATCCATGTAATTTGAGTAAAAATGGCCTATTATCCATGAAATTTGTGTAGAATTGTCCAAAACTCCATGCATTTTATGTAAAATTGGCCAAAAATTGAAGTAAAATATGTAGAATTGGTCGAAATCCCATGATAATTGTGAAGAGTTGACAAAAATCCATGTATTATCTGTAAAAATTGCAAAAACCTCATGTAATTCGTGAAGAATTGTCCAAAAATCCATGTATTTTATTTAAAAATCCATAAATTCATGTAAATTATGTAAGTATGGTCAAAAATCCATGTAATTTGAGTAAAAATGGCCTATTATCCATGAAATTTGTGTAGAATTGTCCAAAACTCCATGCATTTTATGTAAAATTGGCCAAAAATTGAAGTAAAATATATAGAATTGGTCGAAATCCCATGAAAATTGTGAAGAGTTGACAAAAATCCATGTATTATCTGTAAAAATGGTCAAAAATCTATGTATTATCTGTAAAAATTGCAAAAACCCCATGTAATTCGTGAAGAATTGTCCAAAAATCCATGTATTTTATTTAAAAATGGCCATAAATTCATGTAAATTATGTAATTATGGTCAAAAATCCATGTAATTTGAGTAAAAATGGCCAATTATCCATGAAATTTGTGTAGAATTGTCCAAAACTCCATGCATTTTATGTAAAATTGGCCAAAAATTGAAGTAAAATATATAGAATTGGTCGAAATCCCATGAAAATTGTGAAGAGTTGACAAAAATCCATGTATTATGTGTAAAAATGGTCAAAAATCCATGTATTATCTGTAAAAAAGGCAAAAACCCCATGTAATTCGTGAAGAATATTCCAAAATTCCATGTTTTTTATATAAAAATGGCCAAAAATTGAAGTAAATTATGTAGAATTGGTCGAAATCCCATGAAAATTGTGAAGAGTTGACAAAAATCCATATATTTTATGTAAAAATGGCCAAAAATCAATGAAATTTGTGTAGAATTGTTCAAAATTCCATGTATTTTATATAAAAATGGCCTAAAATCAATGAAATTTGTGTAGAATTGTTCAAAATTCCATGTATTTTATATAAAAATGGCCAAAAATTGAAGTAAATTATGTAGAATTGGTCGAAATCCCATGAAAATTGTGAAGAGTTGACAAAAATCCATATATTTTCTGTAAAAATGGTCAAAATTCGTTGTATTATCTGTAAAAATGGCCAAAATTCATGTGTTATCTGTAAAAATTGCCAAAATCCAAGTATTTTATGTAATAATGGTCAAAAATCCATGTAATTTTTGTAAAAATGGCCAAAAATCCATGTAATTTGTGTAGAATTGTTCAAAATTCCATGTATTTTATATAAAAATGGCCAAAAATTGAAGTAAATTATGTAGAATTGGTCGAAATCCCATGAAAAGTGTGAAGGATTGTCCAATAATCCATATATTTTATGTAAAAATGACCAAAAATCCATATAAATTCTGTAATAATGGTCAAAAATCCATGTAATTTTTGTAAAAAATGGCCAAAAATCCATGTAATTTGTGTAGAATTGACAAAAATCCATGTATTTTATGTAAAAATTGCCAAAAATCAATGTAATTGGTGTAAAATTGTCCAAAACTCCATGTAATTTATGTAAAAATGTCCAAAAATTGAAGTAAATTATGTAGAATTGGTCGAAATCCCATGAAAATTGTGAAGAGTTGACAAAAATCCATGTATTATCTGTAAAAATGGTCAAAAATCTATGTATTATCTGTAAAAAAGGCAAAAACCCCATGTAATTCGTGAAGAATTGTCCAAAAATCCATGTATTTTATTTAAAAATGGCCATAAATTCATGTAAATTATGTAATTATGGTCAAAAATCCATGTAATTTGAGTAAAAATGGCCTATTATCCATGAAATTTGTGTAGAATTGTCCAAAACTCCATGCATTTTATGTAAAATTGGCCAAAAATTGAAGTAAAATATGTAGAATTGGTCGAAATCCCATGATAATTGTGAAGAGTTGACAAAAATCCATGTATTATCTGTAAAAATTGCAAAAACCTCATGTAATTCGTGAAGAATTGTCCAAAAATCCATGTATTTTATTTAAAAATCCATAAATTCATGTAAATTATGTAAGTATGGTCAAAAATCCATGTAATTTGAGTAAAAATGGCCTATTATCCATGAAATTTGTGTAGAATTGTCCAAAACTCCATGCATTTTATGTAAAATTGGCCAAAAATTGAAGTAAAATATATAGAATTGGTCGAAATCCCATGAAAATTGTGAAGAGTTGACAAAAATCCATGTATTATCTGTAAAAATGGTCAAAAATCTATGTATTATCTGTAAAAATTGCAAAAACCCCATGTAATTCGTGAAGAATTGTCCAAAAATCCATGTATTTTATTTAAAAATGGCCATAAATTCATGTAAATTATGTAATTATGGTCAAAAATCCATGTAATTTGAGTAAAAATGGCCAATTATCCATGAAATTTGTGTAGAATTGTCCAAAACTCCATGCATTTTATGTAAAATTGGCCAAAAATTGAAGTAAAATATATAGAATTGGTCGAAATCCCATGAAAATTGTGAAGAGTTGACAAAAATCCATGTATTATGTGTAAAAATGGTCAAAAATCCATGTATTATCTGTAAAAAAGGCAAAAACCCCATGTAATTCGTGAAGAATTGTCCAAAATTCCATGTATTTTATATAAAAATGGCCAAAAATTGAAGTAAATTATGTAGAATTGGTCGAAATCCCATGAAAATTGTGAAGAGTTGACAAAAATCCATATATTTTCTGTAAAAATGGTCAAAATTCGTTGTATTATCTGTAAAAATGGCCAAAATTCATGTGTTATCTGTAAAAATTGCCAAAATCCAAGTATTTTATGTAAAAATGGCCAAAAATTCATATAAATTCTGTAATAATGGTCAAAAAACCATGTAATTTTTGTAAAAAATGGCCAAAAATCCATGTAATTTGTGTAGAATTGACAAAAATCCATGTATTTTATGTAAAAATTGCCAAAAATCAATGTAATTGGTGTAAAATTGTACAAAACTCCATGTAATTTATGTAAAAATGTCAAAAAATTGAAGTAAATTATGTAGAATTGGTCGAAATCCCATGAAAATTGTGAAGAGTTGACAAAAATCCATGTATTATCTGTAAAAATGGTCAAAAATCTATGTATTATCTGTAAAAAAGGCAAAAACCCCATGTAATTCGTGAAGAATTGTCCAAAAATCCATGTATTTTATTTAAAAATGGCCATAAATTCATGTAAATTATGTAATTATGGTCAAAAATCCATGTAATTTGAGTAAAAATGGCCTATTATCCATGAAATTTGTGTAGAATTGTCCAAAACTCCATGCATTTTATGTAAAATTGGCCAAAAATTGAAGTAAAATATGTAGAATTGGTCGAAATCCCATGATAATTGTGAAGAGTTGACAAAAATCCATGTATTATCTGTAAAAATTGCAAAAACCTCATGTAATTCGTGAAGAATTGTCCAAAAATCCATGTATTTTTTTTAAAAGTCCATAAATTCATGTAAATTATGTAAGTATGGTCAAAAATCCATGTAATTTGAGTAAAAATGGCCTATTATCCATGAAATTTGTGTAGAATTGTCCAAAACTCCATGCATTTTATGTAAAATTGGCCAAAAATTCATATAAATTCTGTAATAATGGTCAAAAATCCATGTAATTTTTGTAAAAAATGGCCAAAAATCCATGTAATTTGTGTAGAATTGTCCAAAACTCCATGCATTTTATGTAAAATTGGCCAAAAATTGAAGTAAAATATATAGAATTGGTCGAAATCCCATGAAAATTGTGAAGAGTTGACAAAAATCCATGTATTATGTGTAAAAATGGTCAAAAATCCATGTATTATCTGTAAAAAAGGCAAAAACCCCATGTAATTCGTGAAGAATATTCCAAAATTCCATGTTTTTTATATAAAAATGGCCAAAAATTGAAGTAAATTATGTAGAATTGGTCGAAATCCCATGAAAATTGTGAAGAGTTGACAAAAATCCATATATTTTATGTAAAAATGGCCAAAAATCAATGAAATTTGTGTAGAATTGTTCAAAATTCCATGTATTTTATATAAAAATGGCCTAAAATCAATGAAATTTGTGTAGAATTGTTCAAAATTCCATGTATTTTATATAAAAATGGCCAAAAATTGAAGTAAATTATGTAGAATTGGTCGAAATCCCATGAAAATTGTGAAGAGTTGACAAAAATCCATATATTTTCTGTAAAAATGGTCAAAATTCGTTGTATTATCTGTAAAAATGGCCAAAATTCATGTGTTATCTGTAAAAATTGCCAAAATCCAAGTATTTTATGTAATAATGGTCAAAAATCCATGTAATTTTTGTAAAAATGGCCAAAAATCCATGTAATTTGTGTAGAATTGTTCAAAATTCCATGTATTTTATATAAAAATGGCCAAAAATTGAAGTAAATTATGTAGAATTGGTCGAAATCCCATGAAAAGTGTGAAGGATTGTCCAATAATCCATATATTTTATGTAAAAATGACCAAAAATCCATATAAATTCTGTAATAATGGTCAAAAATCCATGTAATTTTTGTAAAAATGGCCAAAAATCCATGTAATTTGTGTAGAATTGACAAAAATCCATGTATTTTATGTAAAAATTGCCAAAAATCAATGTAATTGGTGTAAAATTGTCCAAAACTCCATGTAATTTATGTAAAAATGTCCAAAAATTGAAGTAAATTATGTAGAATTGGTCGAAATCCCATGAAAATTGTGAAGAGTTGACAAAAATCCATGTATTATCTGTAAAAATGGTCAAAAATCTATGTATTATCTGTAAAAAAGGCAAAAACCCCATGTAATTCGTGAAGAATTGTCCAAAAATCCATGTATTTTATTTAAAAATGGCCATAAATTCATGTAAATTATGTAATTATGGTCAAAAATCCATGTAATTTGAGTAAAAATGGCCAATTATCCATGAAATTTGTGTAGAATTGTCCAAAACTCCATGCATTTTATGTAAAATTGGCCAAAAATTGAAGTAAAATATATAGAATTGGTCGAAATCCCATGAAAATTGTGAAGAGTTGACAAAAATCCATGTATTATGTGTAAAAATGGTCAAAAATCCATGTATTATCTGTAAAAAAGGCAAAAACCCCATGTAATTCGTGAAGAATTGTCCAAAATTCCATGTATTTTATATAAAAATGGCCAAAAATTGAAGTAAATTATGTAGAATTGGTCGAAATCCCATGAAAATTGTGAAGAGTTGACAAAAATCCATATATTTTCTGTAAAAATGGTCAAAATTCGTTGTATTATCTGTAAAAATGGCCAAAATTCATGTGTTATCTGTAAAAATTGCCAAAATCCAAGTATTTTATGTAAAAATGGCCAAAAATTCATATAAATTCTGTAATAATGGTCAAAAAACCATGTAATTTTTGTAAAAATGGCCAAAAATCCATGTAATTTGTGTAGAATTGACAAAAATCCATGTATTTTATGTAAAAATTGCCAAAAATCAATGTAATTGGTGTAAAATTGTACAAAACTCCATGTAATTTATGTAAAAATGTCAAAAAATTGAAGTAAATTATGTAGAATTGGTCGAAATCCCATGAAAATTGTGAAGAGTTGACAAAAATCCATGTATTATCTGTAAAAATGGTCAAAAATCTATGTATTATCTGTAAAAAAGGCAAAAACCCCATGTAATTCGTGAAGAATTGTCCAAAAATCCATGTATTTTATTTAAAAATGGCCATAAATTCATGTAAATTATGTAATTATGGTCAAAAATCCATGTAATTTGAGTAAAAATGGCCTATTATCCATGAAATTTGTGTAGAATTGTCCAAAACTCCATGCATTTTATGTAAAATTGGCCAAAAATTGAAGTAAAATATGTAGAATTGGTCGAAATCCCATGATAATTGTGAAGAGTTGACAAAAATCCATGTATTATCTGTAAAAATTGCAAAAACCTCATGTAATTCGTGAAGAATTGTCCAAAAATCCATGTATTTTATTTAAAAGTCCATAAATTCATGTAAATTATGTAAGTATGGTCAAAAATCCATGTAATTTGAGTAAAAATGGCCTATTATCCATGAAATTTGTGTAGAATTGTCCAAAACTCCATGCATTTTATGTAAAATTGGCCAAAAATTCATATAAATTCTGTAATAATGGACAAAAATCCATGTAATTTTTGTAAAAATGGCCAAAAATCCATGTAATTTGTGTAGAATTGTTCAAAATTCCATGTATTTTATATAAAAATGGCCAAAAATTGAAGTAAATTATGTAGAATTGGTCGAAATCCCATGAAAATTGTGTAGGATTGTCCAATAATCCATATATTTTATGTAAAAATGACCAAAAATCCATATAAATTCTGTAATAATGGTCAAAAATCCATGTAATTTTTGTAAAAATGGCCAAAAATCCATGTAATTTGTGTAGAATTGACAAAAATCCATGTATTTTATGTAAAAATGGCCAAAAATCAATGAAATTTGTGTAAAATTGTCCAAAATTCCATGTATTTTATATAAAAATGGCCAAAAATTGAAGTAAATTATGTAGAATTGGTCGAAATCCCATGAAAATTGTGAAGAGTTGACAAAAATCCATATATTTTATGTATAAATGGCCAAAAATCGATGAAATTTGTGTAGAATTGTTCAAAATTCCATGTATTTTATATAAAAATGGCCAAAAATCAATGAAATTTGTGTAGAATTGTTCAAAATTCCATGTATTTTATATAAAAATGGCCAAAAATTGAAGTAAATTATGTAGAATTGGTCGATATCCCATGAAAATTGTGTAGGATTGTCCAATAATCCATATATTTTATGTAAAAATGACCAAAAATCCATGTTATTTGTGTAGAAATGTCCATATATCCATGAAAATTATGTAATAATGGCCAAAAATCCATGAAATTTGTGTAAAATTGTCCAAAATTCCATGTAATTTATGTAAAAATATCAAAAAATTGAAGTAAATTATGTAGAATTGGTCGAAATCCCATGATAATTGTGAAGAGTTGACAAAAATCCATGTATTATCTGTAAAAATTGGAAAAACCTCATGTAATTCGTGAAGAATTGTCCAAAAATCCATGTATTTTATTTAAAAATCCATAAATTCATGTAAATTATGTAAGTATGGTCAAAAATCCATGTAATTTGAGTAAAAATGGCCTATTATCCATGAAATTTGTGTAGAATTGTCCAAAACTCCATGCATTTTATGTAAAATTGGCCAAAAATTGAAGTAAAATATATAGAATTGGTCGAAATCCCATGAAAATTGTGAAGAGTTGACAAAAATCCATGTATTATCTGTAAAAATGGTCAAAAATCTATGTATTATCTGTAAAAATTGCAAAAACCCCATGTAATTCGTGAAGAATTGTCCAAAAATCCATGTATTTTATTTAAAAATGGCCATAAATTCATGTAAATTATGTAATTATGGTCAAAAATCCATGTAATTTGAGTAAAAATGGCCAATTATCCATGAAATTTGTGTAGAATTGTCCAAAACTCCATGCATTTTATGTAAAATTGGCCAAAAATTGAAGTAAAATATATAGAATTGGTCGAAATCCCATGAAAATTGTGAAGAGTTGACAAAAATCCATGTATTATGTGTAAAAATGGTCAAAAATCCATGTATTATCTGTAAAAAAGGCAAAAACCCCATGTAATTCGTGAAGAATATTCCAAAATTCCATGTTTTTTATATAAAAATGGCCAAAAATTGAAGTAAATTATGTAGAATTGGTCGAAATCCCATGAAAATTGTGAAGAGTTGACAAAAATCCATATATTTTATGTAAAAATGGCCAAAAATCAATGAAATTTGTGTAGAATTGTTCAAAATTCCATGTATTTTATATAAAAATGGCCTAAAATCAATGAAATTTGTGTAGAATTGTTCAAAATTCCATGCATTTTATGTAAAATTGGCCAAAAATTGAAGTAAAATATATAGAATTGGTCGAAATCCCATGAAAATTGTGAAGAGTTGACAAAAATCCATGTATTATCTGTAAAAATGGTCAAAAATCTATGTATTATCTGTAAAAATTGCAAAAACCCCATGTAATTCGTGAAGAATTGTCCAAAAATCCATGTATTTTATTTAAAAATGGCCATAAATTCATGTAAATTATGTAATTATGGTCAAAAATCCATGTAATTTGAGTAAAAATGGCCAATTATCCATGAAATTTGTGTAGAATTGTCCAAAACTCCATGCATTTTATGTAAAATTGGCCAAAAATTGAAGTAAAATATATAGAATTGGTCGAAATCCCATGAAAATTGTGAAGAGTTGACAAAAATCCATGTATTATGTGTAAAAATGGTCAAAAATCCATGTATTATCTGTAAAAAAGGCAAAAACCCCATGTAATTCGTGAAGAATATTCCAAAATTCCATGTTTTTTATATAAAAATGGCCAAAAATTGAAGTAAATTATGTAGAATTGGTCGAAATCCCATGAAAATTGTGAAGAGTTGACAAAAATCCATATATTTTATGTAAAAATGGCCAAAAATCAATGAAATTTGTGTAGAATTGTTCAAAATTCCATGTATTTTATATAAAAATGGCCTAAAATCAATGAAATTTGTGTAGAATTGTTCAAAATTCCATGTATTTTATATAAAAATGGCCAAAAATTGAAGTAAATTATGTAGAATTGGTCGAAATCCCATGAAAATTGTGAAGAGTTGACAAAAATCCATATATTTTCTGTAAAAATGGTCAAAATTCGTTGTATTATCTGTAAAAATGGCCAAAATTCATGTGTTATCTGTAAAAATTGCCAAAATCCAAGTATTTTATGTAATAATGGTCAAAAATCCATGTAATTTTTGTAAAAATGGCCAAAAATCCATGTAATTTGTGTAGAATTGTTCAAAATTCCATGTATTTTATATAAAAATGGCCAAAAATTGAAGTAAATTATGTAGAATTGGTCGAAATCCCATGAAAAGTGTGAAGGATTGTCCAATAATCCATATATTTTATGTAAAAATGACCAAAAATCCATATAAATTCTGTAATAATGGTCAAAAATCCATGTAATTTTTGTAAAAATGGCCAAAAATCCATGTAATTTGTGTAGAATTGACAAAAATCCATGTATTTTATGTAAAAATTGCCAAAAATCAATGTAATTGGTGTAAAATTGTCCAAAACTCCATGTAATTTATGTAAAAATGTCCAAAAATTGAAGTAAATTATGTAGAATTGGTCGAAATCCCATGAAAATTGTGAAGAGTTGACAAAAATCCATGTATTATCTGTAAAAATGGTCAAAAATCTATGTATTATCTGTAAAAAAGGCAAAAACCCCATGTAATTCGTGAAGAATTGTCCAAAAATCCATGTATTTTATTTAAAAATGGCCATAAATTCATGTAAATTATGTAATTATGGTCAAAAATCCATGTAATTTGAGTAAAATTGGCCAAAAATTGAAGTAAAATATGTAGAATTGGTCGAAATCCCATGATAATTGTGAAGAGTTGACAAAAATCCATGTATTATCTGTAAAAATTGCAAAAACCTCATGTAATTCGTGAAGAATTGTCCAAAAATCCATGTATTTTATTTAAAAATGGCCATAAATTCATGTAAATTATGTAATTATGGTCAAAAATCCATGTAATTTGAGTAAAATTGGCCAAAAATTGAAGTAAAATATGTAGAATTGGTCGAAATCCCATGAAAATTGTGAAGAGTTGACAAAAATCCATGTATTATCTGTAAAAATGGTCAAAAATCTATGTATTATCTGTAAAAATTGCAAAAACCCCATGTAATTCGTGAAGAATTGTCCAAAAATCCATGTATTTTATTTAAAAATGGCCATAAATTCATGTAAATTATGTAATTATGGTCAAAAATCCATGTAATTTGAGTAAAAATGGCCAATTATCCATGAAATTTGTGTAGAATTGTCCAAAACTCCATGCATTTTATGTAAAATTGGCCAAAAATTGAAGTAAAATATATAGAATTGGTCGAAATCCCATGAAAATTGTGAAGAGTTGACAAAAATCCATGTATTATGTGTAAAAATGGTCAAAAATCCATGTATTATCTGTAAAAAAGGCAAAAACCCCATGTAATTCGTGAAGAATTGTCCAAAATTCCATGTATTTTATATAAAAATGGCCAAAAATTGAAGTAAATTATGTAGAATTGGTCGAAATCCCATGAAAATTGTGAAGAGTTGACAAAAATCCATATATTTTCTGTAAAAATGGTCAAAATTCGTTGTATTATCTGTAAAAATGGCCAAAATTCATGTGTTATCTGTAAAAATTGCCAAAATCCAAGTATTTTATGTAAAAATGGCCAAAAATTCATATAAATTCTGTAATAATGGTCAAAAAACCATGTAATTTTTGTAAAAATGGCCAAAAATCCATGTAATTTGTGTAGAATTGACAAAAATCCATGTATTTTATGTAAAAATTGCCAAAAATCAATGTAATTGGTGTAAAATTGTACAAAACTCCATGTAATTTATGTAAAAATGTCAAAAAATTGAAGTAAATTATGTAGAATTGGTCGAAATCCCATGAAAATTGTGAAGAGTTGACAAAAATCCATGTATTATCTGTAAAAATGGTCAAAAATCTATGTATTATCTGTAAAAAAGGCAAAAACCCCATGTAATTCGTGAAGAATTGTCCAAAAATCCATGTATTTTATTTAAAAATGGCCATAAATTCATGTAAATTATGTAATTATGGTCAAAAATCCATGTAATTTGAGTAAAAATGGCCTATTATCCATGAAATTTGTGTAGAATTGTCCAAAACTCCATGCATTTTATGTAAAATTGGCCAAAAATTGAAGTAAAATATGTAGAATTGGTCGAAATCCCATGATAATTGTGAAGAGTTGACAAAAATCCATGTATTATCTGTAAAAATTGCAAAAACCTCATGTAATTCGTGAAGAATTGTCCAAAAATCCATGTATTTTATTTAAAAGTCCATAAATTCATGTAAATTATGTAAGTATGGTCAAAAATCCATGTAATTTGAGTAAAAATGGCCTATTATCCATGAAATTTGTGTAGAATTGTCCAAAACTCCATGCATTTTATGTAAAATTGGCCAAAAATTCATATAAATTCTGTAATAATGGACAAAAATCCATGTAATTTTTGTAAAAATGGCCAAAAATCCATGTAATTTGTGTAGAATTGTTCAAAATTCCATGTATTTTATATAAAAATGGCCAAAAATTGAAGTAAATTATGTAGAATTGGTCGAAATCCCATGAAAATTGTGTAGGATTGTCCAATAATCCATATATTTTATGTAAAAATGACCAAAAATCCATATAAATTCTGTAATAATGGTCAAAAATCCATGTAATTTTTGTAAAAATGGCCAAAAATCCATGTAATTTGTGTAGAATTGACAAAAATCCATGTATTTTATGTAAAAATGGCCAAAAATCAATGAAATTTGTGTAAAATTGTCCAAAATTCCATGTATTTTATATAAAAATGGCCAAAAATTGAAGTAAATTATGTAGAATTGGTCGAAATCCCATGAAAATTGTGAAGAGTTGACAAAAATCCATATATTTTATGTATAAATGGCCAAAAATCGATGAAATTTGTGTAGAATTGTTCAAAATTCCATGTATTTTATATAAAAATGGCCAAAAATCAATGAAATTTGTGTAGAATTGTTCAAAATTCCATGTATTTTATATAAAAATGGCCAAAAATTGAAGTAAATTATGTAGAATTGGTCGATATCCCATGAAAATTGTGTAGGATTGTCCAATAATCCATATATTTTATGTAAAAATGACCAAAAATCCATGTTATTTGTGTAGAAATGTCCATATATCCATGAAAATTATGTAATAATGGCCAAAAATCCATGAAATTTGTGTAAAATTGTCCAAAATTCCATGTAATTTATGTAAAAATATCAAAAAATTGAAGTAAATTATGTAGAATTGGTCGAAATCCCATGATAATTGTGAAGAGTTGACAAAAATCCATGTATTATCTGTAAAAATTGGAAAAACCTCATGTAATTCGTGAAGAATTGTCCAAAAATCCATGTATTTTATTTAAAAATCCATAAATTCATGTAAATTATGTAAGTATGGTCAAAAATCCATGTAATTTGAGTAAAAATGGCCTATTATCCATGAAATTTGTGTAGAATTGTCCAAAACTCCATGCATTTTATGTAAAATTGGCCAAAAATTGAAGTAAAATATATAGAATTGGTCGAAATCCCATGAAAATTGTGAAGAGTTGACAAAAATCCATGTATTATCTGTAAAAATGGTCAAAAATCTATGTATTATCTGTAAAAATTGCAAAAACCCCATGTAATTCGTGAAGAATTGTCCAAAAATCCATGTATTTTATTTAAAAATGGCCATAAATTCATGTAAATTATGTAATTATGGTCAAAAATCCATGTAATTTGAGTAAAAATGGCCAATTATCCATGAAATTTGTGTAGAATTGTCCAAAACTCCATGCATTTTATGTAAAATTGGCCAAAAATTGAAGTAAAATATATAGAATTGGTCGAAATCCCATGAAAATTGTGAAGAGTTGACAAAAATCCATGTATTATGTGTAAAAATGGTCAAAAATCCATGTATTATCTGTAAAAAAGGCAAAAACCCCATGTAATTCGTGAAGAATATTCCAAAATTCCATGTTTATTATATAAAAATGGCCAAAAATTGAAGTAAATTATGTAGAATTGGTCGAAATCCCATGAAAATTGTGAAGAGTTGACAAAAATCCATATATTTTATGTAAAAATGGCCAAAAATCAATGAAATTTGTGTAGAATTGTTCAAAATTCCATGTATTTTATATAAAAATGGCCTAAAATCAATGAAATTTGTGTAGAATTGTTCAAAATTCCATGTATTTTATATAAAAATGGCCAAAAATTGAAGTAAATTATGTAGAATTGGTCGAAATCCCATGAAAATTGTGAAGAGTTGACAAAAATCCATATATTTTCTGTAAAAATGGTCAAAATTCGTTGTATTATCTGTAAAAATGGCCAAAATTCATGTGTTATCTGTAAAAATTGCCAAAATCCAAGTATTTTATGTAATAATGGTCAAAAATCCATGTAATTTTTGTAAAAATGGCCAAAAATCCATGTAATTTGTGTAGAATTGTTCAAAATTCCATGTATTTTATATAAAAATGGCCAAAAATTGAAGTAAATTATGTAGAATTGGTCGAAATCCCATGAAAAGTGTGAAGGATTGTCCAATAATCCATATATTTTATGTAAAAATGACCAAAAATCCATATAAATTCTGTAATAATGGTCAAAAATCCATGTAATTTTTGTAAAAATGGCCAAAAATCCATGTAATTTGTGTAGAATTGACAAAAATCCATGTATTTTATGTAAAAATTGCCAAAAATCAATGTAATTGGTGTAAAATTGTCCAAAACTCCATGTAATTTATGTAAAAATGTCCAAAAATTGAAGTAAATTATGTAGAATTGGTCGAAATCCCATGAAAATTGTGAAGAGTTGACAAAAATCCATGTATTATCTGTAAAAATGGTCAAAAATCTATGTATTATCTGTAAAAAAGGCAAAAACCCCATGTAATTCGTGAAGAATTGTCCAAAAATCCATGTATTTTATTTAAAAATGGCCATAAATTCATGTAAATTATGTAATTATGGTCAAAAACCCATGTAATTTGAGTAAAAATGGCCTATTATCCATGAAATTTGTGTAGAATTGTCCAAAACTCCATGCATTTTATGTAAAATTGGCCAAAAATTGAAGTAAAATATGTAGAATTGGTCGAAATCCCATGATAATTGTGAAGAGTTGACAAAAATCCATGTATTATCTGTAAAAATTGCAAAAACCTCATGTAATTCGTGAAGAATTGTCCAAAAATCCATGTATTTTATTTAAAAATCCATAAATTCATGTAAATTATGTAAGTATGGTCAAAAATCCATGTAATTTGAGTAAAAATGGCCTATTATCCATGAAATTTGTGTAGAATTGTCCAAAACTCCATGCATTTTATGTAAAATTGGCCAAAAATTGAAGTAAAATATATAGAATTGGTCGAAATCCCATGAAAATTGTGAAGAGTTGACAAAAATCCATGTATTATCTGTAAAAATGGTCAAAAATCTATGTATTATCTGTAAAAATTGCAAAAACCCCATGTAATTCGTGAAGAATTGTCCAAAAATCCATGTATTTTATTTAAAAATGGCCATAAATTCATGTAAATTATGTAATTATGGTCAAAAATCCATGTAATTTGAGTAAAAATGGCCAATTATCCATGAAATTTGTGTAGAATTGTCCAAAACTCCATGCATTTTATGTAAAATTGGCCAAAAATTGAAGTAAAATATATAGAATTGGTCGAAATCCCATGAAAATTGTGAAGAGTTGACAAAAATCCATGTATTATGTGTAAAAATGGTCAAAAATCCATGTATTATCTGTAAAAAAAGGCAAAAACCCCATGTAATTCGTGAAGAATTGTCCAAAATTCCATGTATTTTATATAAAAATGGCCAAAAATTGAAGTAAATTATGTAGAATTGGTCGAAATCCCATGAAAATTGTGAAGAGTTGACAAAAATCCATATATTTTCTGTAAAAATGGTCAAAATTCGTTGTATTATCTGTAAAAATGGCCAAAATTCATGTGTTATCTGTAAAAATTGCCAAAATCCAAGTATTTTATGTAAAAATGGCCAAAAATTCATATAAATTCTGTAATAATGGTCAAAAAAACCATGTAATTTTTGTAAAAATGGCCAAAAATCCATGTAATTTGTGTAGAATTGACAAAAATCCATGTATTTTATGTAAAAATTGCCAAAAATCAATGTAATTGGTGTAAAATTGTACAAAACTCCATGTAATTTATGTAAAAATGTCAAAAAATTGAAGTAAATTATGTAGAATTGGTCGAAATCCCATGAAAATTGTGAAGAGTTGACAAAAATCCATGTATTATCTGTAAAAATGGTCAAAAATCTATGTATTATCTGTAAAAAAGGCAAAAACCCCATGTAATTCGTGAAGAATTGTCCAAAAATCCATGTATTTTATTTAAAAATGGCCATAAATTCATGTAAATTATGTAATTATGGTCAAAAATCCATGTAATTTGAGTAAAAATGGCCTATTATCCATGAAATTTGTGAAGAATTGTCCAAAACTCCATGCATTTTATGTAAAATTGGCCAAAAATTGAAGTAAAATATGTAGAATTGGTCGAAATCCCATGATAATTGTGAAGAGTTGACAAAAATCCATGTATTATCTGTAAAAATTGCAAAAACCTCATGTAATTCGTGAAGAATTGTCCAAAAATCCATGTATTTTATTTAAAAGTCCATAAATTCATGTAAATTATGTAAGTATGGTCAAAAATCCATGTAATTTGAGTAAAAATGGCCTATTATCCATGAAATTTGTGTAGAATTGTCCAAAACTCCATGCATTTTATGTAAAATTGGCCAAAAATTCATATAAATTCTGTAATAATGGTCAAAAATCCATGTAATTTTTGTAAAAATGGCCAAAAATCCATGTAATTTGTGTAGAATTGTCCAAAACTCCATGCATTTTATGTAAAATTGGCCAAAAATTGAAGTAAAATATATAGAATTGGTCGAAATCCCATGAAAATTGTGAAGAGTTGACAAAAATCCATGTATTATGTGTAAAAATGGTCAAAAATCCATGTATTATCTGTAAAAAAGGCAAAAACCCCATGTAATTCGTGAAGAATATTCCAAAATTCCATGTTTTTTATATAAAAATGGCCAAAAATTGAAGTAAATTATGTAGAATTGGTCGAAATCCCATGAAAATTGTGAAGAGTTGACAAAAATCCATATATTTTATGTAAAAATGGCCAAAAATCAATGAAATTTGTGTAGAATTGTTCAAAATTCCATGTATTTTATATAAAAATGGCCTAAAATCAATGAAATTTGTGTAGAATTGTTCAAAATTCCATGTATTTTATATAAAAATGGCCAAAAATTGAAGTAAATTATGTAGAATTGGTCGAAATCCCATGAAAATTGTGAAGAGTTGACAAAAATCCATATATTTTCTGTAAAAATGGTCAAAATTCGTTGTATTATCTGTAAAAATGGCCAAAATTCATGTGTTATCTGTAAAAATTGCCAAAATCCAAGTATTTTATGTAATAATGGTCAAAAATCCATGTAATTTTTGTAAAAATGGCCAAAAATCCATGTAATTTGTGTAGAATTGTTCAAAATTCCATGTATTTTATATAAAAATGGCCAAAAATTGAAGTAAATTATGTAGAATTGGTCGAAATCCCATGAAAAGTGTGAAGGATTGTCCAATAATCCATATATTTTATGTAAAAATGACCAAAAATCCATATAAATTCTGTAATAATGGTCAAAAATCCATGTAATTTTTGTAAAAATGGCCAAAAATCCATGTAATTTGTGTAGAATTGACAAAAATCCATGTATTTTATGTAAAAATTGCCAAAAATCAATGTAATTGGTGTAAAATTGTCCAAAACTCCATGTAATTTATGTAAAAATGTCCAAAAATTGAAGTAAATTATGTAGAATTGGTCGAAATCCCATGAAAATTGTGAAGAGTTGACAAAAATCCATGTATTATCTGTAAAAATGGTCAAAAATCTATGTATTATCTGTAAAAAAGGCAAAAACCCCATGTAATTCGTGAAGAATTGTCCAAAAATCCATGTATTTTATTTAAAAATGGCCATAAATTCATGTAAATTATGTAATTATGGTCAAAAATCCATGTAATTTGAGTAAAAATGGCCTATTATCCATGTAATTTATGTAAAAATATCAAAAAATTGAAGTAAATTATGTAGAATTGGTCGAAATCCCATGATAATTGTGAAGAGTTGACAAAAATCCATGTATTATCTGTAAAAATTGGAAAAACCTCATGTAATTCGTGAAGAATTGTCCAAAAATCCATGTATTTTATTTAAAAATCCATAAATTCATGTAAATTATGTAAGTATGGTCAAAAATCCATGTAATTTGAGTAAAAATGGCCTATTATCCATGAAATTTGTGTAGAATTGTCCAAAACTCCATGCATTTTATGTAAAATTGGCCAAAAATTGAAGTAAAATATATAGAATTGGTCGAAATCCCATGAAAATTGTGAAGAGTTGACAAAAATCCATGTATTATCTGTAAAAATGGTCAAAAATCTATGTATTATCTGTAAAAATTGCAAAAACCCCATGTAATTCGTGAAGAATTGTCCAAAAATCCATGTATTTTATTTAAAAATGGCCATAAATTCATGTAAATTATGTAATTATGGTCAAAAATCCATGTAATTTGAGTAAAAATGGCCAATTATCCATGAAATTTGTGTAGAATTGTCCAAAACTCCATGCATTTTATGTAAAATTGGCCAAAAATTGAAGTAAAATATATAGAATTGGTCGAAATCCCATGAAAATTGTGAAGAGTTGACAAAAATCCATGTATTATGTGTAAAAATGGTCAAAAATCCATGTATTATCTGTAAAAAAGGCAAAAACCCCATGTAATTCGTGAAGAATATTCCAAAATTCCATGTTTTTTATATAAAAATGGCCAAAAATTGAAGTAAATTATGTAGAATTGGTCGAAATCCCATGAAAATTGTGAAGAGTTGACAAAAATCCATATATTTTATGTAAAAATGGCCAAAAATCAATGAAATTTGTGTAGAATTGTTCAAAATTCCATGTATTTTATATAAAAATGGCCTAAAATCAATGAAATTTGTGTAGAATTGTTCAAAATTCCATGTATTTTATATAAAAATGGCCAAAAATTGAAGTAAATTATGTAGAATTGGTCGAAATCCCATGAAAATTGTGAAGAGTTGACAAAAATCCATATATTTTATGTAAAAATGACCAAAAATCCATATAAATTCTGTAATAATGGTCAAAAATCCATGTAATTTTTGTAAAAATGGCCAAAAATCCATGTAATTTGTGTAGAATTGACAAAAATCCATGTATTTTATGTAAAAATTGCCAAAAATCAATGTAATTGGTGTAAAATTGTCCAAAACTCCATGTAATTTATGTAAAAATGTCCAAAAATTGAAGTAAATTATGTAGAATTGGTCGAAATCCCATGAAAATTGTGAAGAGTTGACAAAAATCCATGTATTATCTGTAAAAATGGTCAAAAATCTATGTATTATCTGTAAAAAAGGCAAAAACCCCATGTAATTCGTGAAGAATTGTCCAAAAATCCATGTATTTTATTTAAAAATGGCCATAAATTCATGTAAATTATGTAATTATGGTCAAAAATCCATGTAATTTGAGTAAAAATGGCCTATTATCCATGAAATTTGTGTAGAATTGTCCAAAACTCCATGCATTTTATGTAAAATTGGCCAAAAATTGAAGTAAAATATGTAGAATTGGTCGAAATCCCATGATAATTGTGAAGAGTTGACAAAAATCCATGTATTATCTGTAAAAATTGCAAAAACCTCATGTAATTCGTGAAGAATTGTCCAAAAATCCATGTATTTTATTTAAAAATCCATAAATTCATGTAAATTATGTAAGTATGGTCAAAAATCCATGTAATTTGAGTAAAAATGGCCTATTATCCATGAAATTTGTGTAGAATTGTCCAAAACTCCATGCATTTTATGTAAAATTGGCCAAAAATTGAAGTAAAATATATAGAATTGGTCGAAATCCCATGAAAATTGTGAAGAGTTGACAAAAATCCATGTATTATCTGTAAAAATGGTCAAAAATCTATGTATTATCTGTAAAAATTGCAAAAACCCCATGTAATTCGTGAAGAATTGTCCAAAAATCCATGTATTTTATTTAAAAATGGCCATAAATTCATGTAAATTATGTAATTATGGTCAAAAATCCATGTAATTTGAGTAAAAATGGCCAATTATCCATGAAATTTGTGTAGAATTGTCCAAAACTCCATGCATTTTATGTAAAATTGGCCAAAAATTGAAGTAAAATATATAGAATTGGTCGAAATCCCATGAAAATTGTGAAGAGTTGACAAAAATCCATGTATTATGTGTAAAAATGGTCAAAAATCCATGTATTATCTGTAAAAAAGGCAAAAACCCCATGTAATTCGTGAAGAATTGTCCAAAATTCCATGTATTTTATATAAAAATGGCCAAAAATTGAAGTAAATTATGTAGAATTGGTCGAAATCCCATGAAAATTGTGAAGAGTTGACAAAAATCCATATATTTTCTGTAAAAATGGTCAAAATTCGTTGTATTATCTGTAAAAATGGCCAAAATTCATGTGTTATCTGTAAAAATTGCCAAAATCCAAGTATTTTATGTAAAAAATGGCCAAAAATTCATATAAATTCTGTAATAATGGTCAAAAAACCATGTAATTTTTGTAAAAATGGCCAAAAATCCATGTAATTTGTGTAGAATTGACAAAAATCCATGTATTTTATGTAAAAATTGCCAAAAATCAATGTAATTGGTGTAAAATTGTACAAAACTCCATGTAATTTATGTAAAAATGTCAAAAAATTGAAGTAAATTATGTAGAATTGGTCGAAATCCCATGAAAATTGTGAAGAGTTGACAAAAATCCATGTATTATCTGTAAAAATGGTCAAAAATCTATGTATTATCTGTAAAAAAGGCAAAAACCCCATGTAATTCGTGAAGAATTGTCCAAAAATCCATGTATTTTATTTAAAAATGGCCATAAATTCATGTAAATTATGTAATTATGGTCAAAAATCCATGTAATTTGAGTAAAAATGGCCTATTATCCATGAAATTTGTGTAGAATTGTCCAAAACTCCATGCATTTTATGTAAAATTGGCCAAAAATTGAAGTAAAATATGTAGAATTGGTCGAAATCCCATGATAATTGTGAAGAGTTGACAAAAATCCATGTATTATCTGTAAAAATTGCAAAAACCTCATGTAATTCGTGAAGAATTGTCCAAAAATCCATGTATTTTATTTAAAAGTCCATAAATTCATGTAAATTATGTAAGTATGGTCAAAAATCCATGTAATTTGAGTAAAAATGGCCTATTATCCATGAAATTTGTGTAGAATTGTCCAAAACTCCATGCATTTTATGTAAAATTGGCCAAAAATTCATATAAATTCTGTAATAATGGTCAAAAATCCATGTAATTTTTGTAAAAATGGCCAAAAATCCATGTAATTTGTGTAGAATTGTCCAAAACTCCATGCATTTTATGTAAAATTGGCCAAAAATTGAAGTAAAATATATAGAATTGGTCGAAATCCCATGAAAATTGTGAAGAGTTGACAAAAATCCATGTATTATGTGTAAAAATGGTCAAAAATCCATGTATTATCTGTAAAAAAGGCAAAAACCCCATGTAATTCGTGAAGAATATTCCAAAATTCCATGTTTTTTATATAAAAATGGCCAAAAATTGAAGTAAATTATGTAGAATTGGTCGAAATCCCATGAAAATTGTGAAGAGTTGACAAAAATCCATATATTTTATGTAAAAATGGCCAAAAATCAATGAAATTTGTGTAGAATTGTTCAAAATTCCATGTATTTTATATAAAAATGGCCTAAAATCAATGAAATTTGTGTAGAATTGTTCAAAATTCCATGTATTTTATATAAAAATGGCCAAAAATTGAAGTAAATTATGTAGAATTGGTCGAAATCCCATGAAAATTGTGAAGAGTTGACAAAAATCCATATATTTTCTGTAAAAATGGTCAAAATTCGTTGTATTATCTGTAAAAAATGGCCAAAATTCATGTGTTATCTGTAAAAATTGCCAAAATCCAAGTATTTTATGTAATAATGGTCAAAAATCCATGTAATTTTTGTAAAAATGGCCAAAAATCCATGTAATTTGTGTAGAATTGTTCAAAATTCCATGTATTTTATATAAAAATGGCCAAAAATTGAAGTAAATTATGTAGAATTGGTCGAAATCCCATGAAAAGTGTGAAGGATTGTCCAATAATCCATATATTTTATGTAAAAATGACCAAAAATCCATATAAATTCTGTAATAATGGTCAAAAATCCATGTAATTTTTGTAAAAATGGCCAAAAATCCATGTAATTTGTGTAGAATTGACAAAAATCCATGTATTTTATGTAAAAATTGCCAAAAATCAATGTAATTGGTGTAAAATTGTCCAAAACTCCATGTAATTTATGTAAAAATGTCCAAAAATTGAAGTAAATTATGTAGAATTGGTCGAAATCCCATGAAAATTGTGAAGAGTTGACAAAAATCCATGTATTATCTGTAAAAATGGTCAAAAATCTATGTATTATCTGTAAAAAAGGCAAAAACCCCATGTAATTCGTGAAGAATTGTCCAAAAAATCCATGTATTTTATTTAAAAATGGCCATAAATTCATGTAAATTATGTAATTATGGTCAAAAATCCATGTAATTTGAGTAAAAATGGCCTATTATCCATGTAATTTATGTAAAAATATCAAAAAATTGAAGTAAATTATGTAGAATTGGTCGAAATCCCATGATAATTGTGAAGAGTTGACAAAAATCCATGTATTATCTGTAAAAATTGGAAAAACCTCATGTAATTCGTGAAGAATTGTCCAAAAATCCATGTATTTTATTTAAAAATCCATAAATTCATGTAAATTATGTAAGTATGGTCAAAAATCCATGTAATTTGAGTAAAAATGGCCTATTATCCATGAAATTTGTGTAGAATTGTCCAAAACTCCATGCATTTTATGTAAAATTGGCCAAAAATTGAAGTAAAATATATAGAATTGGTCGAAATCCCATGAAAATTGTGAAGAGTTGACAAAAATCCATGTATTATCTGTAAAAATGGTCAAAAATCTATGTATTATCTGTAAAAATTGCAAAAACCCCATGTAATTCGTGAAGAATTGTCCAAAAATCCATGTATTTTATTTAAAAATGGCCATAAATTCATGTAAATTATGTAATTATGGTCAAAAATCCATGTAATTTGAGTAAAAATGGCCAATTATCCATGAAATTTGTGTAGAATTGTCCAAAACTCCATGCATTTTATGTAAAATTGGCCAAAAATTGAAGTAAAATATATAGAATTGGTCGAAATCCCATGAAAATTGTGAAGAGTTGACAAAAATCCATGTATTATGTGTAAAAATGGTCAAAAATCCATGTATTATCTGTAAAAAAGGCAAAAACCCCATGTAATTCGTGAAGAATATTCCAAAATTCCATGTTTTTTATATAAAAATGGCCAAAAATTGAAGTAAATTATGTAGAATTGGTCGAAATCCCATGAAAATTGTGAAGAGTTGACAAAAATCCATATATTTTATGTAAAAATGGCCAAAAATCAATGAAATTTGTGTAGAATTGTTCAAAATTCCATGTATTTTATATAAAAATGGCCTAAAATCAATGAAATTTGTGTAGAATTGTTCAAAATTCCATGTATTTTATATAAAAATGGCCAAAAATTGAAGTAAATTATGTAGAATTGGTCGAAATCCCATGAAAATTGTGAAGAGTTGACAAAAATCCATATATTTTCTGTAAAAATGGTCAAAATTCGTTGTATTATCTGTAAAAAATGGCCAAAATTCATGTGTTATCTGTAAAAATTGCCAAAATCCAAGTATTTTATGTAATAATGGTCAAAAATCCATGTAATTTTTGTAAAAATGGCCAAAAATCCATGTAATTTGTGTAGAATTGTTCAAAATTCCATGTATTTTATATAAAAATGGCCAAAAATTGAAGTAAATTATGTAGAATTGGTCGAAATCCCATGAAAAGTGTGAAGGATTGTCCAATAATCCATATATTTTATGTAAAAATGACCAAAAATCCATATAAATTCTGTAATAATGGTCAAAAATCCATGTAATTTTTGTAAAAATGGCCAAAAATCCATGTAATTTGTGTAGAATTGACAAAAATCCATGTATTTTATGTAAAAATTGCCAAAAATCAATGTAATTGGTGTAAAATTGTCCAAAACTCCATGTAATTTATGTAAAAATGTCCAAAAATTGAAGTAAATTATGTAGAATTGGTCGAAATCCCATGAAAATTGTGAAGAGTTGACAAAAATCCATGTATTATCTGTAAAAATGGTCAAAAATCTATGTATTATCTGTAAAAAAGGCAAAAACCCCATGTAATTCGTGAAGAATTGTCCAAAAATCCATGTATTTTATTTAAAAATGGCCATAAATTCATGTAAATTATGTAATTATGGTCAAAAATCCATGTAATTTGAGTAAAAATGGCCTATTATCCATGAAATTTGTGTAGAATTGTCCAAAACTCCATGCATTTTATGTAAAATTGGCCAAAAATTGAAGTAAAATATGTAGAATTGGTCGAAATCCCATGATAATTGTGAAGAGTTGACAAAAATCCATGTATTATCTGTAAAAATTGCAAAAACCTCATGTAATTCGTGAAGAATTGTCCAAAAATCCATGTATTTTATTTAAAAATCCATAAATTCATGTAAATTATGTAAGTATGGTCAAAAATCCATGTAATTTGAGTAAAAATGGCCTATTATCCATGAAATTTGTGTAGAATTGTCCAAAACTCCATGCATTTTATGTAAAATTGGCCAAAAATTGAAGTAAAATATATAGAATTGGTCGAAATCCCATGAAAATTGTGAAGAGTTGACAAAAATCCATGTATTATGTGTAAAAATGGTCAAAAATCCATGTATTATCTGTAAAAAAGGCAAAAACCCCATGTAATTCGTGAAGAATATTCCAAAATTCCATGTTTTTTATATAAAAATGGCCAAAAATTGAAGTAAATTATGTAGAATTGGTCGAAATCCCATGAAAATTGTGAAGAGTTGACAAAAATCCATATATTTTATGTAAAAATGGCCAAAAATCAATGAAATTTGTGTAGAATTGTTCAAAATTCCATGTATTTTATATAAAAATGGCCTAAAATCAATGAAATTTGTGTAGAATTGTTCAAAATTCCATGTATTTTATATAAAAATGGCCAAAAATTGAAGTAAATTATGTAGAATTGGTCGAAATCCCATGAAAATTGTGAAGAGTTGACAAAAATCCATATATTTTCTGTAAAAATGGTCAAAATTCGTTGTATTATCTGTAAAAATGGCCAAAATTCATGTGTTATCTGTAAAAATTGCCAAAATCCAAGTATTTTATGTAATAATGGTCAAAAATCCATGTAATTTTTGTAAAAATGGCCAAAAATCCATGTAATTTGTGTAGAATTGTTCAAAATTCCATGTATTTTATATAAAAATGGCCAAAAATTGAAGTAAATTATGTAGAATTGGTCGAAATCCCATGAAAAGTGTGAAGGATTGTCCAATAATCCATATATTTTATGTAAAAATGACCAAAAATCCATATAAATTCTGTAATAATGGTCAAAAATCCATGTAATTTTTGTAAAAATGGCCAAAAATCCATGTAATTTGTGTAGAATTGACAAAAATCCATGTATTTTATGTAAAAATTGCCAAAAATCAATGTAATTGGTGTAAAATTGTCCAAAACTCCATGTAATTTATGTAAAAATGTCCAAAAATTGAAGTAAATTATGTAGAATTGGTCGAAATCCCATGAAAATTGTGAAGAGTTGACAAAAATCCATGTATTATCTGTAAAAATGGTCAAAAATCTATGTATTATCTGTAAAAAAGGCAAAAACCCCATGTAATTCGTGAAGAATTGTCCAAAAATCCATGTATTTTATTTAAAAATGGCCATAAATTCATG
This sequence comes from Rhopalosiphum padi, assembly GCF_020882245.1. Taxonomy (NCBI): domain Eukaryota; kingdom Metazoa; phylum Arthropoda; class Insecta; order Hemiptera; family Aphididae; genus Rhopalosiphum; species Rhopalosiphum padi. Next base: position 42,594,473 of record NC_083599.1, read on the forward strand.
TAAATTATGTAATTATGGTCAAAAATCCATGTAATTTGAGTAAAAAATGGCCTATTATCCATGTAATTTATGTAAAAATATCAAAAAATTGAAGTAAATTATGTAGAATTGGTCGAAATCCCATGATAATTGTGAAGAGTTGACAAAAATCCATGTATTATCTGTAAAAATTGGAAAAACCTCATGTAATTCGTGAAGAATTGTCCAAAAATCCATGTATTTTATTTAAAAATCCATAAATTCATGTAAATTATGTAAGTATGGTCAAAAATCCATGTAATTTGAGTAAAAATGGCCTATTATCCATGAAATTTGTGTAGAATTGTCCAAAACTCCATGCATTTTATGTAAAATTGGCCAAAAATTGAAGTAAAATATATAGAATTGGTCGAAATCCCATGAAAATTGTGAAGAGTTGACAAAAATCCATGTATTATCTGTAAAAATGGTCAAAAATCTATGTATTATCTGTAAAAATTGCAAAAACCCCATGTAATTCGTGAAGAATTGTCCAAAAATCCATGTATTTTATTTAAAAATGGCCATAAATTCATGTAAATTATGTAATTATGGTCAAAAATCCATGTAATTTGAGTAAAAATGGCCAATTATCCATGAAATTTGTGTAGAATTGTCCAAAACTCCATGCATTTTATGTAAAATTGGCCAAAAATTGAAGTAAAATATATAGAATTGGTCGAAATCCCATGAAAATTGTGAAGAGTTGACAAAAATCCATGTATTATGTGTAAAAATGGTCAAAAATCCATGTATTATCTGTAAAAAAGGCAAAAACCCCATGTAATTCGTGAAGAATATTCCAAAATTCCATGTTTTTTATATAAAAATGGCCAAAAATTGAAGTAAATTATGTAGAATTGGTCGAAATCCCATGAAAATTGTGAAGAGTTGACAAAAATCCATATATTTTATGTAAAAATGGCCAAAAATCAATGAAATTTGTGTAGAATTGTTCAAAATTCCATGTATTTTATATAAAAATGGCCTAAAATCAATGAAATTTGTGTAGAATTGTTCAAAATTCCATGTATTTTATATAAAAATGGCCAAAAATTGAAGTAAATTATGTAGAATTGGTCGAAATCCCATGAAAATTGTGAAGAGTTGACAAAAATCCATATATTTTCTGTAAAAATGGTCAAAATTCGTTGTATTATCTGTAAAAATGGCCAAAATTCATGTGTTATCTGTAAAAATTGCCAAAATCCAAGTATTTTATGTAATAATGGTCAAAAATCCATGTAATTTTTGTAAAAATGGCCAAAAATCCATGTAATTTGTGTAGAATTGTTCAAAATTCCATGTATTTTATATAAAAATGGCCAAAAATTGAAGTAAATTATGTAGAATTGGTCGAAATCCCATGAAAAGTGTGAAGGATTGTCCAATAATCCATATATTTTATGTAAAAATGACCAAAAATCCATATAAATTCTGTAATAATGGTCAAAAATCCATGTAATTTTTGTAAAAATGGCCAAAAATCCATGTAATTTGTGTAGAATTGACAAAAATCCATGTATTTTATGTAAAAATTGCCAAAAATCAATGTAATTGGTGTAAAATTGTCCAAAACTCCATGTAATTTATGTAAAAAATGTCCAAAAATTGAAGTAAATTATGTAGAATTGGTCGAAATCCCATGAAAATTGTGAAGAGTTGACAAAAATCCATGTATTATCTGTAAAAATGGTCAAAAATCTATGTATTATCTGTAAAAAAGGCAAAAACCCCATGTAATTCGTGAAGAATTGTCCAAAAATCCATGTATTTTATTTAAAAATGGCCATAAATTCATGTAAATTATGTAATTATGGTCAAAAATCCATGTAATTTGAGTAAAAATGGCCTATTATCCATGAAATTTGTGTAGAATTGTCCAAAACTCCATGCATTTTATGTAAAATTGGCCAAAAATTGAAGTAAAATATGTAGAATTGGTCGAAATCCCATGATAATTGTGAAGAGTTGACAAAAATCCATGTATTATCTGTAAAAATTGCAAAAACCTCATGTAATTCGTGAAGAATTGTCCAAAAATCCATGTATTTTATTTAAAAATCCATAAATTCATGTAAATTATGTAAGTATGGTCAAAAATCCATGTAATTTGAGTAAAAATGGCCTATTATCCATGAAATTTGTGTAGAATTGTCCAAAACTCCATGCATTTTATGTAAAATTGGCCAAAAATTGAAGTAAAATATATAGAATTGGTCGAAATCCCATGAAAATTGTGAAGAGTTGACAAAAATCCATGTATTATCTGTAAAAATGGTCAAAAATCTATGTATTATCTGTAAAAATTGCAAAAACCCCATGTAATTCGTGAAGAATTGTCCAAAAATCCATGTATTTTATTTAAAAATGGCCATAAATTCATGTAAATTATGTAATTATGGTCAAAAATCCATGTAATTTGAGTAAAAATGGCCAATTATCCATGAAATTTGTGTAGAATTGTCCAAAACTCCATGCATTTTATGTAAAATTGGCCAAAAATTGAAGTAAAATATATAGAATTGGTCGAAATCCCATGAAAATTGTGAAGAGTTGACAAAAATCCATGTATTATGTGTAAAAATGGTCAAAAATCCATGTATTATCTGTAAAAAAGGCAAAAACCCCATGTAATTCGTGAAGAATTGTCCAAAATTCCATGTATTTTATATAAAAATGGCCAAAAATTGAAGTAAATTATGTAGAATTGGTCGAAATCCCATGAAAATTGTGAAGAGTTGACAAAAATCCATATATTTTCTGTAAAAATGGTCAAAATTCGTTGTATTATCTGTAAAAATGGCCAAAATTCATGTGTTATCTGTAAAAATTGCCAAAATCCAAGTATTTTATGTAAAAATGGCCAAAAATTCATATAAATTCTGTAATAATGGTCAAAAAAACCATGTAATTTTTGTAAAAATGGCCAAAAATCCATGTAATTTGTGTAGAATTGACAAAAATCCATGTATTTTATGTAAAAATTGCCAAAAAATCAATGTAATTGGTGTAAAATTGTACAAAACTCCATGTAATTTATGTAAAAATGTCAAAAAATTGAAGTAAATTATGTAGAATTGGTCGAAATCCCATGAAAATTGTGAAGAGTTGACAAAAATCCATGTATTATCTGTAAAAATGGTCAAAAATCTATGTATTATCTGTAAAAAAGGCAAAAACCCCATGTAATTCGTGAAGAATTGTCCAAAAATCCATGTATTTTATTTAAAAATGGCCATAAATTCATGTAAATTATGTAATTATGGTCAAAAATCCATGTAATTTGAGTAAAAATGGCCTATTATCCATGAAATTTGTGTAGAATTGTCCAAAACTCCATGCATTTTATGTAAAATTGGCCAAAAATTGAAGTAAAATATGTAGAATTGGTCGAAATCCCATGATAATTGTGAAGAGTTGACAAAAATCCATGTATTATCTGTAAAAATTGCAAAAACCTCATGTAATTCGTGAAGAATTGTCCAAAAATCCATGTATTTTATTTAAAAGTCCATAAATTCATGTAAATTATGTAAGTATGGTCAAAAATCCATGTAATTTGAGTAAAAATGGCCTATTATCCATGAAATTTGTGTAGAATTGTCCAAAACTCCATGCATTTTATGTAAAATTGGCCAAAAATTCATATAAATTCTGTAATAATGGTCAAAAATCCATGTAATTTTTGTAAAAAATGGCCAAAAATCCATGTAATTTGTGTAGAATTGTCCAAAACTCCATGCATTTTATGTAAAATTGGCCAAAAATTGAAGTAAAATATATAGAATTGGTCGAAATCCCATGAAAATTGTGAAGAGTTGACAAAAATCCATGTATTATGTGTAAAAATGGTCAAAAATCCATGTATTATCTGTAAAAAAGGCAAAAACCCCATGTAATTCGTGAAGAATATTCCAAAATTCCATGTTTTTTATATAAAAATGGCCAAAAATTGAAGTAAATTATGTAGAATTGGTCGAAATCCCATGAAAATTGTGAAGAGTTGACAAAAATCCATATATTTTATGTAAAAATGGCCAAAAATCAATGAAATTTGTGTAGAATTGTTCAAAATTCCATGTATTTTATATAAAAATGGCCTAAAATCAATGAAATTTGTGTAGAATTGTTCAAAATTCCATGTATTTTATATAAAAATGGCCAAAAATTGAAGTAAATTATGTAGAATTGGTCGAAATCCCATGAAAATTGTGAAGAGTTGACAAAAATCCATATATTTTCTGTAAAAATGGTCAAAATTCGTTGTATTATCTGTAAAAATGGCCAAAATTCATGTGTTATCTGTAAAAATTGCCAAAATCCAAGTATTTTATGTAATAATGGTCAAAAATCCATGTAATTTTTGTAAAAATGGCCAAAAATCCATGTAATTTGTGTAGAATTGTTCAAAATTCCATGTATTTTATATAAAAATGGCCAAAAATTGAAGTAAATTATGTAGAATTGGTCGAAATCCCATGAAAAGTGTGAAGGATTGTCCAATAATCCATATATTTTATGTAAAAAATGACCAAAAATCCATATAAATTCTGTAATAATGGTCAAAAATCCATGTAATTTTTGTAAAAATGGCCAAAAATCCATGTAATTTGTGTAGAATTGACAAAAATCCATGTATTTTATGTAAAAATTGCCAAAAATCAATGTAATTGGTGTAAAATTGTCCAAAACTCCATGTAATTTATGTAAAAATGTCCAAAAATTGAAGTAAATTATGTAGAATTGGTCGAAATCCCATGAAAATTGTGAAGAGTTGACAAAAATCCATGTATTATCTGTAAAAATGGTCAAAAATCTATGTATTATCTGTAAAAAAAGGCAAAAACCCCATGTAATTCGTGAAGAATTGTCCAAAAATCCATGTATTTTATTTAAAAAATGGCCATAAATTCATGTAAATTATGTAATTATGGTCAAAAATCCATGTAATTTGAGTAAAAATGGCCTATTATCCATGAAATTTGTGTAGAATTGTCCAAAACTCCATGCATTTTATGTAAAATTGGCCAAAAATTGAAGTAAAATATGTAGAATTGGTCGAAATCCCATGATAATTGTGAAGAGTTGACAAAAATCCATGTATTATCTGTAAAAATTGCAAAAACCTCATGTAATTCGTGAAGAATTGTCCAAAAATCCATGTATTTTATTTAAAAATCCATAAATTCATGTAAATTATGTAAGTATGGTCAAAAATCCATGTAATTTGAGTAAAAATGGCCTATTATCCATGAAATTTGTGTAGAATTGTCCAAAACTCCATGCATTTTATGTAAAATTGGCCAAAAATTGAAGTAAAATATATAGAATTGGTCGAAATCCCATGAAAATTGTGAAGAGTTGACAAAAATCCATGTATTATCTGTAAAAATGGTCAAAAATCTATGTATTATCTGTAAAAATTGCAAAAACCCCATGTAATTCGTGAAGAATTGTCCAAAAATCCATGTATTTTATTTAAAAATGGCCATAAATTCATGTAAATTATGTAATTATGGTCAAAAATCCATGTAATTTGAGTAAAAAATGGCCAATTATCCATGAAATTTGTGTAGAATTGTCCAAAACTCCATGCATTTTATGTAAAATTGGCCAAAAATTGAAGTAAAATATATAGAATTGGTCGAAATCCCATGAAAATTGTGAAGAGTTGACAAAAATCCATGTATTATGTGTAAAAATGGTCAAAAATCCATGTATTATCTGTAAAAAAGGCAAAAACCCCATGTAATTCGTGAAGAATTGTCCAAAATTCCATGTATTTTATATAAAAATGGCCAAAAATTGAAGTAAATTATGTAGAATTGGTCGAAATCCCATGAAAATTGTGAAGAGTTGACAAAAATCCATATATTTTCTGTAAAAATGGTCAAAATTCGTTGTATTATCTGTAAAAATGGCCAAAATTCATGTGTTATCTGTAAAAATTGCCAAAATCCAAGTATTTTATGTAAAAATGGCCAAAAATTCATATAAATTCTGTAATAATGGTCAAAAAAACCATGTAATTTTTGTAAAAATGGCCAAAAATCCATGTAATTTGTGTAGAATTGACAAAAATCCATGTATTTTATGTAAAAATTGCCAAAAATCAATGTAATTGGTGTAAAATTGTACAAAACTCCATGTAATTTATGTAAAAATGTCAAAAAATTGAAGTAAATTATGTAGAATTGGTCGAAATCCCATGAAAATTGTGAAGAGTTGACAAAAATCCATGTATTATCTGTAAAAATGGTCAAAAATCTATGTATTATCTGTAAAAAAGGCAAAAACCCCATGTAATTCGTGAAGAATTGTCCAAAAATCCATGTATTTTATTTAAAAATGGCCATAAATTCATGTAAATTATGTAATTATGGTCAAAAATCCATGTAATTTGAGTAAAAATGGCCTATTATCCATGAAATTTGTGTAGAATTGTCCAAAACTCCATGCATTTTATGTAAAATTGGCCAAAAATTGAAGTAAAATATGTAGAATTGGTCGAAATCCCATGATAATTGTGAAGAGTTGACAAAAATCCATGTATTATCTGTAAAAATTGCAAAAACCTCATGTAATTCGTGAAGAATTGTCCAAAAATCCATGTATTATCTGTAAAAATGGTCAAAAATCTATGTATTATCTGTAAAAAAGGCAAAAACCCCATGTAATTCGTGAAGAATTGTCCAAAAATCCATGTATTTTATTTAAAAATGGCCATAAATTCATGTAAATTATGTAATTATGGTCAAAAATCCATGTAATTTGAGTAAAAATGGCCTATTATCCATGAAATTTGTGTAGAATTGTCCAAAACTCCATGCATTTTATGTAAAATTGGCCAAAAATTGAAGTAAAATATGTAGAATTGGTCGAAATCCCATGATAATTGTGAAGAGTTGACAAAAATCCATGTATTATCTGTAAAAAATTGCAAAAACCTCATGTAATTCGTGAAGAATTGTCCAAAAATCCATGTATTTTATTTAAAAGTCCATAAATTCATGTAAATTATGTAAGTATGGTCAAAAATCCATGTAATTTGAGTAAAAATGGCCTATTATCCATGAAATTTGTGTAGAATTGTCCAAAACTCCATGCATTTTATGTAAAATTGGCCAAAAATTCATATAAATTCTGTAATAATGGTCAAAAATCCATGTAATTTTTGTAAAAATGGCCAAAAATCCATGTAATTTGTGTAGAATTGTCCAAAACTCCATGCATTTTATGTAAAATTGGCCAAAAATTGAAGTAAAATATATAGAATTGGTCGAAATCCCATGAAAATTGTGAAGAGTTGACAAAAATCCATGTATTATGTGTAAAAATGGTCAAAAATCCATGTATTATCTGTAAAAAAGGCAAAAACCCCATGTAATTCGTGAAGAATATTCCAAAATTCCATGTTTTTTATATAAAAATGGCCAAAAATTGAAGTAAATTATGTAGAATTGGTCGAAATCCCATGAAAATTGTGAAGAGTTGACAAAAATCCATATATTTTATGTAAAAATGGCCAAAAATCAATGAAATTTGTGTAGAATTGTTCAAAATTCCATGTATTTTATATAAAAATGGCCTAAAATCAATGAAATTTGTGTAGAATTGTTCAAAATTCCATGTATTTTATATAAAAATGGCCAAAAATTGAAGTAAATTATGTAGAATTGGTCGAAATCCCATGAAAATTGTGAAGAGTTGACAAAAATCCATATATTTTCTGTAAAAATGGTCAAAATTCGTTGTATTATCTGTAAAAATGGCCAAAATTCATGTGTTATCTGTAAAAATTGCCAAAATCCAAGTATTTTATGTAATAATGGTCAAAAATCCATGTAATTTTTGTAAAAATGGCCAAAAATCCATGTAATTTGTGTAGAATTGTTCAAAATTCCATGTATTTTATATAAAAATGGCCAAAAATTGAAGTAAATTATGTAGAATTGGTCGAAATCCCATGAAAAGTGTGAAGGATTGTCCAATAATCCATATATTTTATGTAAAAATGACCAAAAATCCATATAAATTCTGTAATAATGGTCAAAAATCCATGTAATTTTTGTAAAAATGGCCAAAAATCCATGTAATTTGTGTAGAATTGACAAAAATCCATGTATTTTATGTAAAAATTGCCAAAAATCAATGTAATTGGTGTAAAATTGTCCAAAACTCCATGTAATTTATGTAAAAATGTCCAAAAATTGAAGTAAATTATGTAGAATTGGTCGAAATCCCATGAAAATTGTGAAGAGTTGACAAAAATCCATGTATTATCTGTAAAAATGGTCAAAAATCTATGTATTATCTGTAAAAAAGGCAAAAACCCCATGTAATTCGTGAAGAATTGTCCAAAAATCCATGTATTTTATTTAAAAATGGCCATAAATTCATGTAAATTATGTAATTATGGTCAAAAATCCATGTAATTTGAGTAAAAATGGCCTATTATCCATGAAATTTGTGTAGAATTGTCCAAAACTCCATGCATTTTATGTAAAATTGGCCAAAAATTGAAGTAAAATATGTAGAATTGGTCGAAATCCCATGATAATTGTGAAGAGTTGACAAAAATCCATGTATTATCTGTAAAAATTGCAAAAACCTCATGTAATTCGTGAAGAATTGTCCAAAAATCCATGTATTTTATTTAAAAATCCATAAATTCATGTAAATTATGTAAGTATGGTCAAAAATCCATGTAATTTGAGTAAAAATGGCCTATTATCCATGAAATTTGTGTAGAATTGTCCAAAACTCCATGCATTTTATGTAAAATTGGCCAAAAATTGAAGTAAAATATATAGAATTGGTCGAAATCCCATGAAAATTGTGAAGAGTTGACAAAAATCCATGTATTATCTGTAAAAATGGTCAAAAATCCATGTATTATCTGTAAAAAAGGCAAAAACCCCATGTAATTCGTGAAGAATTGTCCAAAATTCCATGTATTTTATATAAAAATGGCCAAAAATTGAAGTAAATTATGTAGAATTGGTCGAAATCCCATGAAAATTGTGAAGAGTTGACAAAAATCCATATATTTTCTGTAAAAATGGTCAAAATTCGTTGTATTATCTGTAAAAATGGCCAAAATTCATGTGTTATCTGTAAAAATTGCCAAAATCCAAGTATTTTATGTAAAAATGGCCAAAAATTCATATAAATTCTGTAATAATGGTCAAAAAACCATGTAATTTTTGTAAAAATGGCCAAAAATCCATGTAATTTGTGTAGAATTGACAAAAATCCATGTATTTTATGTAAAAATTGCCAAAAATCAATGTAATTGGTGTAAAATTGTACAAAACTCCATGTAATTTATGTAAAAAATGTCAAAAAATTGAAGTAAATTATGTAGAATTGGTCGAAATCCCATGAAAATTGTGAAGAGTTGACAAAAATCCATGTATTATCTGTAAAAATGGTCAAAAATCTATGTATTATCTGTAAAAAAGGCAAAAACCCCATGTAATTCGTGAAGAATTGTCCAAAAATCCATGTATTTTATTTAAAAATGGCCATAAATTCATGTAAATTATGTAATTATGGTCAAAAATCCATGTAATTTGAGTAAAAATGGCCTATTATCCATGAAATTTGTGTAGAATTGTCCAAAACTCCATGCATTTTATGTAAAATTGGCCAAAAATTGAAGTAAAATATGTAGAATTGGTCGAAATCCCATGATAATTGTGAAGAGTTGACAAAAATCCATGTATTATCTGTAAAAAATTGCAAAAACCTCATGTAATTCGTGAAGAATTGTCCAAAAATCCATGTATTTTATTTAAAAGTCCATAAATTCATGTAAATTATGTAAGTATGGTCAAAAATCCATGTAATTTGAGTAAAAATGGCCTATTATCCATGAAATTTGTGTAGAATTGTCCAAAACTCCATGCATTTTATGTAAAATTGGCCAAAAATTCATATAAATTCTGTAATAATGGACAAAAATCCATGTAATTTTTGTAAAAATGGCCAAAAATCCATGTAATTTGTGTAGAATTGTTCAAAATTCCATGTATTTTATATAAAAATGGCCAAAAATTGAAGTAAATTATGTAGAATTGGTCGAAATCCCATGAAAATTGTGTAGGATTGTCCAATAATCCATATATTTTATGTAAAAATGACCAAAAATCCATATAAATTCTGTAATAATGGTCAAAAATCCATGTAATTTTTGTAAAAAATGGCCAAAAATCCATGTAATTTGTGTAGAATTGACAAAAATCCATGTATTTTATGTAAAAATGGCCAAAAATCAATGAAATTTGTGTAAAATTGTCCAAAATTCCATGTATTTTATATAAAAATGGCCAAAAATTGAAGTAAATTATGTAGAATTGGTCGAAATCCCATGAAAATTGTGAAGAGTTGACAAAAATCCATATATTTTATGTATAAATGGCCAAAAATCGATGAAATTTGTGTAGAATTGTTCAAAATTCCATGTATTTTATATAAAAATGGCCAAAAATCAATGAAATTTGTGTAGAATTGTTCAAAATTCCATGTATTTTATATAAAAATGGCCAAAAATTGAAGTAAATTATGTAGAATTGGTCGATATCCCATGAAAATTGTGTAGGATTGTCCAATAATCCATATATTTTATGTAAAAATGACCAAAAATCCATGTTATTTGTGTAGAAATGTCCATATATCCATGAAAATTATGTAATAATGGCCAAAAATCCATGAAATTTGTGTAAAATTGTCCAAAATTCCATGTAATTTATGTAAAAATATCAAAAAATTGAAGTAAATTATGTAGAATTGGTCGAAATCCCATGATAATTGTGAAGAGTTGACAAAAATCCATGTATTATCTGTAAAAATTGGAAAAACCTCATGTAATTCGTGAAGAATTGTCCAAAAATCCATGTATTTTATTTAAAAATCCATAAATTCATGTAAATTATGTAAGTATGGTCAAAAATCCATGTAATTTGAGTAAAAATGGCCTATTATCCATGAAATTTGTGTAGAATTGTCCAAAACTCCATGCATTTTATGTAAAATTGGCCAAAAATTGAAGTAAAATATATAGAATTGGTCGAAATCCCATGAAAATTGTGAAGAGTTGACAAAAATCCATGTATTATCTGTAAAAATGGTCAAAAATCTATGTATTATCTGTAAAAATTGCAAAAACCCCATGTAATTCGTGAAGAATTGTCCAAAAATCCATGTATTTTATTTAAAAATGGCCATAAATTCATGTAAATTATGTAATTATGGTCAAAAATCCATGTAATTTGAGTAAAAATGGCCAATTATCCATGAAATTTGTGTAGAATTGTCCAAAACTCCATGCATTTTATGTAAAATTGGCCAAAAATTGAAGTAAAATATATAGAATTGGTCGAAATCCCATGAAAATTGTGAAGAGTTGACAAAAATCCATGTATTATGTGTAAAAATGGTCAAAAATCCATGTATTATCTGTAAAAAAGGCAAAAACCCCATGTAATTCGTGAAGAATATTCCAAAATTCCATGTTTTTTATATAAAAATGGCCAAAAATTGAAGTAAATTATGTAGAATTGGTCGAAATCCCATGAAAATTGTGAAGAGTTGACAAAAATCCATATATTTTATGTAAAAATGGCCAAAAATCAATGAAATTTGTGTAGAATTGTTCAAAATTCCATGTATTTTATATAAAAATGGCCTAAAATCAATGAAATTTGTGTAGAATTGTTCAAAATTCCATGTATTTTATATAAAAATGGCCAAAAATTGAAGTAAATTATGTAGAATTGGTCGAAATCCCATGAAAATTGTGAAGAGTTGACAAAAATCCATATATTTTCTGTAAAAATGGTCAAAATTCGTTGTATTATCTGTAAAAATGGCCAAAATTCATGTGTTATCTGTAAAAATTGCCAAAATCCAAGTATTTTATGTAATAATGGTCAAAAATCCATGTAATTTTTGTAAAAATGGCCAAAAATCCATGTAATTTGTGTAGAATTGTTCAAAATTCCATGTATTTTATATAAAAATGGCCAAAAATTGAAGTAAATTATGTAGAATTGGTCGAAATCCCATGAAAAGTGTGAAGGATTGTCCAATAATCCATATATTTTATGTAAAAATGACCAAAAATCCATATAAATTCTGTAATAATGGTCAAAAATCCATGTAATTTTTGTAAAAATGGCCAAAAATCCATGTAATTTGTGTAGAATTGACAAAAATCCATGTATTTTATGTAAAAATTGCCAAAAATCAATGTAATTGGTGTAAAATTGTCCAAAACTCCATGTAATTTATGTAAAAATGTCCAAAAATTGAAGTAAATTATGTAGAATTGGTCGAAATCCCATGAAAATTGTGAAGAGTTGACAAAAATCCATGTATTATCTGTAAAAATGGTCAAAAATCTATGTATTATCTGTAAAAAAGGCAAAAACCCCATGTAATTCGTGAAGAATTGTCCAAAAATCCATGTATTTTATTTAAAAATGGCCATAAATTCATGTAAATTATGTAATTATGGTCAAAAATCCATGTAATTTGAGTAAAATTGGCCAAAAATTGAAGTAAAATATGTAGAATTGGTCGAAATCCCATGATAATTGTGAAGAGTTGACAAAAATCCATGTATTATCTGTAAAAATTGCAAAAACCTCATGTAATTCGTGAAGAATTGTCCAAAAATCCATGCATTTTATGTAAAATTGGCCAAAAATTCATATAAATTCTGTAATAATGGACAAAAATCCATGTAATTTTTGTAAAAATGGCCAAAAATCCATGTAATTTGTGTAGAATTGTTCAAAATTCCATGTATTTTATATAAAAATGGCCAAAAATTGAAGTAAATTATGTAGAATTGGTCGAAATCCCATGAAAATTGTGTAGGATTGTCCAATAATCCATATATTTTATGTAAAAATGACCAAAAATCCATATAAATTCTGTAATAATGGTCAAAAATCCATGTAATTTTTGTAAAAATGGCCAAAAATCCATGTAATTTGTGTAGAATTGACATTAATCCATGTATTTTATGTAAAAATGGCCAAAAATCAATGAAATTTGTGTAAAATTGTCCAAAATTCCATGTATTTTATATAAAAATGGCCAAAAATTGAAGTAAATTATGTAGAATTGGTCGAAATCCCATGAAAATTGTGAAGAGTTGACAAAAATCCATATATTTTATGTATAAATGGCCAAAAATCGATGAAATTTGTGTAGAATTGTTCAAAATTCCATGTATTTTATATAAAAATGGCCAAAAATCAATGAAATTTGTGTAGAATTGTTCAAAATTCCATGTATTTTATATAAAAATGGCCAAAAATTGAAGTAAATTATGTAGAATTGGTCGATATCCCATGAAAATTGTGTAGGATTGTCCAATAATCCATATATTTTATGTAAAAATGACCAAAAATCCATGTTATTTGTGTAGAAATGTCCATATATCCATGAAAATTATGTAATAATGGCCAAAAATCCATGAAATTTGTGTAAAATTGTCCAAAATTCCATGTAATTTATGTAAAAATATCAAAAAATTGAAGTAAATTATGTAGAATTGGTCGAAATCCCATGATAATTGTGAAGAGTTGACAAAAATCCATGTATTATCTGTAAAAATTGGAAAAACCTCATGTAATTCGTGAAGAATTGTCCAAAAATCCATGTATTTTATTTAAAAATCCATAAATTCATGTAAATTATGTAAGTATGGTCAAAAATCCATGTAATTTGAGTAAAAATGGCCTATTATCCATGAAATTTGTGTAGAATTGTCCAAAACTCCATGCATTTTATGTAAAATTGGCCAAAAATTGAAGTAAAATATATAGAATTGGTCGAAATCCCATGAAAATTGTGAAGAGTTGACAAAAATCCATGTATTATCTGTAAAAATGGTCAAAAATCTATGTATTATCTGTAAAAATTGCAAAAACCCCATGTAATTCGTGAAGAATTGTCCAAAAATCCATGTATTTTATTTAAAAATGGCCATAAATTCATGTAAATTATGTAATTATGGTCAAAAATCCATGTAATTTGAGTAAAAATGGCCAATTATCCATGAAATTTGTGTAGAATTGTCCAAAACTCCATGCATTTTATGTAAAATTGGCCAAAAATTGAAGTAAAATATATAGAATTGGTCGAAATCCCATGAAAATTGTGAAGAGTTGACAAAAATCCATGTATTATGTGTAAAAATGGTCAAAAATCCATGTATTATCTGTAAAAAAGGCAAAAACCCCATGTAATTCGTGAAGAATATTCCAAAATTCCATGTTTTTTATATAAAAATGGCCAAAAATTGAAGTAAATTATGTAGAATTGGTCGAAATCCCATGAAAATTGTGAAGAGTTGACAAAAATCCATATATTTTATGTAAAAATGGCCAAAAATCAATGAAATTTGTGTAGAATTGTTCAAAATTCCATGTATTTTATATAAAAATGGCCTAAAATCAATGAAATTTGTGTAGAATTGTTCAAAATTCCATGTATTTTATATAAAAATGGCCAAAAATTGAAGTAAATTATGTAGAATTGGTCGAAATCCCATGAAAATTGTGAAGAGTTGACAAAAATCCATATATTTTCTGTAAAAATGGTCAAAATTCGTTGTATTATCTGTAAAAATGGCCAAAATTCATGTGTTATCTGTAAAAATTGCCAAAATCCAAGTATTTTATGTAATAATGGTCAAAAATCCATGTAATTTTTGTAAAAATGGCCAAAAATCCATGTAATTTGTGTAGAATTGTTCAAAATTCCATGTATTTTATATAAAAATGGCCAAAAATTGAAGTAAATTATGTAGAATTGGTCGAAATCCCATGAAAAGTGTGAAGGATTGTCCAATAATCCATATATTTTATGTAAAAATGACCAAAAATCCATATAAATTCTGTAATAATGGTCAAAAATCCATGTAATTTTTGTAAAAATGGCCAAAAATCCATGTAATTTGTGTAGAATTGACAAAAATCCATGTATTTTATGTAAAAATTGCCAAAAATCAATGTAATTGGTGTAAAATTGTCCAAAACTCCATGTAATTTATGTAAAAATGTCCAAAAATTGAAGTAAATTATGTAGAATTGGTCGAAATCCCATGAAAATTGTGAAGAGTTGACAAAAATCCATGTATTATCTGTAAAAATGGTCAAAAATCTATGTATTATCTGTAAAAAAGGCAAAAACCCCATGTAATTCGTGAAGAATTGTCCAAAAATCCATGTATTTTATTTAAAAATGGCCATAAATTCATGTAAATTATGTAATTATGGTCAAAAATCCATGTAATTTGAGTAAAATTGGCCAAAAATTGAAGTAAAATATGTAGAATTGGTCGAAATCCCATGATAATTGTGAAGAGTTGACAAAAATCCATGTATTATCTGTAAAAATTGCAAAAACCTCATGTAATTCGTGAAGAATTGTCCAAAAATCCATGTATTTTATTTAAAAATCCATAAATTCATGTAAATTATGTAAGTATGGTCAAAAATCCATGTAATTTGAGTAAAAATGGCCTATTATCCATGAAATTTGTGTAGAATTGTCCAAAACTCCATGCATTTTATGTAAAATTGGCCAAAAATTGAAGTAAAATATATAGAATTGGTCGAAATCCCATGAAAATTGTGAAGAGTTGACAAAAATCCATGTATTATCTGTAAAAATGGTCAAAAATCTATGTATTATCTGTAAAAATTGCAAAAACCCCATGTAATTCGTGAAGAATTGTCCAAAAATCCATGTATTTTATTTAAAAATGGCCATAAATTCATGTAAATTATGTAATTATGGTCAAAAATCCATGTAATTTGAGTAAAAATGGCCAATTATCCATGAAATTTGTGTAGAATTGTCCAAAACTCCATGCATTTTATGTAAAATTGGCCAAAAATTGAAGTAAAATATATAGAATTGGTCGAAATCCCATGAAAATTGTGAAGAGTTGACAAAAATCCATGTATTATGTGTAAAAATGGTCAAAAATCCATGTATTATCTGTAAAAAAGGCAAAAACCCCATGTAATTCGTGAAGAATTGTCCAAAATTCCATGTATTTTATATAAAAATGGCCAAAAATTGAAGTAAATTATGTAGAATTGGTCGAAATCCCATGAAAATTGTGAAGAGTTGACAAAAATCCATATATTTTATGTAAAAATGGCCAAAAATCAATGAAATTTGTGTAGAATTGTTCAAAATTCCATGTATTTTATATAAAAATGGCCAAAAATCAATGAAATTTGTGTAGAATTGTTCAAAATTCCATGTATTATATATAAAAATGGCCAAAAATTGAAGTAAATTATGCAGAATTGGTCGAAATCCCATGAAAATTGTGAAGAGTTGACAAAAATCCATATATTATCTGTAAAAATGGTCAAAATTCGTTGTATTATCTGTAAAAATGGCCAAAATTCATGTGTTATCTGTAAAAATTGCCATAATCCAAGTATTTTATGTAAAAATGGCCAAAAATTCATATAAATTCTGTAATAATGGTCAAAAATCCATGTAATTTTTGTAAAAATGGCCAAAAATCCATGTAATTTGTGTAGAATTGTTCAAAATTCCATGTATTTTATATAAAAATGGCCAAAAATTGAAGTAAATTATGTAGAATTGGTCGAAATCCCATGAAAATTGTGTAGGATTGTCCAATAATCCATATATTTTATGTAAAAATGACCAAAAATCCATGTAATTTGTGTAGAAATGTCCATATATCCATGAAAATTATGTAATAATGGCCAAAAATCCATGAAATTTGTGTAAAATTGTCCAAAATTCCATGTAATTTATGTAAAAATATCAAAAAATTGAAGTAAATTATGTAGAATTGGTCGAAATCCCATGATAATTGTGAAGAGTTGACAAAAATCCATGTATTTTATTTAAAAATCCATAAATTCATGTAAATTATGTAAGTATGGTCAAAAATCCATGTAATTTGAGTAAAAATGGCCTATTATCCATGAAATTTGTGTAGGATTGTCCAATAATCCATAAATTTTATGTAAAAATGGCCAAAAATCCACGTAATTTGTGTAGAATTGTCCAAAATTCCATGTATTTTGTGTAGAATTGACAAAAATCCATGTATTTTATGTAAAAATGGCCAAAAATCAATGAAATTTGTGTAAAATTGTCCAAAATTCCATGTATTTTGTATAAAAATGGCCAAAAATTGAAGTAAATTATGTAGAATTGGTCGAAATCCCATGAAAATTGTGAAGAGTTGACAAAAATCCATATATTTTATGTATAAATGGCCAAAAATCGATGAAATTTGTGTAGAATTGTTCAAAATTCCATGTATTTTATATAAAAATGGCCAAAAATCAATGAAATTTGTGTAGAATTGTTCAAAATTCCATGTATTTTATATAAAAATGGCCAAAAATTGAAGTAAATTATGTAGAATTGGTCGATATCCCATGAAAATTGTGTAGGATTGTCCAATAATCCATATATTTTATGTAAAAATGACCAAAAATCCATGTTATTTGAGTAGAAATGTCCATATATCCATGAAAATTATGTAATAATGGCCAAAAATCCATGAAATTTGTGTAAAATTGTCCAAAATTCCATGTAATTTATGTAAAAATATCAAAAAATTGAAGTAAATTATGTAGAATTGGTCGAAATCCCATGATAATTGTGAAGAGTTGACAAAAATCCATATATTATCTGTAAAAATTGCAAAAACCTCATGTAATTCGTGAAGAATTGTCCAAAAATCCATGTATTTTATTTAAAAATCCATAAATTCATGTAAATTATTTAAGTATGGTCAAAAATCCATGTAATTTGAGTAAAAATGGCCTATTATCCATGAAATTTGTGTAGAATTGTCCAAAACTCCATGCATTTTATGTAAAATTGGCCAAAAATTGAAGTAAAATATATAGAATTGGTCGAAATCCCATGAAAATTGTGAAGAGTTGACAAAAATCCATGTATTATCTGTAAAAATGGTCAAAAATCTATGTATTATCTGTAAAAATTGCAAAAACCCCATGTAATTCGTGAAGAATTGTCCAAAAATCCATGTATTTTATTTAAAAATGGCCATAAATTCATGTAAATTATGTAATTATGGTCAAAAATCCATGTAATTTGAGTAAAAATGGCCAATTATCCATGAAATTTGTGTAGAATTGTCCAAAACTCCATGCATTTTATGTAAAATTGGCCAAAAATTGAAGTAAAATATATAGAATTGGTCGAAATCCCATGAAAATTGTGAAGAGTTGACAAAAATCCATGTATTATGTGTAAAAATGGTCAAAAATCCATGTATTATCTGTAAAAAAGGCAAAAACCCCATGTAATTCGTGAAGAATATTCCAAAATTCCATGTATTTTATATAAAAATGGCCAAAAATTGAAGTAAATTATGTAGAATTGGTCGAAATCCCATGAAAATTGTGAAGAGTTGACAAAATTCCATGTATTTTATATAAAAATGGCCTAAAATCAATGAAATTTGTGTAGAATTGTTCAAAATTCCATGTATTTTATATAAAAATGGCCAAAAATTGAAGTAAATTATGTAGATTTGGTCGAAATCCCATGAAAATTGTGAAGAGTTGACAAAAATCCATATATTTTCTGTAAAAATGGTCAAAATTCGTTGTATTATCTGTAAAAATGGCCAAAATTCATGTGTTATCTGTAAAAATTGCCAAAATCCAAGTATTTTATGTAAAAATGGCCAAAAATTCATATAAATTCTGTAATAATGGTCAAAAATCCATGTAATTTTTGTAAAAATGGCCAAAAATCCATGTAATTTGTGTAGAATTGTTCAAAATTCCATGTATTTTATATAAAAATGGCCAAAAATTGAAATAAATTATGTAGAATTGGTCGAAATCCCATGAAAAGTGTGAAGGATTGTCCAATAATCCATATATTTTATGTAAAAATGACCAAAAATCCATATAAATTCTGTAATAATGGTCAAAAATCCATGTAATTTTTGTAAAAATGGCCAAAAATCCTTGTAATTTGTGTAGAATTGACAAAAATCCATGTATTTTATGTAAAAATTGCCAAAAATCAATGTAATTGGTGTAAAATTGTCCAAAACTCCATGTAATTTATGTAAAAATGTCAAAAAATTGAAGTAAATTATGTAGAATTGGTCGAAATCCCATGAAAATTGTGAAGAGTTGACAAAAATCCATGTATTATCTGTAAAAATGGTCAAAAATCTATGTATTATCTGTAAAAAAGGCAAAAACCCCATGTAATTCGTGAAGAATTGTCCAAAAATCCATGTATTTTATTTAAAAATGGCCATAAATTCATGTAAATTATGTAATTATGGTCAAAAATCCATGTAATTTGAGTAAAAATGGCCTATTATCCATGAAATTTGTGTAGAATTGTCCAAAACTCCATGCATTTTATGTAAAATTGGCCAAAAATTGAAGTAAAATATATAGAATTGGTCGAAATCCCATGAAAATTGTGAAGAGTTGACAAAAATCCATGTATTATGTGTAAAAATGGTCAAAAATCCATGTATTATCTGTAAAAAAGGCAAAAACCCCATGTAATTCGTGAAGAATTGTCCAAAATTCCATGTATTTTATATAAAAATGGCCAAAAATTGAAGTAAATTATGTAGAATTGGTCGAAATCCCATGAAAATTGTGAAGAGTTGACAAAAATCCATATATTTTATGTAAAAATGGCCAAAAATCAATGAAATTTGTGTAGAATTGTTCAAAATTCCATGTATTTTATATAAAAATGGCCAAAAATCAATGAAATTTGTGTAGAATTGTTCAAAATTCCATGTATTATATATAAAAATGGCCAAAAATTGAAGTAAATTATGCAGAATTGGTCGAAATCCCATGAAAATTGTGAAGAGTTGACAAAAATCCATATATTATCTGTAAAAATGGTCAAAATTCGTTGTATTATCTGTAAAAATGGCCAAAATTCATGTGTTATCTGTAAAAATTGCCATAATCCAAGTATTTTATGTAAAAATGGCCAAAAATTCATATAAATTCTGTAATAATGGTCAAAAATCCATGTAATTTTTGTAAAAATGGCCAAAAATCCATGTAATTTGTGTAGAATTGTTCAAAATTCCATGTATTTTATATAAAAATGGCCAAAAATTGAAGTAAATTATGTAGAATTGGTCGAAATCCCATGAAAATTGTGTAGGATTGTCCAATAATCCATATATTTTATGTAAAAATGACCAAAAATCCATGTAATTTGTGTAGAAATGTCCATATATCCATGAAAATTATGTAATAATGGCCAAAAATCCATGAAATTTGTGTAAAATTGTCCAAAATTCCATGTAATTTATGTAAAAATATCAAAAAATTGAAGTAAATTATGTAGAATTGGTCGAAATCCCATGATAATTGTGAAGAGTTGACAAAAATCCATATAATTTATATAAAAATGACCAAAAATTGAAGTAAATTATGTAGAATTGGTCGAAATCCCATGAAAATTGTGAAGAGTTGACAAAAATCCATATATTATCTGTAAAAATGGCCAAAATTCATGTGTTATCTGTAAAAATTGCCAAAATCCATGTATTTTATGTAAAAATGGCCAAAAATCCATATAAATTCTGTAATAATGGTCAAAAATCCATGTAATTTTTGTAAAAATGGCCAAAAATCCATGTATTTTGTGTAGAATTGACAAAAATCCATGTATTTTATGTAAAAATGGCCAAAAATCTATGAAATTGTGAAGAATTGTCCAAAATCCTTGTATTTTATGTAAAAATGACCAAAAATCCATATAAATTATGTAAAATCGGTAAAAATCCACGTAATTTAAAGCAAAATATGCTAATATATTCCATATTATGTACCATATACTAAAATATTCTAAAATCAATCATCTATGAAGTCAAAATATGCACAAATATGCAAAACATTTTTATGACAGATTTTACAGGTTATGAAATACAAAAATTTCTTATTCCCATCAAACAGCATACGCTTGTTAAAAGCATGTTTTTGCATAAAAATCCGGAATCTAGTTATTACGTTATCAAATATCTAACTCCAAAACTAAATCCTTTAATACTGGCCCCGTTTAGATAAAATGTTCAAGGATAGACTAAGATTCGTCCCTTGATGATCTTCCAATTAGTAAAAGTTTTTCAACTCAATTATTTAGACGGTAAATGGTGATTTAAATGTGGTTATTAAAAAAATAATTGGTGGGAAATTTGGGTTTTACAATTTCTTAATTTTAAAATTGAAATTCAACATTCTATAGAACAGAAATTTGATCTAGAGGTGTCACTGCATTGAACCTCGAAGATTTGGAAACGATACGACCAATATTAAAAAGGTTAGTATTTCAAGCTGAATTTCAAAATCTATAGATGAATATCATAATAACAATATTTTATATTATGTATTAAAATAACCAGTTGTAGAATGCAAAGTTTTAGAAAAGTTATGTTATACAATATGAAACTTTTTTAAATATTTATTTTATTTACTTACTGATTTTACAGTTATAAAAGTTTAACATTACCCTAAACGGTATAATAATACTGAACTTTCTAAATAATTGTAATTAACAAAAGCAACAAAAAACTGTGAACAATTACGACTTAGTACAATTTGTAAGAAATATATTCGCAAACGTCAAAATCATATAATATTCGATGTAAATAAAACAACTACATTACTTATTATACATAAAAATTACAATGTAGACTTTAAATAACTTTTCAAAAGCTTAAATATTCTTAATTTCGTAGTGTGTTTCATCATTATCTATGAGCACTATTATTAGTACTGTATATTTGCATTAAGATAAAATTGTTAAATTTTAGGAAGTCATTCATATTTAGTAATACACTAGTTAAGTATAACATAATTATCTTATAATATGAGCGTCATGTACAACTAATAAATGTTTTATTTAAAATATATTACATAAGTTTGTTCACGTTTCAACGTTTGGAAATTACGCCATCAGCATAAGAAATAATTTATTTAGAAGGAGTATTCTGCGGCAATGATATGATATGATATAATTTTGAAAAATTCGTACGTACAAACTAATGTCGCTACAGCTATAAAAGTTACGTCTTTAGACAACGGTTAGGCCTCTCCAAAAGTTCCCCCGTAGTTGGGGTACCGTCGAAACCCCCGCAAATATATTTTTGAAAAATCTTAGTAAATTAGACCACGAATAAATTTTATATTTAAAGTTCTTCTTCGTTCAGCATGAGTAGACAGGCCAAGTACGTTAGCGGTATTGGTATAATTGTGAGCTAAATGGGGAATGCCTAACACAAAACAACAAAATCTCAAAAATCTAAGTTGAACACGTTCAAGTTGATTAATATCAGAAACAGTGTACGGATCCCAGACAACCGACCCGTACTCTAAAAGAGGACGAACTAAAGCATAATATAGTAATTTTAACGATTTTGACAATTTAAATCCTTTAGATAGACGCATAATGAACCCTAAAACTTTAAATGCTCTACTAGTAATCATCGCAATATGAGGACTTAGGCTAAGGGTTCTATTTAGTTTAAAACCCAGGTCGATTAGATTATTAACGCGTTCAATTGTCAAACCAGAGATATTGTAGTAAAAAAGGATAGTAGAACGGGAACGAGTAAACGTCATGACTCGGCATTTTAAAGCATTGACTTTAAGGCCTATTTTAAAACACCAACTAACAAAACAATCAAGGCTATTTTGGAAATTCGCACAATCAGCAGCTGAGTTTATTTCCATAAAGAGCTTCATATCATCTGCAAAACACAAAAGCTTATACAAAGGCAAGGTGTTACGTACACTATTGACAAACAGTAAAAATAGAATCGGTGATAAATGTCCACCTTGAGGAACACTAGACGTAGACGAAAAGATGTCTGACTTGACGCCAAATAATTTTATTGTTGTTTCTTTATAAGTGTCCAAAATTTGGAAGGATTGGCATTAATTGATAGTTCAGTTCGATCAACAAATTCACGATACAATTTTTTCGATAAGTATAACGGGCCCTAAGAAGTAAAAAGTGTCTGTAATCATCAGGGTTAAAGTGGATTTAAATTTTGCACGATCCTTTTTCTTCATAAATAAAATTTGTTTTAACTCACTCGTGAACCAGACAGGGAAAGTAGACTGTTTAAAGTGGCGCATTGGGACAAAACGTAGTACAGACTGGTGAAAAGCATCGTACAAGGTATTAAAAGCTGAATCAAGACTGAGAGCAGATAAAGTAGAAGGCCAATCAAAATTAGAAATAATATTATATATATTAATATAGTCAGCATTATCAAAATCGAAGAAGTAGTGAGAGCTATTGAAATCAGGAACATGGATGTTATTATAAAAATTGTTAGATAGAGGTGGGTGGAAGGGATCAGGTGGCACTAATGAATCTAAAGATTCAGTGACTGAAAGAGTATCAACATTACTAAATATTAAGTCTAATAAGGATCCATGCTTATTAAGGTTGCTGTCATTTTGAAAAAAAAAACAATTAGAGGCAAAAAACTCAGGGATACAAGGAGCACGACAATGAGAGGACGAGAAGATTAATCCAGAGTCATCATTATCCCATAAGACTTCATGTAAGTTATAATCACCACAAAACAAATATTTATAATTAGGGTAAAGATTAAGAACATGTTCAACAGAGTTAATATGAGATTGATAGACATTGAGTGGGGATTGAGGAGGGATATACACACAACTTATTAAGAAGTTAATTTTATAACAAAAATTTGTTCAACATTTAATTCGGAGACTGTTATAAAAGAAGAAGGGATATCCTTTCGAACGCCAATAAGGACACTTCCCCCGAGAGAACAATTGTTAGCAAGAGAGGATTTATCACATCTAAAAATATTATAATTATATAAGCCAAGTATATTATCAAAAATACCATTAGTTAGCCATGTTTCAAATAAAATAATAAAAATGTGATCCAGCGCAGCGGCATTACATTTAAGATTTACTAATTTTGATCGGAGACCTCGACAATTTTGATAAAATCCACGAACTGGCTGACTACTAACTGACTTGGTTAACGATGACCAGCATGATGATGGAATCCAATGTTTTTTGATTTGGCAACACGTACTTGAGGTGCACCATTGACGTAAGAAATCTCAAGATTTGTTTCACCATTTAACTTACGATTTTCAAGCTCAGCATGACAGGACCAAAGCAGAGTTCGCTGCATCAACGTTTTATCACTGACTATACGGAAACCCGTAGGAAATTGAACACTATTTTTCACCAAATCTCTAAAGTAGGATACTAATTTACTAGAGGACTCACTGCTACCACACAACAGTTTGATTGGACGAGATTTTCCAGCAACAACTTTACCAAGACGAATAACTTTGGAGCTATACGGAATAACTATACTATGAGGTTCGAGCAAATTTCGAATGGAAGAACTATCATCCAATATCCGCTGGGCTGGTGAAGCCGAAGAGGACTCAGGTACACCATAAATAATTGTATTTAAAGAGCACCTTTAACGCGCAAAGCTTTCCTGTAAAACCTGGAAGATTACATGAGAGCTTTGGCTAGGTGAACCAGCATCCTCCAAAGACGTAACTTTACACTTAAGAATATTTAGTTCACTGCGTAAGGTGGCATTTTTAGCCTTTAATTCAATAATTTACAAAGATAGTTGCTTTAGGTCATTTTTCAATTCCTCAAATTGCAAGGTTTGAGTGGACGAAATATTTTTATTTACAGATAAAACTTCACCAGGAAGTTTATCAAGAGCAGCTATAATGTCACTATTTGAAGGAGGTATGGACGAAGTAGACCTTGTGATAACTTTATTTGAAGTAATAGTAGTATTTTGTTAATCAAAAATCGAAAAAACTGCTAAAACTCTGGAAAAGTCCAGTTAAAATCCTGTGAAAAGTGAAAAATATTCGAAAAATCACGCTAGTAGAAATAATAATAATTAATATAATCGACCGCATGGCGCACAATGCACATAGAGCTTTTTTCTATGCGGACTACAGCGCATTCTTTACCTATATAGTAAACGAACTATTTTTCACGTTTTATTATATAAGAAGATACAAAGTAGGTATATGGCTGCAAAAAGCCAGTTTTGTTCAGTTAGCATATCCTCTACTACGGATAATATCTAAATCCTCATGAGATATAATATAAATAATATATTATATAAATGTTATCTAAAATATACATAGGTAACTGCTATTATAGTGTTCTTATTTATGTATAAGATTATATTATGTAAAAGTTTAATTTTATATGAATCTGAATATTTTTTAACATTAATTAACAATTATATTTTAATTTGTATGTTTGCAGAAATTGTATCTCTACATTATAGCATCAAACATATTATCTTCATTAGTGCTTCAATAACTAGTAATAAATAACTATAACTAATAACTAATATAGTACTGAAATAGATGAACTAATGGATATGATTAATTCATAAAATAATATTGTATTAGGTATTTTTATTGTCTATAAAACTATAAATATAAGATTTATTAAATATTAATATATAAAATATTATATATTATATTATTTTTATGTATAAATAATTTATCAATTCCATATAAGCTATAACCTATAAGAAAATGTATTACACTAAACTGACTAAACTAAATTCCTATTAAAAATTTGGCTACATGGCATACCATATTTATATATTTAAATAAATAAATAATAAATTGATAAGTAATCATGCTATATTAATATAGACTATACTACTATAGAGTACTACAGTGCACTAATATAAAAATTCAATATACATTTATAATATTGAATCATTATGTTTTTTTGTTTGTTTTTTTTTTTTTGTCAATAAAAAGATTAAAGAATATTGAATATTATTTTAAATGTATAAAGTATAATACCAAAGAAAATCATCACTAATGAGTAGTTAGTGATTGTTTTTCCTAATATTATAAAATTGTAAAAGTAAGTTATGAAATTATTCGTAAAAATAAAACTTATTTAAAAAAAAATGTATTACAAATGATACTGAAATATTTCAAAATTTTAAATTTCATGAAATTTTCAAACACTACAACAGTCAATAGCATTTAATGCTGAGTGCACACTGCACAGTTAAAATATTCGTCGGCAATTTTGGTAGCTGTTCACTACTAGATCGATATAAATTATTTTTTATATAGCGAATATCGGTACTTGTTAATGTATTTTTAACACTGACATCAATACTTTCTTTTAAATGTCGATGTATTAGTTTAGCTGGTCTTTCATAAAACTCTTGTATACTTTTTCGTTTAAGAGAATTACTTACTATTTTCCGATTTATAATCGTCGTGGTTGTGGGCAGTGTCACTCACGCTAAGTAAATCATGATCATTCTCTTTAATTTTTAAATATGCTTTACACGTTTTCACCGTACATTTCCAACGTTGAATATTATTAGCCACACATTTATGGAACAAAACTTATAATTTTCAATTATTTTCAAATGCTTTTGTTTTTCACTTATAATATTTTGCACTTCCATTCTAAATAATATATAAAAACAAAACAGTTATTACAGCTCACATAGGTATACGAAAAACTAAAAACTGAGTAAGAACGAAGACTGAACTGCAGTAAAAGATATACTAAACAGTAAACACAACAATATTATTATTAGTAGATACTATACCTATCTAATCAAATATTTTATATCAGCTTGGTAAATCCAAAACATTGCGAAACTAAATGCTATATACACATACATATAATACAAATCTTTACCGATAATCGATATAGCATAGGTAGAATAGAAATCATGTTTTATTGTTCACAATGACGAATGACGATGAACGAACTTGCTTATTAGTTATAAATAACAACGTTTTGTTATAAATGTTTTAAGTTTACTATTATAAATTATAATCTTAAATTCTACCAAAAAAATTATATACCTATAGGTAGTTGTATATATACAACTATATTATACTTATACATCATATATTATATTAATATTCTACGTATACAGTCAAACAGTCACATTTCACAAATTATTTTGTATTGTATTGAATACCTACCGACTTGATATTATCTTTATTTCGATAAGATACCATTATTACTATATTCTATACCTACTAGTAATTTAATTTTATGGCTGGAGATATTATAGTAATAACTTATCTATACGACTGTCGAGTATCGACTTTAGCTAAAATAGTTGTATAAATGAATAAATTCAACAAAAATTGCAACAAAGTTGAAAAAAACCCCAAAAATTGCACTTAAAACTTTTAGATTTGAATTTCTACTTACATAAAATGTATTTAAAACTTATTAATTAAATAACTATTAAAAATATACCTGGGAGAACCCCTGAAAACGAAATAAAATTTCTACTACCTAACTAATATGTGGGATGCAATTCATGTATACCTTTTTAACGGGACACAACTAAGGTGCACCGTAACTAATAAGGCAAACAGATGATTGTTGTTTTGAATACCAGAATACCACGTTTTAGCTTTATTCAGTTATTTATGGCGAGTTTATGAGAAATGTTTATATAATCATTTTTATTTATACTAAAAATTCATATTCATATAATCAATAACAATTGTAATTTCAGTAAAAACAAAATAATTTAACAGTTTTAGTTTCTAATATAGGTAGGTACTGTGGCAAAGGTACAATTTAAGTTTTGTATTCTGTTAGAAATTAAAAACTCAAAATAACTTAATCTACTAATTTAAAAGTTTATGTAAGTTTTAAAAGTTTTATTTGGTTTCCGAACGTCTCCACTTGAAGACCAAACATTCCACAGTCACTGATCATTATATTTGACATGCCATTAAAAAAGACAATAATGAATTGTTTAAATTAAATTGTAAAAATAAATAAAAATAAATATTATTAAAACAAGCAAGTTGTATTCATTAACTAACATATTTCATTATTTTGTGTAAATAATTTACTTCTTACCCTTAAAATTGTTGATTTATTTAATGAAATAAATAAAATAGTTTTATTGGAGTTTTGGTACTTGTGCGTTATCGCGCCTACCGCGCGCCACATATGCGTTATCGTGACTACCTCATATGGGTTATACGCGATACTATTTCTAATTCTATTTTTTCCAGTGTCGTTACAATCGCACTTATCGCAATTTTTATAGACTGGCTGGGTTACTTTTAGGACACTTAGACATTTAGTCATAACCACTGTTCGATCGCGGAACGGTTTTTCTGGCCACCTATTTATATGCTCGGGTTAGCAAAGGTGTGGTGGAGATAAGATGTCCGGCAAGGAGATGAAGTGTCCGACAAAGCTCCCATCTCCACTGTCCGGTGACACTTCGCTAGCCGATGGCCAGCCCGGCTTTCGCAAATCTACGCTTCGCTCTTCTTTTTCGGCGTTCGGAGTGTTCGGACTTCGCGGGGCCTTTCCACGCGTCCTTCCTCGCCGCACAGCTACACAGTGTGTGTTTGTGCCATCCTTTTTTACGTGACCGTTTCGAGTGCCAGTGTCGTGCCTCGACGAACGCTTTCGTTCGTTTTATCGGTTTTCGTGTCATTCGCGATATAACGGCGGAATCGCTGTGTTAATTAGTTTGACCCCGTTCGAACGATACGTTTTTTCGCCAACGACAAGTCGTACAAACCGCGTGGTTTCGAGTGTCCGCGGTT
This sequence comes from Rhopalosiphum padi, assembly GCF_020882245.1. Lineage (NCBI taxonomy): Eukaryota > Metazoa > Arthropoda > Insecta > Hemiptera > Aphididae > Rhopalosiphum > Rhopalosiphum padi. The sequence continues at coordinate 42,623,184 of NC_083599.1, forward strand.
CGGCGTCGTTATCGTCACGCGAATAATAACGATTCACAAATTCGCGTAAACTATCGACAACGTATATTCGCGCATTCGACGTATATTGTATGCATGTCGCTGTAAGCCGCCGCCGTTTTCGTGTGTGCCGCTTTCGCCCTAGTCGCGATTATCATAAGGCGTATCATCTCAAGTCGCTGACCTCGTTCAACAGCCTTTTCACGCAACCAATCATCATCGTGTCGCGTTTACAGTCGTCGTGGTCAGTGGTAACGTTGGTCTTGTCTTTTTATATAAGTTGTAAGTCCCCTTTTATGGACGGAGCATTTATGTGCTAAATTATTTATTATAATCTATTTATTGTTTTGGGCGCCCGCATATTATAAAATTTGATTTATATTATACCAAACGGTCACCGACCGTAATAACTTAACCATACCTATAATCTTACATTTTTTTGTACACTTGTTATCATTATTAATAGTGAGTTATGAACATTTTAAAGCTGTAATATTTTACATAGCTATAACTCACTTTAAAATGATAATATCATTAAAAAGATATGTCATTGTCTAGATAATATTCTTACCTTTAAATTTTTTAATAGGTAAATTTACTCTAATATTAAAGCTAACGTCGCAAAATTTATTATACTGAACGAAAACTTGTTATGATGTACGTTAGTAAGACAGAGACAACACATGCGGGTATGGCGTCCTCTTAATAATAAATACATTGACTTTTAGCTTTGAATAGTTTTGTATTATTATAAACGTATTAAAAATATGTTGCGTAAAATAAAATGCGTTCGAAATTAAAGGAGTCGCGATGAGTCGGCGGTAGGCGCGATAACGCACAAGTACCCGAAGATTTTTTTATTATTTAATGCTATTAAAAATTTTGACACAATATATTAATTTATTTTTTATTTATCACCAATTATGCGAATTAGGTTCAAATATTTTAAAGATGAGTGGCCAGGATAGTGTTTATAACGTAGAAACACTATAAAATTAACTATCTATTATTTTTTTGTGGAAGCTATTTAATATTTATTAGCTTTTGTGAGAGACTTAGTATTTTGGCTACCACTATTATCTTTATACTTACAATTATTGTATACACATATTTATAAAAAAAACATTAACCAAACTAGGTCATTTATCACGGTTATAACAAAAAATTTTACAAAAATTGTAAACAATGCTGCGATTCATAACTGAACCTTCAAAACCCCGATATTTACTCTAATGGTGCACGGTACGGATTAAGTTCATTTATAGCTAAAACACGGTTATAACATAGACCTACGCACCAATCGAGAAGTGTTATGCATATAAAATACCGGTATTCAAATTAACAAAAACACCATGCCCCAACCACATAATATGCACAGAGTTCAACACCTTTATTTCAATGATGTTTTAACTATCTCTGCACTTGAATTGATACTCAGGATTGTTCAATTAAATCGTCACCGCTGATATAAACAACATTATTACATATGATAATAAAAATTGATGAAATAATTTAACTTATTATAATGTCAAATTATCTGCTGGATAACTTTTTTCATAGGTTGTTTTAGCGTATGACAAACGGTTTACAAACAGATAAGTATATTTTTCACATTTTAAAACAATAAAAACATAATAATACTTAGAACAAACATAAATAAATACGGTCTCTTGTTACAAAAGTGTAAGACATTGCTTCTGAAAAAACGAAATTTGAATTTATTTATGTAAATAATTAATGTGTAAATTAAATTAAAAAAAATTTTTCCTCTTCTTCTCCGTTGAGATACCTTAAAATTGCCCTCTCGTAGTTGAAATTCCATTATATTGTCGACTCCAGGAAACCCTCGGTTTAGGAAATCCGTCAGCATAACATTCTAGTCTCGAGGGTAGACCTTCACTCGCGATCATTATGGTGGAAGACGAAGACAATTTTTAAATGACCGGAGACCGATTGACTTCTAACTCAACATCTGCAGATGTATTGGCGTGTAGCCATCGAAATCATCACACATCACTACACGGCGATATAAAGCTACATCGTTATTACGTATATTCGTAATCTGGGAATAAATCGTTTCCAAATCCGTTAGCAAAAATATAAATCATGTCAATAGAGCTCGGTTAAAAAAAAAATATATATATATCTAACCGCGTACCTTAGATGTTCGACTCCTGCTTTCGGTCCCAACGAAAACTGCTAATGAAAATCTTGAATTGCTAACATTAAGTTTTTTTACCAATTGATAGAACAACAGTTTTAGTAGGATCTAGTTTTTCAAAATTAAGTCATGCAACAGGAAATTGGGTAAACGCTCCGGACGAATACGTTTATTATCACAGTTTGGTTTTTGGCATGGTGTTTCTGTAAAATAAACAAACAATAATAGTTAAATTATGTTCGCAAATGAATAATGAAACTTTATACATACTATAAATCATACTATGTAATTGTAAACATCAAATAAATAGTCACAAGTAGACTCTTTTATAGCCATTAGAAAGAGGAAACATAATTTGGCGTTATTTATTTTATAAGACTTCATCGTTTGTCAGTTATACCGGATAGATTTTTCGAAATATGTAAACATAAATATATAATCAAAGGTTTATGAAATCAGCCGTTTATTGGAGTGTTCTAATCTATTATATTACTTTATAAAAAAAACCGATTTCATTTTCGAACTAAACACTAATCAGTGTATGTGCCGTACGCAAACAGTTGGATAAGTCAGAATAAAATGTGCACAAAATACGGTTTCAGTTTCAGGCTATAATATGAAAATTTACAAGACATTCACAAGTCTAATCTAAAATTGATAGTTTTTTTTTCCGGTATTAAATGTATTCTTAATGTTGTTTTAATTACCCGTGCGTATAAATGTATAAAGATAGAGATATTTGTGGAATGCTACCGATTAATAGAAACTAAACGACCTACCTACCGGTTCCAATGTGATCACATTATCGGAACTCACTGTTAAATGAAAATCAAGTGGAATCTTGCAATTTGGTTGGAGAAATATTTTATTTATACACCGACGACTAAACACAAAACATTTATCTAATTTATATTATTTTTTATCTTGTCTACATTCATATATCAAGATAAGCATGTTTAACATTTATCCATTTCATATGTTAATGGAAACAATATTTACCAATAACTGTGACTTCAGCTGTACCGATTGTGTTCCGAAATTTACATGTGTACATGCCGTACCGATGATAATCAATTTTGAGAAAATTTAAAGACGAACAGGTAAGCTGGTGTTCAGTAGCCTTTTCCATAATTCTGAACCTTAAAAATAACCCACAATAAATGTCGACGTAACAATACAAACGTTTTCAAGTATCCAGTCAAACGGTTTAGTATACCTTTTGTTGTTATCGCCGATAAGTATAACTCCATTATATAGCCAATTAATTTTCGGAGCTGGATAAGCTTCTACAAGACATTGGACATCCATGTCTCGCTTCGAAGGATCCATATGAGTATACATAATTTTCGTAGCCGTTGTGACTGGGGAAAATTCTACACGAAAGTCGACAATGTTCCGTACAACTTCGCCAACAGTATTCACCGCACCGCAGAGATTAATTCCACGGTCGTCTTTTGTTACATTACGAAAGTGTAAGACATTGCTTCTGAAAAAACGAAATTTGAATTTATTTATGTAAATAATTAATGTGTAAATTAAATTAAAAAAAATTTTTCCTCTTCTTCTCCGTTGAGATACCTTAAAATTGCCCTCTCGTAGTTGAAATTCCATTATATTGTCGACTCCAGGAAACCCTCGGTTTAGGAAATCCGTCAGCATAACATTCTAGTCTCGAGGGTAGACCTTCACTCGCGATCATTATGGTGGAAGACGAAGACAATTTTTAAATGACCGGAGACCGATTGACTTCTAACTCAACATCTGCAGATGTATTGGCGTGTAGCCATCGAAATCATCACACATCACTACACGGCGATATAAAGCTACATCGTTATTACGTATATTCGTAATCTGGGAATAAATCGTTTCCAAATCCGTTAGCAAAAATATAAATCATGTCAATAGAGCTCGGTTAAAAAAAAAATATATATATATCTAACCGCGTACCTTAGATGTTCGACTCCTGCTTTCGGTCCCAACGAAAACTGCTAATGAAAATCTTGAATTGCTAACATTAAGTTTTTTTACCAATTGATAGAACAACAGTTTTAGTAGGATCTAGTTTTTCAAAATTAAGTCATGCAACAGGAAATTGGGTAAACGCTCCGGACGAATACGTTTATTATCACAGTTTGGTTTTTGGCATGGTGTTTCTGTAAAATAAACAAACAATAATAGTTAAATTATGTTCGCAAATGAATAATGAAACTTTATACATACTATAAATCATACTATGTAATTGTAAACATCAAATAAATAGTCACAAGTAGACTCTTTTATAGCCATTAGAAAGAGGAAACATAATTTGGCGTTATTTATTTTATAAGACTTCATCGTTTGTCAGTTATACCGGATAGATTTTTCGAAATATGTAAACATAAATATATAATCAAAGGTTTATGAAATCAGCCGTTTATTGGAGTGTTCTAATCTATTATATTACTTTATAAAAAAACCGATTTCATTTTCGAACTAAACACTAATCAGTGTATGTGCCGTACGCAAACAGTTGGATAAGTCAGAATAAAATGTGCACAAAATACGGTTTCAGTTTCAGGCTATAATATGAAAATTTACAAGACATTCACAAGTCTAATCTAAAATTGATAGTTTTTTTTTCCGGTATTAAATGTATTCTTAATGTTGTTTTAATTACCCGTGCGTATAAATGTATAAAGATAGAGATATTTGTGGAATGCTACCGATTAATAGAAACTAAACGACCTACCTACCGGTTCCAATGTGATCACATTATCGGAACTCACTGTTAAATGAAAATCAAGTGGAATCTTGCAATTTGGTTGGAGAAATATTTTATTTATACACCGACGACTAAACACAAAACATTTATCTAATTTATATTATTTTTTATCTTGTCTACATTCATATATCAAGATAAGCATGTTTAACATTTATCCATTTCATATGTTAATGGAAACAATATTTACCAATAACTGTGACTTCAGCTGTACCGATTGTGTTCCGAAATTTACATGTGTACATGCCGTACCGATGATAATCAATTTTGAGAAAATTTAAAGACGAACAGGTAAGCTGGTGTTCAGTAGCCTTTTCCATAATTCTGAACCTTAAAAATAACCCACAATAAATGTCGACGTAACAATACAAACGTTTTCAAGTATCCAGTCAAACGGTTTAGTATACCTTTTGTTGTTATCGCCGATAAGTATAACTCCATTATATAGCCAATTAATTTTCGGAGCTGGATAAGCTTCTACAAGACATTGGACATCCATGTCTCGCTTCGAAGGATCCATATGAGTATACATAATTTTCGTAGCCGTTGTGACTGGGGAAAATTCTACACGAAAGTCGACAATGTTCCGTACAACTTCGCCAACAGTATTCACCGCACCGCAGAGATTAATTCCACGGTCGTCTTTTGTTACATTACGAAAGTGTAAGACATTGCTTCTGAAAAAACGAAATTTGAATTTATTTATGTAAATAATTAATGTGTAAATTAAATTAAAAAAAATTTTTCCTCTTCTTCTCCGTTGAGATACCTTAAAATTGCCCTCTCGTAGTTGAAATTCCATTATATTGTCGACTCCAGGAAACCCTCGGTTTAGGAAATCCGTCAGCATAACATTCTAGTCTCGAGGGTAGACCTTCACTCGCGATCATTATGGTGGAAGACGAAGACAATTTTTAAATGACCGGAGACCGATTGACTTCTAACTCAACATCTGCAGATGTATTGGCGTGTAGCCATCGAAATCATCACACATCACTACACGGCGATATAAAGCTACATCGTTATTACGTATATTCGTAATCTGGGAATAAATCGTTTCCAAATCCGTTAGCAAAAATATAAATCATGTCAATAGAGCTCGGTTAAAAAAAAAATATATATATATCTAACCGCGTACCTTAGATGTTCGACTCCTGCTTTCGGTCCCAACGAAAACTGCTAATGAAAATCTTGAATTGCTAACATTAAGTTTTTTTACCAATTGATAGAACAACAGTTTTAGTAGGATCTAGTTTTTCAAAATTAAGTCATGCAACAGGAAATTGGGTAAACGCTCCGGACGAATACGTTTATTATCACAGTTTGGTTTTTGGCATGGTGTTTCTGTAAAATAAACAAACAATAATAGTTAAATTATGTTCGCAAATGAATAATGAAACTTTATACATACTATAAATCATACTATGTAATTGTAAACATCAAATAAATAGTCACAAGTAGACTCTTTTATAGCCATTAGAAAGAGGAAACATAATTTGGCGTTATTTATTTTATAAGACTTCATCGTTTGTCAGTTATACCGGATAGATTTTTCGAAATATGTAAACATAAATATATAATCAAAGGTTTATGAAATCAGCCGTTTATTGGAGTGTTCTAATCTATTATATTACTTTATAAAAAAACCGATTTCATTTTCGAACTAAACACTAATCAGTGTATGTGCCGTACGCAAACAGTTGGATAAGTCAGAATAAAATGTGCACAAAATACGGTTTCAGTTTCAGGCTATAATATGAAAATTTACAAGACATTCACAAGTCTAATCTAAAATTGATAGTTTTTTTTTCCGGTATTAAATGTATTCTTAATGTTGTTTTAATTACCCGTGCGTATAAATGTATAAAGATAGAGATATTTGTGGAATGCTACCGATTAATAGAAACTAAACGACCTACCTACCGGTTCCAATGTGATCACATTATCGGAACTCACTGTTAAATGAAAATCAAGTGGAATCTTGCAATTTGGTTGGAGAAATATTTTATTTATACACCGACGACTAAACACAAAACATTTATCTAATTTATATTATTTTTTATCTTGTCTACATTCATATATCAAGATAAGCATGTTTAACATTTATCCATTTCATATGTTAATGGAAACAATATTTACCAATAACTGTGACTTCAGCTGTACCGATTGTGTTCCGAAATTTACATGTGTACATGCCGTACCGATGATAATCAATTTTGAGAAAATTTAAAGACGAACAGGTAAGCTGGTGTTCAGTAGCCTTTTCCATAATTCTGAACCTTAAAAATAACCCACAATAAATGTCGACGTAACAATACAAACGTTTTCAAGTATCCAGTCAAACGGTTTAGTATACCTTTTGTTGTTATCGCCGATAAGTATAACTCCATTATATAGCCAATTAATTTTCGGAGCTGGATAAGCTTCTACAAGACATTGGACATCCATGTCTCGCTTCGAAGGATCCATATGAGTATACATAATTTTCGTAGCCGTTGTGACTGGGGAAAATTCTACACGAAAGTCGACAATGTTCCGTACAACTTCGCCAACAGTATTCACCGCACCGCAGAGATTAATTCCACGGTCGTCTTTTGTTACATTACGAAAGTGTAAGACATTGCTTCTGAAAAAACGAAATTTGAATTTATTTATGTAAATAATTAATGTGTAAATTAAATTAAAAAAAATTTTTCCTCTTCTTCTCCGTTGAGATACCTTAAAATTGCCCTCTCGTAGTTGAAATTCCATTATATTGTCGACTCCAGGAAACCCTCGGTTTAGGAAATCCGTCAGCATAACATTCTAGTCTCGAGGGTAGACCTTCACTCGCGATCATTATGGTGGAAGACGAAGACAATTTTTAAATGACCGGAGACCGATTGACTTCTAACTCAACATCTGCAGATGTATTGGCGTGTAGCCATCGAAATCATCACACATCACTACACGGCGATATAAAGCTACATCGTTATTACGTATATTCGTAATCTGGGAATAAATCGTTTCCAAATCCGTTAGCAAAAATATAAATCATGTCAATAGAGCTCGGTTAAAAAAAAAATATATATATATCTAACCGCGTACCTTAGATGTTCGACTCCTGCTTTCGGTCCCAACGAAAACTGCTAATGAAAATCTTGAATTGCTAACATTAAGTTTTTTTACCAATTGATAGAACAACAGTTTTAGTAGGATCTAGTTTTTCAAAATTAAGTCATGCAACAGGAAATTGGGTAAACGCTCCGGACGAATACGTTTATTATCACAGTTTGGTTTTTGGCATGGTGTTTCTGTAAAATAAACAAACAATAATAGTTAAATTATGTTCGCAAATGAATAATGAAACTTTATACATACTATAAATCATACTATGTAATTGTAAACATCAAATAAATAGTCACAAGTAGACTCTTTTATAGCCATTAGAAAGAGGAAACATAATTTGGCGTTATTTATTTTATAAGACTTCATCGTTTGTCAGTTATACCGGATAGATTTTTCGAAATATGTAAACATAAATATATAATCAAAGGTTTATGAAATCAGCCGTTTATTGGAGTGTTCTAATCTATTATATTACTTTATAAAAAAACCGATTTCATTTTCGAACTAAACACTAATCAGTGTATGTGCCGTACGCAAACAGTTGGATAAGTCAGAATAAAATGTGCACAAAATACGGTTTCAGTTTCAGGCTATAATATGAAAATTTACAAGACATTCACAAGTCTAATCTAAAATTGATAGTTTTTTTTTCCGGTATTAAATGTATTCTTAATGTTGTTTTAATTACCCGTGCGTATAAATGTATAAAGATAGAGATATTTGTGGAATGCTACCGATTAATAGAAACTAAACGACCTACCTACCGGTTCCAATGTGATCACATTATCGGAACTCACTGTTAAATGAAAATCAAGTGGAATCTTGCAATTTGGTTGGAGAAATATTTTATTTATACACCGACGACTAAACACAAAACATTTATCTAATTTATATTATTTTTTATCTTGTCTACATTCATATATCAAGATAAGCATGTTTAACATTTATCCATTTCATATGTTAATGGAAACAATATTTACCAATAACTGTGACTTCAGCTGTACCGATTGTGTTCCGAGCTTTACATGAGTACTTGCCGTATCGATCATAATCAATTTTGAGAAAATTTAAAGACGAAAAGGTAAGCTGGTGTTCAGTGGCCTTTTCCATAATTCTGAATCTTAAAAATAACCCACAATAAATGTCGACGTAACAATACAAAAGTTTTCAAGTACCCAGTCAAACGGTTTAGTATACCTTTTGTTGTTATCGCCGATTAGTATAACTCCATTATATAGCCAATCAATTTTCGGAGCTGGATAAGCTTCTACAAGACATTGGACATCCATGTCTTGCTTCGAAGGATCACTATGAGTATACATGATTTTCGAAGCCGTTATGACTGGGGCAAATTCTACACGAAAGTCGACAATGTGCCGTACACCTTTGCCAACACTATTCACCGCATCGCAGAGATAAATTCCACGGTCGTCTTTTGTTACATTACGAAAGTGTAAGACATTGCCTCTGAAAAAACGAAATTTGTATTTATTTATGTAAATATTTAATCTGTATATTCAATTAAAAAAAATTTTGCCTCTTCTTCTCCGTTGAGATACCTATAAAACTGCCCTCCCGTAGTTAAAATTCCATTATATTGTCGACTCCAGGAAACCCTTGGTTTAGGAAATCCGTCAGCATAACATTCTAGTCTCGAGGGTAGACCTTCTCTCGCGATCATTATGGTGGAAGACGAAGACAATTTTAAAATTACCGGGGGCCGATTGACTTCTAACCGAACATCTGCAGATGTATTGGTGTCGCCGTCGACATCATCACACATCACTACACAGCGATATAAAGCTACATCGTTATTATGTATATTCGTAATCTGGAAAATAAATCAATTCCAAATTCGTTAGAAAAAATAAATCATGTAAATAGAGCTGGTAGGTTTAAAAAATATATATATATCTAACTACATACCTTAAATGTTCGACTACTGCTTTCGGTTCCAATGAAAACTACTAATGAAAATCTTGAATCTCTAACAATAAGATTATTACCAATTGATAGAACAACAGTTTTACTAGGATCTTCTTTTTCAAATTTAAGCCATGCAACAGGAAATCTGCTAGCATTGAAAACTGAACAATTCATTTCTATAGTTCCACCAATATCTTTTACAGCTGTTTGTGTACTCTGAGGATAGGCTAAAATTTAAATTTAAATTTTAGAATTTATAATTTGATTTTCAACATCCCAATTTATAATATGTTTTAATACCTAAGCTATACCCTTTATACTGTATTAAATAGACATAATAAAGTTTAAAAGTGTTGTTACATTTAATGTTGAAAATCAAACACGTTATGACACGTACGTGTGTTGATTATTTTGTATTCCATAAGTATGATTTCCAAGTAGAAGTTCAAACATAAATTTGTTAAAAAGTAACGTATTCGTAACTAATTACATTATACAATAACAAATAAACAATAAAAACTTGTTCATTTTGTATTTAAGTAACGAAAGTAGTGCCTGATCTATAATATTTTATTTTGTAAGTTGTACGTACGGTTATATTACTAGGTATTGTAAAATTATTAAACTGAAAACTGGTAGAGAGTGTGATATTCACTACACAGACATTCACTCTAATTAGTCTTAAAATTACCTAGTTGATAAATAGTTGTAAGATAACAAACGATGAGCTTAAAGCAATTCGCCGAGATACTGTCATAGAAATGAAATGCTTGTTTTTAAATATTAACCGTACATAAACGGGTAAGATCCATATTATGCAGTAAACTGCACATTAAATAATATTATTTTCAAACTATACAAAATATAAAAAAGGAAGTTTCTTTTTATTTGTCATAAATGGTTTTTTTTTATATATTATATATATTAGGTAACTAATGATTCATCAATTTAACGTGTTTAAAATTTTAGGTATTCAAATTCGCAGCCACCGGTTATACTGGTTACCTTCATAATATTAATCATAAACATTAAAGCATTGGTTTTCACACCGAAGTAATGTACAACAGTATATAAAATCAAGGCCACTTGGATACTATGAATGCAAATTAATGTACCTAAAGAATGCCGGGCGCAATTTACTAAACTCTTCTTCACTGTATACGCAAATTGCGATCGACCTACGCGAATAGTTATTTCAACATAATAGATACCTGAGATTTGATTTTCAGATATAAAATGATTGGATTGATTAAAAATTAGACAATTTTTCAAGTGACACATTCCACAATAAGCTTTTCTTTTTTTTTAACAAATAGCTGTTTCCAATAGTTAGCATAATAATTAATAACGCACTTGTTAATCATTAATCATTGCGAAGTTTTTACCTCTGAAGTCGTCCGTAACTTAGAAGGTATGTATTAATTAAATATACCTGATAAAGCGCATTAAATAATAATATTATTATTTATTGTTATATTGTTACTTGCGAAGCTTGTGATCATTATTATTTGGTTATCTTAAACAAAATAATTACAAATAAATCAATAATTATTTACCTATCTACCTACCTACAAGGAAATCAATAGTTTTATAATTTTTTAACACTGCCCGTTAAATTTCTTATACCTAATATACCAACTTATGCAGTACCCAGCTACGTATTTAAAAATACAGCAACAAATTATTGATACCCGTACAGATAAACATGTGGTAATTTTTATTTATGATTAATATTTAATATACTTTACATCTATACTAACTATTCAGAGGTACTCACCGAGGTGGATGAATATAACGACGAAGAAAACTCCGTAGACAATCTTCATCATATCGTGTCCTTTACGTCAACTGGTGGGCGGAGAAGAGAAAAATAAACTGTTATTCGAATGAACGAGGTAAAATTTTGAAATAGATTCGAAATTAGTCTTGCGCGGTTATGCCAAATTGCTGTTGCTAAACTACAAGAATTCCGATGGGTTAATGGGCGTTAAGCACTGACTGCGGACTAAGATATAATGAACTGGATAAGAGACCCATATTACCAGGCCGCCAAATGTTTAGTAGTGTCTTGTTGTTTGGTGGGGGGGAAAATTATGTATCTAGCGCTACCTATATTATTCGTTATTTTTGTCTACTTTTTTTAAGTGATAATTACAATAATTTCAATGTGACAATTATTGTAGTGACGTTTATGGTGGTACAATTATTATTACAATAACGTAACGTAATTGGTGTTATATAATATTTCATATCTTAAAAATTAATTGCAAAGCAAAACAGACAAATTTAATTTTAACATACGAGTTTACTTATTTATGATTTATAGTGCCTATTTAATATGTTCTCCAATTGATACCGATTAATTTGTGTGCCACAATAATTTTTAGTTAATATTGAAGTCAACGTTGTTGTTACAGATTTTCTAATTCCGTTGTTTTAATTATTTATGCTTATTTTTAGTAATAACTGAATATTATCCTCCATGAAATACACCCACACTGTTATGTTATAATAACATTTGTCATTATATTATTCTTATATATGAAAATTTTGAGTTTTTCAATTTTAACTGTACAACTATAATAATAATTTTAATATTTTCGTTATGTTTCTAAATGTTATTTGTCAAAATTATGATATAAAAATCATATTTCATAGTTTAAATGAAATCTCAAAAAGCTTTATGATGGTTTATACTGAGCAGGTAAAATGGTAAATGTTACTTTAACGGACAATATTTCAAAACTACAAAATAAATATTTAAAATGTTGTTACGAATACCTTTTAAGAGATGTGGAGAATCATAAAAGTGAACAACCTTAATTCGTTCTACACCACAATCAATTTCATAAAACTTGTCAGTGTAATATTTATTTTGGCGCAAATAGAACGCTTTTGTTTCATTGATTTATGCATTAATAGCAGCTAGCTGTGTCTGTAGTACCTTGATCACATAAAGTTGGTACCAGCAACTTAAAAAGGCCATTCGAATGCACTGCCTTTTAGTAGGTACCTATATTTTTAATTTGATTCGCCAAGTCATATCGTTTTGTTGAGCTTTCACAAAAAGTATATGAAATAGGTTGTTTGATTTTTTTTTTTGTTATTTCTTTTATCATAAATACTAAGCTATAATCATCAAAACGTTGGATATGGTCTAATCCATTATCCTCAAATCCAACAATGCAGCCAACGTTGTCTTCGTACTATAACTGTGGTTCTAGGCCCACTCCATCAAATACAATATTTTTTGTTCTTTGAAAGTTTTTACATTCTCTGTTAAAACATTGAAAAGAGTTTTGTCTAATCCGGTGGTTATGAAAACTTGGGATAGCAATGTTGATACGGTTTTACGTGACGACAATATAAAAAAAATGTATTGTTTATTGGGAAAAGTAAAAAATACCAAAAAAATTAGATTGTCATATGTCAACTAAAAAAAAAAAAAAAAAAAAAAAAAAAAAAAAATATATATATATACATATTCTTCAAAGTACTTGGCAATTGTTGAGAGAAAAAAAAATCAAAAAGACAAATAAATTAATTTAAAAAATACACTTTAGATGACATGTTTGACATTGTTCATGCTGTTGCTTTATATCTTGTGTCAGTTTTGGAAGGCAAACAATTTTTAATGGCCCATTGAAAGAATAGTAAACGGGGTGGTATATGGTTTCAATGGACAAAAAAAATTGTGTACAGCATAAAAACGTAGAGCACTTAGAAAATAAAAGTAAGAAACTAGATAAAAAAATGAAGTGTGAAAAGTTGTTGAATTCAAATTTTTTAGAAGGACTAAATACATACAAGTGAAACTGAAATAATTTCTAGGGCCCGCGCTGTTATGACAGAGAGCTAGTAGTACCATCACACGCCGTCTATATTATTTTAATGATATGAAAATACTACTCAAATAAAATTTCTTGGGTACGCACCAAGTACAATAAATTGTTAGCATATACCGGCCTGTGTAATAATTGAACAGTAGAGCTGATGAAAATGCTCCACAAGTTGGCCATTATCACTGATTATAGGCGACATTTAATGTACGATGAATTGTAGTAAATAGCATTATAATATCATAAAAAATGTGTAACTTTTATTTGTGTAAATTAAAATGTGGTTTACACCAGACAATTATTTATATCTAAATAACCTCATTTAGTACCCAAATGTTTGGCCTGCCGAGAGATAATTATACAAATTATACCATTTAAATTGACATTATTAGAATTCATTATCTCTAAAATTTAATATTATTAAAAATAATGTAAATATATTATATTATATATATTATTATAATTATTGCGAAGTATAATTATTCAAAAGGTAAACCATAGAAATTGGGTATATGCTCCGGACGATTGCGTTTTGTATCACACTTTGGGTTTTGGCACGGTGTTTCTGTAAAATAAACGAATAATAATAGTTAAATTAGGTATGTTCACAGTTTAACAATAAAACTCAATATTATAAATCAAGTTGGGGCACATACCATGTAATTGTAAACATCAAATAAATAGTCACAAGTATATTTTATTATATCGATTAGAATGAGAAAACATTAATTAGTATTACCTATTTATTTTATAAGAAATCAACGTTTGTCAGTTATACCGGATAGATTTTTCGAAAAATGTAAACTTATTAAAATATAGTAAAATAACCGTGTACATTTGGTATTAAATAGTACGATGAGTTCTACTAAATAATATGAGCAATGGTTTATAAAATTAGCCGCTTATTGGAGTGTTCTAATCTATAATTACTTTATAAAATAACCGATTTCATTTTCGAACTAAACACTAATCAGTGTATGTGCCGTGCGCAAACAGTTGGATAAGTCAGAATAAAATGTGCACAAAATACGTTTTCAGTTTCAGGCTATAATATGAAAATTTACAAGACATTCACAAGTCTAATCTAAAATTGATAGTTTTTTTTCCCGGTATTAAATGTATTCTTAATGTTGTTTTAATTACCCGAACGTATAAATGTATAAAGATAGAGATATTTGTGGAATGCTACCGATTAATAGAAACTAAACGACCTACCTACCGGTTCCAATGTGATCACATTATCGGAACTCACTGTTAAATGAAAATCAAGTGGAATCTTGCAATTTGGTTGGAGAAATATTTTATTTATACACCGACGACTAAACACAAAACATTTATCTAATTTATATTATTTTTTATCTTGTCTACATTCATATATCAAGATAAGCATGTTTAACATTTATCCATTTCATATGTTAATGGAAACAATATTTACCAATAACTGTGACTTCAGCTGTACCGATTGTGTTCCGAGCTTTACATGAGTACTTGCCGTATCGATCATAATCAATTTTGAGAAAATTTAAAGACGAAAAGGTAAGCTGGTGTTCAGTGGCCTTTTCCATAATTCTGAATCTTAAAAATAACCCACAATAAATGTCGACGTAACAATACAAAAGTTTTCAAGTACCCAGTCAAACGGTTTAGTATACCTTTTGTTGTTATCGCCGATTAGTATAACTCCATTATATAGCCAATCAATTTTCGGAGCTGGATAAGCTTCTACAAGACATTGGACATCCATGTCTTGCTTCGAAGGATCACTATGAGTATACATGATTTTCGAAGCCGTTATGACTGGGGCAAATTCTACACGAAAGTCGACAATGTGCCGTACACCTTTGCCAACACTATTCACCGCATCGCAGAGATAAATTCCACGGTCGTCTTTTGTTACATTACGAAAGTGTAAGACATTGCCTCTGAAAAAACGAAATTTGTATTTATTTATGTAAATATTTAATCTGTATATTCAATTAAAAAAAATTTTGCCTCTTCTTCTCCGTTGAGATACCTATAAAACTGCCCTCCCGTAGTTAAAATTCCATTATATTGTCGACTCCAGGAAACCCTTGGTTTAGGAAATCCGTCAGCATAACATTCTAGTCTCGAGGGTAGACCTTCTCTCGCGATCATTATGGTGGAAGACGAAGACAATTTTAAAATTACCGGGGGCCGATTGACTTCTAACCGAACATCTGCAGATGTATTGGTGTCGCCGTCGACATCATCACACATCACTACACAGCGATATAAAGCTACATCGTTATTATGTATATTCGTAATCTGGAAAATAAATCAATTCCAAATTCGTTAGAAAAAATAAATCATGTAAATAGAGCTGGTAGGTTTAAAAAATATATATATATCTAACTACATACCTTAAATGTTCGACTACTGCTTTCGGTTCCAATGAAAACTACTAATGAAAATCTTGAATCTCTAACAATAAGATTATTACCAATTGATAGAACAACAGTTTTACTAGGATCTTCTTTTTCAAATTTAAGCCATGCAACAGGAAATCTGCTAGCATTGAAAACTGAACAATTCATTTCTATAGTTCCACCAATATCTTTTACAGCTGTTTGTGTACTCTGAGGATAGGCTAAAATTTAAATTTAAATTTTAGAATTTATAATTTGATTTTCAACATCCCAATTTATAATATGTTTTAATACCTAAGCTATACCCTTTATACTGTATTAAATAGACATAATAAAGTTTAAAAGTGTTGTTACATTTAATGTTGAAAATCAAACACGTTATGACACGTACGTGTGTTGATTATTTTGTATTCCATAAGTATGATTTCCAAGTAGAAGTTCAAACATACATTTGTTAAAAAGTAACGTATTCGTAACTAATTACATTATACAATAACAAATAAACAATAAAAACTTGTTCATTTTGTATTTAAGTAACGAAAGTAGTGCCTGATCTATAATATTTTATTTTGTAAGTTGTACGTACGGTTATATTACTAGGTATTGTAAAATTATTAAACTGAAAACTGGTAGAGAGTGTGATATTCACTACACAGACATTCACTCTAATTAGTCTTAAAATTACCTAGTTGATAAATAGTTGTAAGATAACAAACGATGAGCTTAAAGCAATTCGCCGAGATACTGTCATAGAAATGAAATGCTTGTTTTTAAATATTAACCGTACATAAACGGGTAAGATCCATATTATGCAGTAAACTGCACATTAAATAATATTATTTTCAAACTATACAAAATATAAAAAAGGAAGTTTCTTTTTATTTGTCATAAATGGTTTTTTTTTATATATTATATATATTAGGTAACTAATGATTCATCAATTTAACGTGTTTAAAATTTTAGGTATTCAAATTCGCAGCCACCGGTTATACTGGTTACCTTCATAATATTAATCATAAACATTAAAGCATTGGTTTTCACACCGAAGTAATGTACAACAGTATATAAAATCAAGGCCACTTGGATACTATGAATGCAAATTAATGTACCTAAAGAATGCCGGGCGCAATTTACTAAACTCTTCTTCACTGTATACGCAAATTGCGATCGACCTACGCGAATAGTTATTTCAACATAATAGATACCTGAGATTTGATTTTCAGATATAAAATGATTGGATTGATTAAAAATTAGACAATTTTTCAAGTGACACATTCCACAATAAGCTTTTCTTTTTTTTTAACAAATAGCTGTTTCCAATAGTTAGCATAATAATTAATAACGCACTTGTTAATCATTAATCATTGCGAAGTTTTTACCTCTGAAGTCGTCCGTAACTTAGAAGGTATGTATTAATTAAATATACCTGATAAAGCGCATTAAATAATAATATTATTATTTATTGTTATATTGTTACTTGCGAAGCTTGTGATCATTATTATTTGGTTATCTTAAACAAAATAATTACAAATAAATCAATAATTATTTACCTATCTACCTACCTACAAGGAAATCAATAGTTTTATAATTTTTTAACACTGCCCGTTAAATTTCTTATACCTAATATACCAACTTATGCAGTACCCAGCTACGTATTTAAAAATACAGCAACAAATTATTGATACCCGTACAGATAAACATGTGGTAATTTTTATTTATGATTAATATTTAATATACTTTACATCTATACTAACTATTCAGAGGTACTCACCGAGGTGGATGAATATAACGACGAAGAAAACTCCGTAGACAATCTTCATCATATCGTGTCCTTTACGTCAACTGGTGGGCGGAGAAGAGAAAAATAAACTGTTATTCGAATGAACGAGGTAAAATTTTGAAATAGATTCGAAATTAGTCTTGCGCGGTTATGCCAAATTGCTGTTGCTAAACTACAAGAATTCCGATGGGTTAATGGGCGTTAAGCACTGACTGCAGACTAAGATATAATGAACTGGATAAGAGACCCATATTACCAGGCCGCCAAATGTTTAGTAGTGTCTTGTTGTTTGGTGGGGGGGAAAATTATGTATCTAGCGCTACCTATATTATTCGTTATTTTTGTCTACTTTTTTTAAGTGATAATTACAATAATTTCAATGTGACAATTATTGTAGTGACGTTTATGGTGGTACAATTATTATTACAATAACGTAACGTAATTGGTGTTATATAATATTTCATATCTTAAAAATTAATTGCAAAGCAAAACAGACAAATTTAATTTTAACATACGAGTTTACTTATTTATGATTTATAGTGCCTATTTAATATGTTCTCCAATTGATACCGATTAATTTGTGTGCCACAATAATTTTTAGTTAATATTGAAGTCAACGTTGTTGTTACAGATTTTCTAATTCCGTTGTTTTAATTATTTATGCTTATTTTTAGTAATAACTGAATATTATCCTCCATGAAATACACCCACACTGTTATGTTATAATAACATTTGTCATTATATTATTCTTATATATGAAAATTTTGAGTTTTTCAATTTTAACTGTACAACTATAATAATAATTTTAATATTTTCGTTATGTTTCTAAATGTTATTTGTCAAAATTATGATATAAAAATCATATTTCATAGTTTAAATGAAATCTCAAAAAGCTTTATGATGGTTTATACTGAGCAGGTAAAATGGTAAATGTTACTTTAACGGACAATATTTCAAAACTACAAAATAAATATTTAAAATGTTGTTACGAATACCTTTTAAGAGATGTGGAGAATCATAAAAGTGAACAACCTTAATTCGTTCTACACCACAATCAATTTCATAAAACTTGTCAGTGTAATATTTATTTTGGCGCAAATAGAACGCTTTTGTTTCATTGATTTATGCATTAATAGCAGCTAGCTGTGTCTGTAGTACCTTGATCACATAAAGTTGGTACCAGCAACTTAAAAAGGCCATTCGAATGCACTGCCTTTTAGTAGGTACCTATATTTTTAATTTGATTCGCCAAGTCATATCGTTTTGTTGAGCTTTCACAAAAAGTATATGAAATAGGTTGTTTGATTTTTTTTTTGTTATTTCTTTTATCATAAATACTAAGCTATAATCATCAAAACGTTGGATATGGTCTAATCCATTATCCTCAAATCCAACAATGCAGCTAACGTTGTCTTCGTACTATAACTGTGGTTCTAGGCCCACTCCATCAAATACAATATTTTTTGTTCTTTGAAAGTTTTTACATTCTCTGTTAAAACATTGAAAAGAGTTTTGTCTAATCCGGTGGTTATGAAAACTTGGGATAGCAATGTTGATACGGTTTTACGTGACGACAATATAAAAAAAATGTATTGTTTATTGGGAAAAGTAAAAAATACCAAAAAAATTAGATTGTCATATGTCAACTAAAAAAAAAAAAAAAAAAAAAAAAAAAAAAAAAATATATATATATACATATTCTTCAAAGTACTTGGCAATTGTTGAGAGAAAAAAAAATCAAAAAGACAAATAAATTAATTTAAAAAATACACTTTAGATGACATGTTTGACATTGTTCATGCTGTTGCTTTATATCTTGTGTCAGTTTTGGAAGGCAAACAATTTTTAATGGCCCATTGAAAGAAAAGTAAACGGGGTGGTATATGGTTTCAATGGACAAAAAAAATTGTGTACAGCATAAAAACGTAGAGCACTTAGAAAATAAAAGTAAGAAACTAGATAAAAAAATGAAGTGTGAAAAGTTGTTGAATTCAAATTTTTTAGAAGGACTAAATACATACAAGTGAAACTGAAATAATTTCTAGGGCCCGCGCTGTTATGACAGAGAGCTAGTAGTACCATCACACGCCGTCTATATTATTTTAATGATATGAAAATACTACTCAAATAAAATTTCTTGGGTACGCACCAAGTACAATAAATTGTTAGCATATACCGGCCTGTGTAATAATTGAACAGTAGAGCTGATGAAAATGCTCCACAAGTTGGCCATTATCACTGATTATAGGCGACATTTAATGTACGATGAATTGTAGTAAATAGCATTATAATATCATAAAAAATGTGTAACTTTTATTTGTGTAAATTAAAATGTGGTTTACACCAGACAATTATTTATATCTAAATAACCTCATTTAGTACCCAAATGTTTGGCCTGCCGAGAGATAATTATACAAATTATACCATTTAAATTGACATTATTAGAATTCATTATCTCTAAAATTTAATATTATTAAAAATAATGTAAATATATTATATTATATATATTATTATAATTATTGCGAAGTATAATTATTCAAAAGGTAAACCATAGAAATTGGGTATATGCTCCGGACGATTGCGTTTTGTATCACACTTTGGGTTTTGGCACGGTGTTTCTGTAAAATAAACGAATAATAATAGTTAAATTAGGTATGTTCACAGTTTAACAATAAAACTCAATATTATAAATCAAGTTGGGGCACATACCATGTAATTGTAAACATCAAATAAATAGTCACAAGTATATTTTATTATATCGATTAGAATGAGAAAACATTAATTAGTATTACCTATTTATTTTATAAGAAATCAACGTTTGTCAGTTATACCGGATAGATTTTTCGAAAAATGTAAACTTATTAAAATATAGTAAAATAACCGTGTACATTTGGTATTAAATAGTACGATGAGTTCTACTAAATAATATGAGCAATGGTTTATAAAATTAGCCGCTTATTGGAGTGTTCTAATCTATAATTACTTTATAAAATAACCGATTTCATTTTCGAACTAAACACTAATCAGTGTATGTGCCGTGCGCAAACAGTTGGATAAGTCAGAATAAAATGTGCACAAAATACGTTTTCAGTTTCAGGCTATAATATGAAAATTTACAAGACATTCACAAGTCTAATCTAAAATTGATAGTTTTTTTTCCCGGTATTAAATGTATTCTTAATGTTGTTTTAATTACCCGAACGTATAAATGTATAAAGATAGAGATATTTGTGGAATGCTACCGATTAATAGAAACTAAACGACCTACCTACCGGTTCCAATGTGATCACATTATCGGAACTCACTGTTAAATGAAAATCAAGTGGAATCTTGCAATTTGGTTGGAGAAATATTTTATTTATACACCGACGACTAAACACAAAACATTTATCTAATTTATATTATTTTTTATCTTGTCTACATTCATATATCAAGATAAGCATGTTTAACATTTATCCATTTCATATGTTAATGGAAACAATATTTACCAATAACTGTGACTTCAGCTGTACCGATTGTGTTCCGAGCTTTACATGAGTACTTGCCGTATCGATCATAATCAATTTTGAGAAAATTTAAAGACGAAAAGGTAAGCTGGTGTTCAGTGGCCTTTTCCATAATTCTGAATCTTAAAAATAACCCACAATAAATGTCGACGTAACAATACAAAAGTTTTCAAGTACCCAGTCAAACGGTTTAGTATACCTTTTGTTGTTATCGCCGATTAGTATAACTCCATTATATAGCCAATCAATTTTCGGAGCTGGATAAGCTTCTACAAGACATTGGACATCCATGTCTTGCTTCGAAGGATCACTATGAGTATACATGATTTTCGAAGCCGTTATGACTGGGGCAAATTCTACACGAAAGTCGACAATGTGCCGTACACCTTTGCCAACACTATTCACCGCATCGCAGAGATAAATTCCACGGTCGTCTTTTGTTACATTACGAAAGTGTAAGACATTGCCTCTGAAAAAACGAAATTTGTATTTATTTATGTAAATATTTAATCTGTATATTCAATTAAAAAAAATTTTGCCTCTTCTTCTCCGTTGAGATACCTATAAAACTGCCCTCCCGTAGTTAAAATTCCATTATATTGTCGACTCCAGGAAACCCTTGGTTTAGGAAATCCGTCAGCATAACATTCTAGTCTCGAGGGTAGACCTTCTCTCGCGATCATTATGGTGGAAGACGAAGACAATTTTAAAATTACCGGGGGCCGATTGACTTCTAACCGAACATCTGCAGATGTATTGGTGTCGCCGTCGACATCATCACACATCACTACACAGCGATATAAAGCTACATCGTTATTATGTATATTCGTAATCTGGAAAATAAATCAATTCCAAATTCGTTAGAAAAAATAAATCATGTAAATAGAGCTGGTAGGTTTAAAAAATATATATATATCTAACTACATACCTTAAATGTTCGACTACTGCTTTCGGTTCCAATGAAAACTACTAATGAAAATCTTGAATCTCTAACAATAAGATTATTACCAATTGATAGAACAACAGTTTTACTAGGATCTTCTTTTTCAAATTTAAGCCATGCAACAGGAAATCTGCTAGCATTGAAAACTGAACAATTCATTTCTATAGTTCCACCAATATCTTTTACAGCTGTTTGTGTACTCTGAGGATAGGCTAAAATTTAAATTTAAATTTTAGAATTTATAATTTGATTTTCAACATCCCAATTTATAATATGTTTTAATACCTAAGCTATACCCTTTATACTGTATTAAATAGACATAATAAAGTTTAAAAGTGTTGTTACATTTAATGTTGAAAATCAAACACGTTATGACACGTACGTGTGTTGATTATTTTGTATTCCATAAGTATGATTTCCAAGTAGAAGTTCAAACATACATTTGTTAAAAAGTAACGTATTCGTAACTAATTACATTATACAATAACAAATAAACAATAAAAACTTGTTCATTTTGTATTTAAGTAACGAAAGTAGTGCCTGATCTATAATATTTTATTTTGTAAGTTGTACGTACGGTTATATTACTAGGTATTGTAAAATTATTAAACTGAAAACTGGTAGAGAGTGTGATATTCACTACACAGACATTCACTCTAATTAGTCTTAAAATTACCTAGTTGATAAATAGTTGTAAGATAACAAACGATGAGCTTAAAGCAATTCGCCGAGATACTGTCATAGAAATGAAATGCTTGTTTTTAAATATTAACCGTACATAAACGGGTAAGATCCATATTATGCAGTAAACTGCACATTAAATAATATTATTTTCAAACTATACAAAATATAAAAAAGGAAGTTTCTTTTTATTTGTCATAAATGGTTTTTTTTTATATATTATATATATTAGGTAACTAATGATTCATCAATTTAACGTGTTTAAAATTTTAGGTATTCAAATTCGCAGCCACCGGTTATACTGGTTACCTTCATAATATTAATCATAAACATTAAAGCATTGGTTTTCCACACCGAAGTAATGTACAACAGTATATAAAATCAAGGCCACTTGGATACTATGAATGCAAATTAATGTACCTAAAGAATGCCGGGCGCAATTTACTAAACTCTTCTTCACTGTATACGCAAATTGCGATCGACCTACGCGAATAGTTATTTCAACATAATAGATACCTGAGATTTGATTTTCAGATATAAAATGATTGGATTGATTAAAAATTAGACAATTTTTCAAGTGACACATTCCACAATAAGCTTTTCTTTTTTTTTAACAAATAGCTGTTTCCAATAGTTAGCATAATAATTAATAACGCACTTGTTAATCATTAATCATTGCGAAGTTTTTACCTCTGAAGTCGTCCGTAACTTAGAAGGTATGTATTAATTAAATATACCTGATAAAGCGCATTAAATAATAATATTATTATTTATTGTTATATTGTTACTTGCGAAGCTTGTGATCATTATTATTTGGTTATCTTAAACAAAATAATTACAAATAAATCAATAATTATTTACCTATCTACCTACCTACAAGGAAATCAATAGTTTTATAATTTTTTAACACTGCCCGTTAAATTTCTTATACCTAATATACCAACTTATGCAGTACCCAGCTACGTATTTAAAAATACAGCAACAAATTATTGATACCCGTACAGATAAACATGTGGTAATTTTTATTTATGATTAATATTTAATATACTTTACATCTATACTAACTATTCAGAGGTACTCACCGAGGTGGATGAATATAACGACGAAGAAAACTCCGTAGACAATCTTCATCATATCGTGTCCTTTACGTCAACTGGTGGGCGGAGAAGAGAAAAATAAACTGTTATTCGAATGAACGAGGTAAAATTTTGAAATAGATTCGAAATTAGTCTTGCGCGGTTATGCCAAATTGCTGTTGCTAAACTACAAGAATTCCGATGGGTTAATGGGCGTTAAGCACTGACTGCAGACTAAGATATAATGAACTGGATAAGAGACCCATATTACCAGGCCGCCAAATGTTTAGTAGTGTCTTGTTGTTTGGTGGGGGGGAAAATTATGTATCTAGCGCTACCTATATTATTCGTTATTTTTGTCTACTTTTTTTAAGTGATAATTACAATAATTTCAATGTGACAATTATTGTAGTGACGTTTATGGTGGTACAATTATTATTACAATAACGTAACGTAATTGGTGTTATATAATATTTCATATCTTAAAAATTAATTGCAAAGCAAAACAGACAAATTTAATTTTAACATACGAGTTTACTTATTTATGATTTATAGTGCCTATTTAATATGTTCTCCAATT
Source organism: Rhopalosiphum padi (assembly GCF_020882245.1). Taxonomy (NCBI): domain Eukaryota; kingdom Metazoa; phylum Arthropoda; class Insecta; order Hemiptera; family Aphididae; genus Rhopalosiphum; species Rhopalosiphum padi. The sequence continues at coordinate 42,647,926 of NC_083599.1, forward strand.
GATACCGATTAATTTGTGTGCCACAATAATTTTTAGTTAATATTGAAGTCAACGTTGTTGTTACAGATTTTCTAATTCCGTTGTTTTAATTATTTATGCTTATTTTTAGTAATAACTGAATATTATCCTCCATGAAATACACCCACACTGTTATGTTATAATAACATTTGTCATTATATTATTCTTATATATGAAAATTTTGAGTTTTTCAATTTTAACTGTACAACTATAATAATAATTTTAATATTTTCGTTATGTTTCTAAATGTTATTTGTCAAAATTATGATATAAAAATCATATTTCATAGTTTAAATGAAATCTCAAAAAGCTTTATGATGGTTTATACTGAGCAGGTAAAATGGTAAATGTTACTTTAACGGACAATATTTCAAAACTACAAAATAAATATTTAAAATGTTGTTACGAATACCTTTTAAGAGATGTGGAGAATCATAAAAGTGAACAACCTTAATTCGTTCTACACCACAATCAATTTCATAAAACTTGTCAGTGTAATATTTATTTTGGCGCAAATAGAACGCTTTTGTTTCATTGATTTATGCATTAATAGCAGCTAGCTGTGTCTGTAGTACCTTGATCACATAAAGTTGGTACCCAGCAACTTAAAAAGGCCATTCGAATGCACTGCCTTTTAGTAGGTACCTATATTTTTAATTTGATTCGCCAAGTCATATCGTTTTGTTGAGCTTTCACAAAAAGTATATGAAATAGGTTGTTTGATTTTTTTTTTGTTATTTCTTTTATCATAAATACTAAGCTATAATCATCAAAACGTTGGATATGGTCTAATCCATTATCCTCAAATCCAACAATGCAGCTAACGTTGTCTTCGTACTATAACTGTGGTTCTAGGCCCACTCCATCAAATACAATATTTTTTGTTCTTTGAAAGTTTTTACATTCTCTGTTAAAACATTGAAAAGAGTTTTGTCTAATCCGGTGGTTATGAAAACTTGGGATAGCAATGTTGATACGGTTTTACGTGACGACAATATAAAAAAAATGTATTGTTTATTGGGAAAAGTAAAAAATACCAAAAAAATTAGATTGTCATATGTCAACTAAAAAAAAAAAAAAAAAAAAAAAAAAAAAAAATATATATATATACATATTCTTCAAAGTACTTGGCAATTGTTGAGAGAAAAAAAAATCAAAAAGACAAATAAATTAATTTAAAAAATACACTTTAGATGACATGTTTGACATTGTTCATGCTGTTGCTTTATATCTTGTGTCAGTTTTGGAAGGCAAACAATTTTTAATGGCCCATTGAAAGAAAAGTAAACGGGGTGGTATATGGTTTCAATGGACAAAAAAAATTGTGTACAGCATAAAAACGTAGAGCACTTAGAAAATAAAAGTAAGAAACTAGATAAAAAAATGAAGTGTGAAAAGTTGTTGAATTCAAATTTTTTAGAAGGACTAAATACATACAAGTGAAACTGAAATAATTTCTAGGGCCCGCGCTGTTATGACAGAGAGCTAGTAGTACCATCACACGCCGTCTATATTATTTTAATGATATGAAAATACTACTCAAATAAAATTTCTTGGGTACGCACCAAGTACAATAAATTGTTAGCATATACCGGCCTGTGTAATAATTGAACAGTAGAGCTGATGAAAATGATGGCCATTATCACTGATTATAGGCGACATTTAATGTACGATGAATTGTAGTAAATAGCATTATAATATCATAAAAAATGTGTAACTTTTATTTGTGTAAATTAAAATGTGGTTTACACCAGACAATTATTTATATCTAAATAACCTCATTTAGTACCCAAATGTTTGGCCTGCCGAGAGATAATTATACAAATTATACCATTTAAATTGACATTATTAGAATTCATTATCTCTAAAATTTAATATTATTAAAAATAATGTAAATATATTATATTATATATATTATTATAATTATTGCGAAGTATAATTATTCAAAAGGTAAACCATAGAAATTGGGTATATGCTCCGGACGATTGCGTTTTGTATCACACTTTGGGTTTTGGCACGGTGTTTCTGTAAAATAAACGAATAATAATAGTTAAATTAGGTATGTTCACAGTTTAACAATAAAACTCAATATTATAAATCAAGTTGGGGCACATACCATGTAATTGTAAACATCAAATAAATAGTCACAAGTATATTTTATTATATCGATTAGAATGAGAAAACATTAATTAGTATTACCTATTTATTTTATAAGAAATCAACGTTTGTCAGTTATACCGGATAGATTTTTCGAAAAATGTAAACTTATTAAAATATAGTAAAATAACCGTGTACATTTGGTATTAAATAGTACGATGAGTTCTACTAAATAATATGAGCAATGGTTTATAAAATTAGCCGCTTATTGGAGTGTTCTAATCTATAATTACTTTATAAAATAACCGATTTCATTTTCGAACTAAACACTAATCAGTGTATGTGCCGTGCGCAAACAGTTGGATAAGTCAGAATAAAATGTGCACAAAATACGTTTTCAGTTTCAGGCTATAATATGAAAATTTACAAGACATTCACAAGTCTAATCTAAAATTGATAGTTTTTTTTCCCGGTATTAAATGTATTCTTAATGTTGTTTTAATTACCCGAACGTATAAATGTATAAAGATAGAGATATTTGTGGAATGCTACCGATTAATAGAAACTAAACGACCTACCTACCGGTTCCAATGTGATCACATTATCGGAACTCACTGTTAAATGAAAATCAAGTGGAATCTTGCAATTTGGTTGGAGAAATATTTTATTTATACACCGACGACTAAACACAAAACATTTATCTAATTTATATTATTTTTTATCTTGTCTACATTCATATATCAAGATAAGCATGTTTAACATTTATCCATTTCATATGTTAATGGAAACAATATTTACCAATAACTGTGACTTCAGCTGTACCGATTGTGTTCCGAGCTTTACATGAGTACTTGCCGTATCGATCATAATCAATTTTGAGAAAATTTAAAGACGAAAAGGTAAGCTGGTGTTCAGTGGCCTTTTCCATAATTCTGAATCTTAAAAATAACCCACAATAAATGTCGACGTAACAATACAAAAGTTTTCAAGTACCCAGTCAAACGGTTTAGTATACCTTTTGTTGTTATCGCCGATTAGTATAACTCCATTATATAGCCAATCAATTTTCGGAGCTGGATAAGCTTCTACAAGACATTGGACATCCATGTCTTGCTTCGAAGGATCACTATGAGTATACATGATTTTCGAAGCCGTTATGACTGGGGCAAATTCTACACGAAAGTCGACAATGTGCCGTACACCTTTGCCAACACTATTCACCGCATCGCAGAGATAAATTCCACGGTCGTCTTTTGTTACATTACGAAAGTGTAAGACATTGCCTCTGAAAAAACGAAATTTGTATTTATTTATGTAAATATTTAATCTGTATATTCAATTAAAAAAAATTTTGCCTCTTCTTCTCCGTTGAGATACCTATAAAACTGCCCTCCCGTAGTTAAAATTCCATTATATTGTCGACTCCAGGAAACCCTTGGTTTAGGAAATCCGTCAGCATAACATTCTAGTCTCGAGGGTAGACCTTCTCTCGCGATCATTATGGTGGAAGACGAAGACAATTTTAAAATTACCGGGGGCCGATTGACTTCTAACCGAACATCTGCAGATGTATTGGTGTCGCCGTCGACATCATCACACATCACTACACAGCGATATAAAGCTACATCGTTATTATGTATATTCGTAATCTGGAAAATAAATCAATTCCAAATTCGTTAGAAAAAATAAATCATGTAAATAGAGCTGGTAGGTTTAAAAAATATATATATATCTAACTACATACCTTAAATGTTCGACTACTGCTTTCGGTTCCAATGAAAACTACTAATGAAAATCTTGAATCTCTAACAATAAGATTATTACCAATTGATAGAACAACAGTTTTACTAGGATCTTCTTTTTCAAATTTAAGCCATGCAACAGGAAATCTGCTAGCATTGAAAACTGAACAATTCATTTCTATAGTTCCACCAATATCTTTTACAGCTGTTTGTGTACTCTGAGGATAGGCTAAAATTTAAATTTAAATTTTAGAATTTATAATTTGATTTTCAACATCCCAATTTATAATATGTTTTAATACCTAAGCTATACCCTTTATACTGTATTAAATAGACATAATAAAGTTTAAAAGTGTTGTTACATTTAATGTTGAAAATCAAACACGTTATGACACGTACGTGTGTTGATTATTTTGTATTCCATAAGTATGATTTCCAAGTAGAAGTTCAAACATAAATTTGTTAAAAAGTAACGTATTCGTAACTAATTACATTATACAATAACAAATAAACAATAAAAACTTGTTCATTTTGTATTTAAGTAACGAAAGTAGTGCCTGATCTATAATATTTTATTTTGTAAGTTGTACGTACGGTTATATTACTAGGTATTGTAAAATTATTAAACTGAAAACTGGTAGAGAGTGTGATATTCACTACACAGACATTCACTCTAATTAGTCTTAAAATTACCTAGTTGATAAATAGTTGTAAGATAACAAACGATGAGCTTAAAGTAATTCGCCGAGATACTGTCATAGAAATGAAATGCTTGTTTTTAAATATTAACCGTACATAAACGGGTAAGATCCATATTATGCAGTAAACTGCACATTAAATAATATTATTTTCAAACTATACAAAATATAAAAAAGGAAGTTTCTTTTTATTTGTCATAAATGGTTTTTTTTTATATATTATATATATTAGGTAACTAATGATTCATCAATTTAACGTGTTTAAAATTTTAGGTATTCAAATTCGCAGCCACCGGTTATACTGGTTACCTTCATAATATTAATCATAAACATTAAAGCATTGGTTTTCACACCGAAGTAATGTACAACAGTATATAAAATCAAGGCCACTTGGATACTATGAATGCAAATTAATGTACCTAAAGAATGCCGGGCGCAATTTACTAAACTCTTCTTCACTGTATACGCAAATTGCGATCGACCTACGCGAATAGTTATTTCAACATAATAGATACCTGAGATTTGATTTTCAGATATAAAATGATTGGATTGATTAAAAATTAGACAATTTTTCAAGTGACACATTCCACAATAAGCTTTTCTTTTTTTTTAACAAATAGCTGTTTCCAATAGTTAGCATAATAATTAATAACGCATTTGTTAATCATTAATCATTGCGAAGTTTTTACCTCTGAAGTCGTCCGTAACTTAGAAGGTATGTATTAATTAAATATACCTGATAAAGCGCATTAAATAATAATATTATTATTTATTGTTATATTGTTACTTGCGAAGCTTGTGATCATTATTATTTGGTTATCTTAAACAAAATAATTACATATAAATCAATAATTATTTACCTATCTACCTACCTACAAGGAAATCAATAGTTTTATAATTTTTTAACACTGCCCGTTAAATTTCTTATACCTAATATACCAACTTATGCAGTACCCAGCTACGTATTTAAAAATACAGCAACAAATTATTGATACCCGTACAGATAAACATGTGGTAATTTTTATTTATGATTAATATTTAATATACTTTACATCTATACTAACTATTCAGAGGTACTCACCGAGGTGGATGAATATAACGATGAAGAAAACTCCGTAGACAATCTTCATCATATCGTGTCCTTTACGTCAACTGGTGGGCGGAGAAGAGAAAAATAAACTGTTATTCGAATGAACGAGGTAAAATTTTGAAATAGATTCGAAATTAGTCTTGCGCGGTTATGCCAAATTGCTGTTGCTAAACTACAAGAATTCCGATGGGTTAATGGGCGTTAAGCACTGACTGCGGACTAAGATATAATGAACTGGATAAGAGACCCATATTACCAGGCCGCCAAATGTTTAGTAGTGTCTTGTTGTTTGGTGGGGGGGAAAATTATGTATCTAGCGCTACCTATATTATTCGTTATTTTTGTCTACTTTTTTTAAGTGATAATTACAATAATTTCAATGTGACAATTATTGTAGTGACGTTTATGGTGGTACAATTATTATTACAATAACGTAACGTAATTGGTGTTATATAATATTTCATATCTTAAAAATTAATTGCAAAGCAAAACAGACAAATTTAATTTTAACATACGAGTTTACTTATTTATGATTTATAGTGCCTATTTAATATGTTCTCCAATTGATACCGATTAATTTGTGTGCCACAATAATTTTTAGTTAATATTGAAGTCAACGTTGTTGTTACAGATTTTCTAATTCCGTTGTTTTAATTATTTATGCTTATTTTTAGTAATAACTGAATATTATCCTCCATGAAATACACCCACACTGTTATGTTATAATAACATTTGTCATTATATTATTCTTATATATGAAAATTTTGAGTTTTTCAATTTTAACTGTACAACTATAATAATAATTTTAATATTTTCGTTATGTTTCTAAATGTAATTTGTCAAAATTATGATATAAAAATCATATTTCATAGTTTAAATGAAATCTCAAAAAGCTTTATGATGGTTTATACTGAGCAGGCAAAATGGTAAATGTTACTTTAACGGACAATATTTCAAAACTACAAAATAAATATTTAAAATGTTGTTACGAATACCTTTTAAGAGATGTGGAGAATCATAAAAGTGAACAACCTTAATTCGTTCTACACCACAATCAATTTCATAAAACTTGTCAGTGTAATATTTATTTTGGCGCAAATAGAACGCTTTTGTTTCATTGATTTATGCATTAATAGCAGCTAGCTGTGTCTGTAGTACCTTGATCACATAAAGTTGGTACCAGCAACTTAAAAAGGCCATTCGAATGCACTGCCTTTTAGTAGGTACCTATATTTTTAATTTGATTCGCCAAGTCATATCGTTTTGTTGAGCTTTCACAAAAAGTATATGAAATAGGTTGTTTGATTTTTTTTTTGTTATACCTTTTATCATAAATACTAAGCTATAATCATCAAAACGTTGGATATGGTCTAATCCATTATCCTCAAATCCAACAATGCAGCCAACGTTGTCTTCGTACTATAACTGTGGTTCTAGGCCCACTCCATCAAATACAATATTTTTTGTTCTTTGAAAGTTTTTACATTCTCTGTTAAAACATTGAAAAGAGTTTTGTCTAATCCGGTGGTTATGAAAACTTGGGATAGCAATGTTGATACGGTTTTACGTGACGACAATATAAAAAGAATGTATTGTTTATTGGGAAAAGTAAAAAATACCAAAAAAATTAGATTGTCATATGTCAACTAAAAAAAAAAAAAAAAAAAAAAAAAAAAAAATATATATATATACATATTCAAAGTACTTGGCAGTTGTTGAGAGAAAAAAAAATCAAAAAGACAAATAAATTAATTTAAAAAATACACTTTAGATGACATGTTTGACATTGTTCATGCTGTTGCTTTATATCTTGTGTCAGTTTTGGAAGGCAAACAATTTTTAATGGCCCATTGAAAGAAAAGTAAACGGGGTGGTATATGGTTTCAATGGACAAAAAAAATTGTGTACAGCATAAAAACGTAGAGCACTTAGAAAATAAAAGTAAGAAACTAGATAAAAAAATGAAGTGTGAAAAGTTGTTGAATTCAAATTTTTTAGAAGGACTAAATACATACAAGTGAAACTGAAATAATTTCTAGGGCCCGCGCTGTTATGACAGAGAGCTAGTAGTACCATCACACGCCGTCTATATTATTTTAATGATATGAAAATACTACTCAAATAAAATTTCTTGGGTACGCACCAAGTACAATAAATTGTTAGCATATACCGGCCTGTGTAATAATTGAACAGTAGAGCTGATGAAAATGCTCCACAAGTTGGCCATTATCACTGATTATAGGCGACATTTAATGTACGATGAATTGTAGTAAATAGCATTATAATATCATAAAAAATGTGTAACTTTTATTTGTGTAAATTAAAATGTGGTTTACACCAGACAATTATTTATATCTAAATAACCTCATTTAGTACCCAAATGTTTGGCCTGCCGAGAGATAATTATACAAATTATACCATTTAAATTGACATTATTAGAATTCATTATCTCTAAAATTTAATATTATTAAAAATAATGTAAATATATTATATTATATATATTATTATAATTATTGCGAAGTATAATTATTCAAAAGGTAAACCATAGAAATTGGGTATATGCTCCGGACGATTGCGTTTTGTATCACACTTTGGGTTTTGGCACGGTGTTTCTGTAAAATAAACGAATAATAATAGTTAAATTAGGTATGTTCACAGTTTAACAATAAAACTCAATATTATAAATCAAGTTGGGGCACATACCATGTAATTGTAAACATCAAATAAATAGTCACAAGTATATTTTATTATATCGATTAGAATGAGAAAACATTAATTAGTATTACCTATTTATTTTATAAGAAATCAACGTTTGTCAGTTATACCGGATAGATTTTTCGAAAAATGTAAACTTATTAAAATATAGTAAAATAACCGTGTACATTTGGTATTAAATAGTACGATGAGTTCTACTAAATAATATGAGCAATGGTTTATAAAATTAGCCGCTTATTGGAGTGTTCTAATCTATAATTACTTTATAAAATAACCGATTTCATTTTCGAACTAAACACTAATCAGTGTATGTGCCGTGCGCAAACAGTTGGATAAGTCAGAATAAAATGTGCACAAAATACATTTTCAGTTTCAGGCTATAATATGAAAATTTACAAGACATTCACAAGTCTAATCTAAAATTGATAGTTTTTTTTCCCGGTATTAAATGTATTCTTAATGTTGTTTTAATTACCCGAACGTATAAATGTATAAAGATAGAGATATTTGTGGAATGCTACCGATTAATAGAAACTAAACGACCTACCTACCGGTTCCAATGTGATCACATTATCGGAACTCACTGTTAAATGAAAATCAAGTGGAATCTTGCAATTTGGTTGGAGAAATATTTTATTTATACACCGACGACTAAACACAAAACATTTATCTAATTTATATTATTTTTTATCTTGTCTACATTCATATATCAAGATAAGCATGTTTAACATTTATCCATTTCATATGTTAATGGAAACAATATTTACCAATAACTGTGACTTCAGCTGTACCGATTGTGTTCCGAGCTTTACATGAGTACTTGCCGTATCGATCATAATCAATTTTGAGAAAATTTAAAGACGAAAAGGTAAGCTGGTGTTCAGTGGCCTTTTCCATAATTCTGAATCTTAAAAATAACCCACAATAAATGTCGACGTAACAATACAAAAGTTTTCAAGTACCCAGTCAAACGGTTTAGTATACCTTTTGTTGTTATCGCCGATTAGTATAACTCCATTATATAGCCAATCAATTTTCGGAGCTGGATAAGCTTCTACAAGACATTGGACATCCATGTCTTGCTTCGAAGGATCACTATGAGTATACATGATTTTCGAAGCCGTTATGACTGGGGCAAATTCTACACGAAAGTCGACAATGTGCCGTACACCTTTGCCAACACTATTCACCGCATCGCAGAGATAAATTCCACGGTCGTCTTTTGTTACATTACGAAAGTGTAAGACATTGCCTCTGAAAAAACGAAATTTGTATTTATTTATGTAAATATTTAATCTGTATATTCAATTAAAAAAAATTTTGCCTCTTCTTCTCCGTTGAGATACCTATAAAACTGCCCTCCCGTAGTTAAAATTCCATTATATTGTCGACTCCAGGAAACCCTTGGTTTAGGAAATCCGTCAGCATAACATTCTAGTCTCGAGGGTAGACCTTCTCTCGCGATCATTATGGTGGAAGACGAAGACAATTTTAAAATTACCGGGGGCCGATTGACTTCTAACCGAACATCTGCAGATGTATTGGTGTCGCCGTCGACATCATCACACATCACTACACAGCGATATAAAGCTACATCGTTATTATGTATATTCGTAATCTGGAAAATAAATCAATTCCAAATTCGTTAGAAAAAATAAATCATGTAAATAGAGCTGGTAGGTTTAAAAAATATATATATATCTAACTACATACCTTAAATGTTCGACTACTGCTTTCGGTTCCAATGAAAACTACTAATGAAAATCTTGAATCTCTAACAATAAGATTATTACCAATTGATAGAACAACAGTTTTACTAGGATCTTCTTTTTCAAATTTAAGCCATGCAACAGGAAATCTGCTAGCATTGAAAACTGAACAATTCATTTCTATAGTTCCACCAATATCTTTTACAGCTGTTTGTGTACTCTGAGGATAGGCTAAAATTTAAATTTAAATTTTAGAATTTATAATTTGATTTTCAACATCCCAATTTATAATATGTTTTAATACCTAAGCTATACCCTTTATACTGTATTAAATAGACATAATAAAGTTTAAAAGTGTTGTTACATTTAATGTTGAAAATCAAACACGTTATGACACGTACGTGTGTTGATTATTTTGTATTCCATAAGTATGATTTCCAAGTAGAAGTTCAAACATAAATTTGTTAAAAAGTAACGTATTCGTAACTAATTACATTATACAATAACAAATAAACAATAAAAACTTGTTCATTTTGTATTTAAGTAACGAAAGTAGTGCCTGATCTATAATATTTTATTTTGTAAGTTGTACGTACGGTTATATTACTAGGTATTGTAAAATTATTAAACTGAAAACTGGTAGAGAGTGTGATATTCACTACACAGACATTCACTCTAATTAGTCTTAAAATTACCTAGTTGATAAATAGTTGTAAGATAACAAACGATGAGCTTAAAGTAATTCGCCGAGATACTGTCATAGAAATGAAATGCTTGTTTTTAAATATTAACCGTACATAAACGGGTAAGATCCATATTATGCAGTAAACTGCACATTAAATAATATTATTTTCAAACTATACAAAATATAAAAAAGGAAGTTTCTTTTTATTTGTCATAAATGGTTTTTTTTTATATATTATATATATTAGGTAACTAATGATTCATCAATTTAACGTGTTTAAAATTTTAGGTATTCAAATTCGCAGCCACCGGTTATACTGGTTACCTTCATAATATTAATCATAAACATTAAAGCATTGGTTTTCACACCGAAGTAATGTACAACAGTATATAAAATCAAGGCCACTTGGATACTATGAATGCAAATTAATGTACCTAAAGAATGCCGGGCGCAATTTACTAAACTCTTCTTCACTGTATACGCAAATTGCGATCGACCTACGCGAATAGTTATTTCAACATAATAGATACCTGAGATTTGATTTTCAGATATGAAATGATTGGATTGATTAAAAATTAGACAATTTTTCAAGTGACACATTCCACAATAAGCTTTTCTTTTTTTTTAACAAATAGCTGTTTCCAATAGTTAGCATAATAATTAATAACGCATTTGTTAATCATTAATCATTGCGAAGTTTTTACCTCTGAAGTCGTCCGTAACTTAGAAGGTATGTATTAATTAAATATACCTGATAAAGCGCATTAAATAATAATATTATTATTTATTGTTATATTGTTACTTGCGAAGCTTGTGATCATTATTATTTGGTTATCTTAAACAAAATAATTACATATAAATCAATAATTATTTACCTATCTACCTACCTACAAGGAAATCAATAGTTTTATAATTTTTTAACACTGCCCGTTAAATTTCTTATACCTAATATACCAACTTATGCAGTACCCAGCTACGTATTTAAAAATACAGCAACAAATTATTGATACCCGTACAGATAAACATGTGGTAATTTTTATTTATGATTAATATTTAATATACTTTACATCTATACTAACTATTCAGAGGTACTCACCGAGGTGGATGAATATAACGATGAAGAAAACTCCGTAGACAATCTTCATCATATCGTGTCCTTTACGTCAACTGGTGGGCGGAGAAGAGAAAAATAAACTGTTATTCGAATGAACGAGGTAAAATTTTGAAATAGATTCGAAATTAGTCTTGCGCGGTTATGCCAAATTGCTGTTGCTAAACTACAAGAATTCCGATGGGTTAATGGGCGTTAAGCACTGACTGCGGACTAAGATATAATGAACTGGATAAGAGACCCATATTACCAGGCCGCCAAATGTTTAGTAGTGTCTTGTTGTTTGGTGGGGGGGAAAATTATGTATCTAGCGCTACCTATATTATTCGTTATTTTTGTCTACTTTTTTTAAGTGATAATTACAATAATTTCAATGTGACAATTATTGTAGTGACGTTTATGGTGGTACAATTATTATTACAATAACGTAACGTAATTGGTGTTATATAATATTTCATATCTTAAAAATTAATTGCAAATGAGTAACTTTTAGATACAATGCTATTATTTTTTTATCAATAACAGCCAATAACCATTCCATGTACATTGCATAAATTCTTTATAATCAGTATCTTTTAGTTCATTTTCAACATTGGATGTTCATACTCTCCCAAAGTTGTATGAATATGAATAAATGTCTCAGCATTCCTTGACACATCTGCTGTATTGCCATCTGAAAAAATTTAATCAGTTAAATATATATAATGATTGGAGAATTTTTCGATAACCTAGCGCTTTACAAACAGTTTAAAACGTGAATTTTTAATATTCGCTAAAATTATCATACATAAGCAGTTTAAAACATAAATATTTAATATTCGTCAAAATTATCATATAAAATCATGTTTTATAGAGTATATGAAATATCTGCCTAAATGAAATGTATGCAAGTTAATAATGGTCAATAAGAATTATTTTCTTAAAAACGTGGTCCAGGTTTCAAGAGATTATCTTAAAAATTGTGTGTTTTTTAAGCAGTTAAAAACATAAATATTTAATATTCATTAAAATTATAATATAATATCATGTCTTATAGACTATATGAAGTATCTGGTTAACTGACATGTATGCAAATTAATAATGGTAAATTAGAATCGTTTTCCTAATATAGTGGTCCAAATTTCAAGATATTAACTTGAGAATTGTGTCTTTTATAAGCAGATAAAAACATAAATATTTAATATTTATTAAAATTATCATATAATATTATGTCTTATAGAGTATATGAAGTATCTGCTTTAATGAAATGTATGCAAGTTAATAATGGTCAATAAGAATCATTTTCCTAATATAGTGGTCCAGATTTCAAGAGAATAACTTAAATATTTTGGGTTTTATAAGCAGTTAAAAACATAAATATTTAATATTCGTCAAAAATATCATATAAAGTCATGTTTTATAGAGTATATGAAGTATCTGCTTTAATGAAATGTATGCAAGTTAATAATGGTCAATAAGAATTATTTTCCTAATATAGTGGTCTAGATTTCAAGAGAATAACTTAAATATTTTGGGTTTTATAAGCAGTTAAAAACATAAATATTTAATATTCGTCAAAATTATCATATAATATCATGTCTTATAGAGTATATGAAGTATCTGCTTAAACGAAATGTATGCTAGTTAATAATGGTAAATTTAAATAATTTACCTAATATTATGGTCAGGGATTCATTTGAGTAACTTTTAGATACAATGCTATTAATTTTTTATCAATTACAGCCAATAACAATTCCACGAACATTGCATAAATTCTTTATAATCGGTATCTTTAAGTTCATTTTCAACATTGGATGTTCATACTTTCCCAAAGTTGTATGAATATGAATAAATGTCTCAGCATTCCTTGACTCATCTGCTGTATTGTCATCTAAAAAAATTTAATCAGTTAAATATATATAATGATAGTAGAATTTTTCGATAACCTAGCGCTTTACAAGCAGTTTAAAACGTGAATTTTTAATATTCGCTAAAATTTTCATATAAAATCATGATTTATAGAGTATATGAAGTATCTGCTTAGATGAAATGTATGCAAGTTAATAATGGTCAATAAGAATCATTTTCTTAATCTTGTGGTCCAGGTTTCAAGAGATTATCTTAAAAATTGTGTGTTTTTTAAGCAGTTAAAAACATAAATATTTAATATTCGTCAAAATTATCATATAAAATCATGTTTTATAGTGTTTATGAAGAATCTGTTTAAAAAAAATGTATGCAAGTTAATAATGGTAAATAAGAATCATTTTCCTTATAAAGTGGTTCAAATTTCAAGAGATTAACTTGAGAATTGTGTGTTTTATAAGCAGATAAAAACATAAATATTTAATATTCATTAAAATTATAATATAATATTATGTCTTATAGAGTATATGAAGTATCTGCTTAGATGAAATGTATGCCAGTTAATAATGGTAAATTTAAATAATTTACCTAATATTATGGTCAGGGATACATTTGAGTAACTTTTAGATACAATGCTATTAATTTTTTATCAATTACAGCCAATAACAATTCCATGAACATTGCATAAAATCTATATAATCAGTATCTTTTAGTTCATTTTCAACATTGGATGTTCATACTTTTCCAAAGATGTATGAATACGAATAAATGTGTCAGCGTTCCTAGACTCATCTGCTGTATTGTCATCTAAAAAAATTTAATCAGGTAAACGTATATAATGATTGGACAATTTTTCGATAACCTAGCGCTTTATAAACAGTTTAAAACATTAATTTTTAATATTTGCCAGAATTATCATACATAAGCAGTTTAAAACATAAATATTTAATATTCGTCAAAATTACATATAAAATCATGTTTTATAGAGTATATGAAATATATGCCTAAATGAAATGTATGCAAGTTAATAATGGTCAATAAGAATCATTTTCCTAATATAGTGGTCCAGATTTCAAAAGAATAACTTAAATATTTTGGGTTTTATAAGCAGTTAAAAACATAAATATTTAATATTCGTCAAAATTATAATATAATATCATGTCTTATAGAGTATATGAAGTATCTGCTTAAACGAAATGTATGCTAGTTAATAATGGTAAATTTAAATAATTTACCTAATCTTATGGTCAGGGATTCATTTGAGTAACTTTTAGATACAATGCTATTAATTTTTTATCAATTACAGCCAATAACAATTCCATGAACATTGCATAAAATCTATATAATCAGTATCTTTTAGTTCATTTTCAACATTGGATGTTTATACTTTTCCAAAGATGTATGAATACGAATAAATGTCTCAGCGTTCCTAGACTCATCTGCTGTATTGTCATCTAAAAAAATTTAATCAGTTAAATATATATAATGATAGTAGAATTTTTCGATAACCTAGCGCTTTACAAGCAGTTTAAAACGTGAATTTTTAATATTTGCTAAAATTTTCATATAAAATCATGATTTATAGAGTATATGAGGTATCTGCTTAAATGAAATGTGTGCAAGTTATTAATGGTAAATTAGAATCGTTTTCCTAATATAGTGGTCCAAATATCAAGATATTAACTTGAGAATTGTGTGTTTTATAAGCAGATAAAAACATAAATATTTAATATTTATTAAAATTATCATATAATATTATGTCTTATAGAGTATATGAAGTATCTGCTTTAATGAAATGTATGCAAGTTAATAATGGTCAATAAGAATCATTTTCCTAATATAGTGGTCCAGATTTCAAGAGAATAACTTAAATATTTTGGGTTTTATAAGCAGTTAAAAACATAAATATTTAATATTCGTCAAAATTATCATATAATATCATGTCTTATAGAGTATATGAAGTATCTGCTTAAACGAAATGTATGCTAGTTAATAATGGTAAATTTAAATAATTTACCTAATATTATGGTCAGGGATTCATTTGAGTAAATTTTAGATACAATGCTATTAATTTTTTATCAATTACAGCCAATAACAATTCCATGAACATTGCATAAATTCTTTATAATCGGTATCTTTAAGTTCATTTTCAACATTGGATGTTCATACTTTCCCAAAGTTGTATGAATATGAATAAATGTCTCAGCATTCCTTGACTCATCTGCTGTATTGTCATCTAAAAAAATTTAATCAGTTAAATATATATAATGATAGTAGAATTTTTCGATAACCTAGCGCTTTACAAGCAGTTTAAAACGTGAATTTTTAATATTCGCTAAAATTTTCATATAAAATCATGATTTATAGAGTATATGAAGTATCTGCTTAGATGAAATGTATGCAAGTTAATAATGGTCAATAAGAATCATTTTCTTAATCTTGTGGTCCAGGTTTCAAGAGATTATCTTAAAAATTGTAATTTTATAAACAGTTAAAAACATAAATATTTAATATTCATCAAAATTATCATATAGTATCATGTCTTATAGTGTATATGAAGTATCTGCTTAAATGAAATGTATGCCAGTTAATAATGGTAAATTTAAATAATTTACCTAATATTATGGTCAGGGATACATTTGAGTTACTTTTAGATACAATGCTATTAATTTTTTATCAATTACAGCCAATAACAATTCCATGAACATTGCATAAAATCTATATAATCAGTATCTTTTAGTTCATTTTCAACATTGGATGTTCATACTTTTCCAAAGATGTATGAATACGAATAAATGTGTCAGCGTTCCTAGACTCATCTGCTGTATTGTCATCTAAAAAAATTTAATCAGGTAAACGTATATAATGATTGGACAATTTTTCGATAACCTAGCGCTTTATAAACAGTTTAAAACATTAATTTTTAATATTTGCCAGAATTATCATACATAAGCAGTTTAAAACATAAATATTTAATATTCGTCAAAATTACATATAAAATCATGTTTTATAGAGTATATGAAATATATGCCTAAATGAAATGTATGCAAGTTAATAATGGTCAATAAGAATCATTTTCCTAATATAGTGGTCCAGATTTCAAAAGAATAACTTAAATATTTTGGGTTTTATAAGCAGTTAAAAACATAAATATTTAATATTCGTCAAAATTATAATATAATATCATGTCTTATAGAGTATATGAAGTATCTGCTTAAACGAAATGTATGCTAGTTAATAATGGTAAATTTAAATAATTTACCTAATCTTATGGTCAGGGATTCATTTGAGTAACTTTTAGATACAATGCTATTAATTTTTTATCAATTACAGCCAATAACAATTCCATGAACATTGCATAAAATCTATATAATCAGTATCTTTTAGTTCATTTTCAACATTGGATGTTTATACTTTTCCAAAGATGTATGAATACGAATAAATGTCTCAGCGTTCCTAGACTCATCTGCTGTATTGTCATCTAAAAAAATTTAATCAGTTAAATATATATAATGATAGTAGAATTTTTCGATAACCTAGCGCTTTACAAGCAGTTTAAAACGTGAATTTTTAATATTCGCTAAAATTTTCATATAAAATCATGATTTATAGAGTATATGAGGTATCTGCTTAAATGAAATGTGTGCAAGTTATTAATGGTAAATTAGAATCGTTTTCCTAATATAGTGGTCCAAATATCAAGATATTAACTTGAGAATTGTGTGTTTTATAAGCAGATAAAAACATAAATATTTAATATTCGTCAAAATTATCATATAAAATCATGTTTTATAGTGTTTATGAAGAATCTGTTTAAAAAAAATGTATGCAAGTTAATAATGGTAAATAAGAATCATTTTCCTTATAAAGTGGTTCAAATTTCAAGAGATTAACTTGAGAATTGTGTGTTTTATAAGCAGATAAAAACATAAATATTTAATATTCATTAAAATTATAATATAATATTATGTCTTATAGAGTATATGAAGTATCTGCTTAGATGAAATGTATGCCAGTTAATAATGGTAAATTTAAATAATTTACCTAATATTATGGTCAGGGATACATTTGAGTAACTTTTAGATACAATGCTATTAATTTTTTATCAATTACAGCCAATAACAATTCCATGAACATTGCATAAAATCTATATAATCAGTATCTTTTAGTTCATTTTCAACATTGGATGTTCATACTTTTCCAAAGATGTATGAATACGAATAAATGTGTCAGCGTTCCTAGACTCATCTGCTGTATTGTCATCTAAAAAAATTTAATCAGGTAAACGTATATAATGATTGGACAATTTTTCGATAACCTAGCGCTTTATAAACAGTTTAAAACATTAATTTTTAATATTTGCCAGAATTATCATACATAAGCAGTTTAAAACATAAATATTTAATATTCGTCAAAATTACATATAAAATCATGTTTTATAGAGTATATGAAATATATGCCTAAATGAAATGTATGCAAGTCAATAATGGTAAATTAGAATCGTTTTCCTAATATAGTGGTCCAAATTTCAAGAGATTAACTTGAGAATTGTGTCTCTTATAAGCAGATAAAAACATAAATATTTAATATTTATTAAAATTATCATATAACATCATGTCTTATAGAGTATATGAAGTATCTGCTTTAATGAAATGTATGCAAGTTAATAATGGTCAATAAGAATCATTTTCCTAATAAAGTGGTCCAGATTTCAAGAGAATAACTTAAATATTTTGGGTTTTATAAGCAGTTAAAAACATAAATATTTAATATTCGTCAAAATTATAATATAATATCATGTCTTATAGAGTATATGAAGTATCTGCTTAAACGAAATGTATGCTAGTTAATAATGGTAAATTTAAATAATTTACCTAATCTTATGGTCAGGGATTCATTTGAGTAACTTTTAGATACAATGCTATTAATTTTTTATCAATTACAGCCAATAACAATTCCATGAACATTGCATAAAATCTATATAATCAGTATCTTTTAGTTCATTTTCAACATTGGATGTTTATACTTTTCCAAAGATGTATGAATACGAATAAATGTCTCAGCGTTCCTAGACTCATCTGCTGTATTGTCATCTAAAAAAATTAATCAGGTAAACGTATATAATGATTGGAGAATTTTTCGAGAACCTAGCGCTTTATAAACAGTTTAAAACATTAATTTTTAATATTCGCCAGAATTATCATACATAAGCAGTTAAAAACATAAATATTTAATATTCGTCAAAATAACATATAAAATCATGTTTTATAGAGTATATGAAATATATGCCTAAATGAAATGTATGCAAGTCAATAATGGTAAATTAGAATCGTTTTCCTAATATAGTGGTCCAAATTTCAAGAGATTAACTTGAGAATTGTGTCTCTTATAAGCAGATAAAAACATAAATATTTAATATTTATTAAAATTATCATATAACATCATGTCTTATAGAGTATATGAAGTATCTGCTTTAATGAAATGTATGCAAGTTAATAATGGTCAATAAGAATCATTTTCCTAATATAGTGGTCCAGATTTCAAGAGAATAACTTAAATATTTTGGGTTTTATAAGCAGTTAAAAACATAAATATTTAATATTCGTCAAAATAACATATAAAATCATGTTTTATAGAGTATATGAAATATCTGTCTAAATGAAATGTATGCAAGTCAATAATGGTAAATTAGAATCGTTTTCCTAATATAGTGGTCCAAATTTCAAGAGATTAACTTGAGAATTGTGTCTCTTATAAGCAGATAAAAACATAAATATTTAATATTTATTAAAATTATCATATAATATCATGTCTTATAGAGTATATGAAGTATCTGCTTTAATGAAATGTATGCAAGTTAATAATGGTCAATAAGAATCATTTTTCTAATATAGTGGTCCAGATTTCAAGAGAATAACTTAAATATTTTGGGTTTTATAAGCAGATAAATACATAAATATTTAATACTCGTTAAAATTATCATATAAAATCATGTCTTATAGAGTATATGAAGTATCTGCTTAAATGAAATGTATGCAAGTTAATAATTTAAAATAAGAATCATATACTTAATCTAATGGTTTGGGTTTCATTAAACTAACTTGAGAATTCAGTGTTTTATAAGCAGATAAAAATATAAACTTAAAATAAAACATGTTTTATAGCGTTTATGAAGTATTATCTTAATTGAAATATATAAAAGTTGGTAATTTTAAATAAGAATTATTTACTTAATCTAATGGTCTGGATTTCATGACACTAAGTTTTTGTTATACTACAATTATGTTGCTATCAATTATATTCAATATCTATTACTCGTACTATACATAAAACTATTATTAATATCAGTATCGTCTAGTCCATTTTCAACGTAGGATGTTGTCACGTTCCCATGTGTTAGAAATGGTAATTTATGTCTCAGCATGTCTTGAATGATCTGCTGTACCCAAATCTGAAAAAATTTAGTCAGTTTAATATGCATAATGGTTGGAGGATAAAATGTCACTACTACATACCATAAGGAGTACGAAAATCTTAATATGACAACTAGTACGTAGACAACACTGAACAATTCAGAATTGTAAATAATCAAACAATAACTAACAGACAAACTTCATTCTTTTTACAAAAAGTTTGAAAACAATTTAAATTTGATATTTAAATACATATACGAATGACGTATCTTCTGCTAGCAATATTTGATAAGGTAGTGCAGGTTTCCCAAACACATGAAAAAACTACGAATTACACCAAAATCATATTTAACCAATAGATAGCGCAAAACACCAGGAATACAAATCAACTTAAACAATATCCTACACCTGTTTGGTAATTTTTTAAAAATACTTACAAGTCCGTCGCCACTTTTTAAGTGGTATGAAAATTTCGGTATTGACGAGGAGAATAATTATATGCAATCAGAACGCGGCGAGTCGGCCCGGAAAAATGTCAGGAGCTTACGAAAGCCCGGCCGCTCGTATTGAAATACGAGGTGCGCCGGCGGCCGAGTTTGGTAATTTTTTAAAAATACTTATGAAGTTTTGTATTGTTACATTTACATATGATCTGTGGACTATATTTCGTAAAAATAGTGTAATTATAAAACTCATAGAACATATTATATTATATCAACGTTTTTAACATGGACCACGTTTGTTTGCATTCTACCTAATAATTCAGTTTAGATATAATTACTAAAATTGTATATTTTTCTCACTAAAGATTATATGTCAAGAGGAATTTACTCATATCTTTTACAATGTTTTAAGTTTCAAAACTTGATTTTAATATTTGATATGGTTTTTTGCGCGAAAAAAGTAGATACTTCGTTTTTAGGCCCAATTTGAAGGTGGTTTACTATATGAAAACGATTACCTAACAACCGTGTCAACTCTAAAATTCTAGTATCATGCATGCGGCAATGATATGATATATTATAATTTTGAAAAATTCGTACAAAAAAAACTATTGCCTCTACAGCTATAGAAGTTACGTCCCTAGACAATGGTTAGGTCCCTCCAAAAATTCCCCCGTATTTGGGTACCTTCGACCCCCCACCCACAAATATATTTTTGAAAAACCTTAGTGGTCGTTCGACGTATCTGAAACTCAAGATTCTGGTATTTTAGATGATGCTGATCAAAAGTGGCATCTTTTGTCGAGACCGTAAAAGCCGTTTTTACCCAACTTTGGGGCCTCAGAATTCCGAAATTTGAGTTTTTTAGTCGAATGTTACTCGGCCGGGTTTCGATGTAGGGGCATAGTTTCTTCACGAAAAGTTTTGTTTTAAGTTATTTTACATAAAATCTTTCGGTGGTCGGAGGGTCCTATCCCCCCCCCCCCGTGGATATTTTTAAAAATATTTATATTTTGTTCCACGTTTCTGAAATTTGCAGGTTCGATTTTTTGTAGGTCGGTGATCAAAATCGGCGTCTTGTGTCGACACTGTAGGAGCCTTTTTTACCCTTCTTTTTGGCGTCGGGAATTAGGATTTTGCAGTTTTTGGACTTAGTCGCCACGGAACACTTAGACTTTGGGAGGTTAGAGCAGTTTTTTCTACGAATCGTTTAGACGTTTTTGTAAGAAATCGAACTGTACCAAAACCGAAGGAATCGGACGTTTTGTTGGGATGTTATGATTTTGTTTTTGTTTTTTGCTACTAAGATTTTACGTATTTTTCGAATTATTTGAATTTGAGTTTTTGTTCAATCTTTTCAAAATTTGAGTGCTGACTCATAAATGCTTGGACGAGTTATAAAGGTTCTATGGTCAAAATGCGTAGGACTATTATTTACCCCGTAATCGGGGTGTAAAAATAGTTTAAAGTATTTTCGTATACGCATACGTTTCTTTATAGTATACCTATACCCCGTATAACGATTTAACAAATTATCTTTTTGAACTTTTTTTTCCATTTTACTCTTTTTAGGTTTGTTCACGTTCAACGTTTGGCAATTACGCCATCAGCAAAAAAATAGTTTAATTAGAAATAGTTTTTCATTAAATCACATCGAGAATACATCTATTTAATGTTTATAGTGTTTATAACCTTCTTTAGCATTAAGAATTTAATATGTAAGCAATTTCGTTGTTTATACGAGATACGACCATCATTTTTAAAATGTACGACGCAGTCAGTCGATCACTCGATCGTAAGCCATACAATTTTTAATAAGTCGTTTTACTCTAACACTATATTTTATGATTCTTAATTAAGTAAAGCTTTATGAACTATTCAGTACTCGACTCAATCAATAAATTTAATTTATCAACCAAAACTACGTTGATATTTGATTTTCATTCCTTAAGAAGAACCCACTACCAAACACGCAATTAAACAACCGAACAAAATCAGAAGATCTGACTGGAACGGGATATTAACAGTGTTAAATATCAATAATTGTTCATATAACTGATGAACTTTGAATTTTAATCATCAAAATTAACGATTTATACGCCTCGAAAACGCTTATAATTAAATGTTTATTATTGTGAATGTATAATACTAATATGACAAGTCTCAAAATGTACTAACGTTAAACAATAGGTATATTAAATAACAGAATGACAAGTGTAATGTTATATTTTCTATTTTTTTATTAAAACTTTTGTCCTTGTCCATTTGTGGATGAGATTAATCCCGCATACAAGAACGAGAAATGGTGAAATTTAAAGATTATCGATAGAGAATTTTATGTAGATTCAAGTGTAATGAATTTTCTAGTAGTAACAAATATAATTTCTGATTTTAATTTTACAATTATACCAAATAAATATGTATTATAATATGTATACTTAGAACAAAATAAATCTGTTTGGATACCTACAACATTTCAGTTATTATTTTCGTTGGATCACTAGGTGACCGAGAAAACGCGAATGAAAATTGAAAATTTCGAAAAATTAAAATTCTCGATTACGAGTTGTTTTCTGGGAAAACCGTGATAGATAGGACGAAAGTCGTAAGACATAAAATTGATCCTTATAACCATCAGCTACATAAGTTGTATGCATTTGATTTTTCGAAAAACCGTTATTAAGGATTTTTAAACCGTCGTACTTGGATCGAACGAGATTAAAAAAATTTTACTAAAGGACGCATCTGCGTCGATCCATGAAGATTTTATCTAGACGGGGCCAGTATTAAAGGATTTAGTTTTGGAGTTAGATTTTTGAAAACGTAATAATAAATTGAGTTTTAGGACAAAAATTCATAAAAAAATTAGAATTTAGACAGTTACACAATACAAACATATACAAACATTTTCTATTCAAATCTGTATGCTAATATAATAAAATACATAATGCGTTCACTATTTGAGGTGTACTGTATGATAATATTATTATTTATAAAATAAATTGTATCATAGCGATAGAATAACAGAAGAATCAACCAATATTTTATATTTCAAAAATAATTAAATTTTATAGAACTTGCTTATATAAACTCTTTCTATTAATGAAAGAAAGGATCTGACAACCTGGCTATATTAATTATTAAGCATATGAATATATTATGATCACTAATATTATTGAAAAATAAACAAAACACAGATCACAAATGTTCATAACTTAGAATATAATAACAGAAACTTTGTAGAGTATATTATTATGTTTAGTACGTATAATGGCATTTTCAAATGCATTTTATTTTTTTTGGCAAAAATAAATTTAACCTACTGCTGTACTAATGTCATAGTAAAATGAATTACTTTATTTACAATAATGCCATTAAACCTAATTAGTAATAATATAGGCTGATAGGACATCTTTGTTCAAAATTGTTTTTCATGATTTTATTTCACTAAATTTAAATATCACACCACCCATTACACTCATTATAATGACCCACTATTAACCTATTGTACAGCAAAGCAACACCCACTTACCCAATTTTTTATAGTTAAACAAAACAAAGTTTCTCATAAATAGTTCTTACTTCTTACTGCAACAAGTCGTATTTTAAAAGAAATGTAATAGGCACGTTAGTTTATTAACTCTCTGATGTATTTCAAAACCATCATATTTTTGAAAAAATAAAATATAGTTTTTTAATAGTAACTAGCTGTCCCCGTGCACTTCGTCGCCCGTACAAAATGCACCTGCGTTAAATTTGGTTGCCTTTAACTGTCCCGCCTATATAGAGTTGCATTTTTTCAATCGATTAACCGATTATGTATCATTTATTAAAAATAATATATTATTCGAATAATTCATTAAATAATCGCACAGCCCTAAACATAATAAAGAGGTAATATATTGAGGTTATTAACCGGGATAAAATCTATCCTATCTAATATCTTATGACAGAGATAGCGAATTACACACATTGATCATAATTTCATCAAAATCGGTTGAGTAGTTTCGGAATACATCGAGAACATGTATATGTATATGTACGACCGTAAAATTGCCTTGTTAGAAGGGAGGGGGACTTAAATTATAAACATAAAACAATTTTATTGTAACATTTATTATATAACTATATAAGATATTAAGATGTAGGTATTTAAAAACTTCAAAATTATTTACTTAACGGCGTATAAATGTGTAATGTATAACTTTTTATTGTTGTCGTTATAAAATAGCTCAATCATTTTAATTTTATCATAAATTTACAATACAAAATTCATACATGAAGATTAAATGTTAACAAACACAACATATTTACACATATACCTATCGGATATTCTGATAAGGAATTACGTTTTACATTTTATAATTTTCTCTAATAAATGACCTTAATTTTCTTGAAAAACTTTAAAATATGTAAGGGGGCTAAGCTCCCCTAAGTCCCCCCAATTTACGTCTATGTGTATAAGTACTCGTATATTTATAGGTATACGATTTATACAATTAACACGTTAATAATACACGTTTATTTTAGTAGATAACTCAGAGGTTTTTTAATTTAGACAAATTATATTGCGATAGAAACCTCCTACTCCGAATAACACTACATTTTATAAAATAAAATATTCAATAGCAATAAACTTGATATAATACATAATTTAATAATAAAAAAAACAACATTATAATTTATAACATTGAATAATAACAGACCTACTACAATAATGAGTACAATTAATTTAACATTTTAATTATTTTTTGTAAGCGGACAAGTAAAAAATGTAATTTAAATGAATTACAATATTCACAGTATTTACAACATAGGTACTAAGGGATAAAGTCTAATTTGTTGTGGAACATAGTCATGATTTTGGAGAACACTCCTCCTCAAAAACATCAACAGATCATCGTTTCTGTTTAATTGCTGTACAGATAATGTAGTATTTTTCTTTCAAATCTGGAAGTAAAGAGTGCAATTTCTAATAAAAAAAGTAAATACAATTGCCATTATTCAACCATAAACATAACAAATCATTTTTATTCAGAAAATAAAAATTATACAATTTCTGTGAGGTTATTTGTATACTGTTGTAATTCTAAAATAACTGATTATCAACAATATTCAGTCTTTGAAAGACTGTCTTTCTGTTTATTATATAAATTAATTATAATTTAATAATAGGTATAATATTGTCAATAATAACAATAATTAAAAACAATTTGTTTTCATACACATCCTTAATACAGCAAAAATATCCACTTCACAACTTATATTTATGATACGTTTCCAGTATTTATACAAAACTTAATATTTGAAGTAATAATTAATAATTATTTAAATTTCTCAAAATCGAAACTAATTTTGATTATCAATGATTCAATACTAATAAGGAAATTGTTAAAATTTTACAACATCAGGTTAAGCTTCTGAAGGCAATATGATAAATAAACAGAGCAAATAAGAAACAAATTATATATTAGACTAAATACATTTTTATAGTGTTAATGAAGTAGCAGCTTAAATGAATTATATGGAAGTTAATTAAGGTAAATAGTAATCGTTTTCTTAATCTAATGGTAAGGGTTTCAGGACACTAACTTTTGTTACACTAGCTACTATTAAGTTACTATCAATTTCATTCATTTTCCATTACACGCACATTGCTGAAATCCAATATTATTATCGGTATCTTTTAGTCCATTTTCAACATAGGATGTTGATACTTTTCCAAAGTGGTATGAATGCGAATTCATTACTTCGCATGCCTCGAGTGATTTGCTGTACTGCAATCTGAAAAAATGAAGTCCGTTAAATATTTATAATGGTTAGTGAATAACTTGAGAATACAGTGTTTTATAAGCAGTTAACAGAGTGAATTTGTAATATTAGTCAAAATAATCATAATATAAATGCATTTTTTATAGTGTTTATGAAGTATCATCTTAAAAGAAATAAATGAAAGTTAAAAATGGTAAATAAGAATCATTTACATAATCTAATGGTCTGGGTTTCATGACACTAACTTGAGAATCGAGTGTTTTATAAGCAGTTAAAAATATGAATTCTTAATATGAGTCAAAATTATTATATAAAAGCATGTTTTAACGTGTTTATGAACTATCAGCTTAAATAAAGTGTATGTTAATAATGGTAAATAGGAATCGTTTTCTTAATCTAATGGTAAGGGTTTCAGGACACTAACTTTTATTACACTACTATTAAGTTACTATCAATTTCATTCATTTACCATTACACGCACATTGCTGAAATCCAATATTATTATCGGTATCTTTTAGTCCATTTTCAACATAGGTTGTTGATACTTTCCCAAGTGGTAGAAATGTGAATTCATGTCTCAGCATGCCTTGAGTGATCTGCTGTACTGAAATCTGAAAAAATGTAGTAAGTTAATTAAGTATAAAGGTTGGAGAATAACTTGAGAATACACTGTTTTATTAAATCTTCGAGGTTCAACGCAGTGACACCTCGAGATCAAATTTCTGTTCTAAAGAATGTTGAATTTCAATTTTAAAATTAAGAAATACGCTCGGATAGCAATGACGTCACGCGTGTTATCACTCATATCAGTATTTGTGTTTTGGATCCAAACAAATCACTTTAACCATATAAAATAAATAATAATACACTTTTTTTTTATGTGTAATTAAGTTTTTTTAAAAGCCATTACTTACTTTTAAACTACTATATAGGTAAGTACATACTCTATTTATTTATATATATCCTTACAATCATTTAAAATAATATTAAAAATTGAAAAATAATAAATAGTTGCATGCTGCTAATAGAATTATAGCACCGATTATAGCTATTTTATTTTGTTATGCTTTTTATTTATATTTTAGTAAAATGGTTATGTGCTGGGCTTATGGCTGTATGAATTACAATGAACGGAATCTGTGTAAATTTTTTAGAATACCTAAAGATCCTAAAATTAAGAAACGCTGGATTAAATTGCTTCTTCTTTCTTATTTAATAACTTTTAACTTTGCTATGCTTACCTACTGATGAAAATTTTTTTATTTTAAGTATGATTTTTAACTAAATATGTTTAATTTAGAAGAACTGATGAACCAATATCAGGCGCTAGGGTTTGTAGTTGCCATTTTGAAGATAACAAAAAAGAAAATGAACCTACAATTTTACCTCATCGCTCTCAACAATTTAGCTTACATCATTTGACTCCAGAAAAGAAAAAGAAAAAGAAAAGAAAAATATTATCTAAACAAATAATTCAAATGGATGTCATACCAGTTATAATAGTTACTAAAACAGTCTATAGCTACTTCCTTAAGTGACGACTAAATGTCAGATAATAGGTACATCATCAATACTAAAGAACTGTTTCTTTCAAATTGTAAACTAATTTCTACTGTAATAATGTTGTAGTTTACCTTTGGTAGTTTGGCTGTACCTAATTTGTAACTGCAAACCAAAACAACCAAGCGAACTCCAACGAGTGAAATACGTACATGCAGGGGCGTAGCCAAGGGGGGGGGGTTATCAGGTCACAACCCCCCCCCCCATGAGTTTTTGAAAACCCATAAAAAAAATGGCAGAAATATTTTTCGAGATTAAAAAACTTTAAACTTGATACTGACATTTTTTTTATTTTTTGATAAAAAAAAAAAATCTATCATCGAACCAATTATACTTTCCATCAAATATTTCGTTAATAAAAATTTTGATTGTATTCTATATAATAATATGTATTTGTTATTTGTATAATTATATACGTTGTTAAAATATTAAGCTTTAATCGTATAAAAATTAATAATTATATTGGTTTTCAGGCAATATTTCTGTTATTCTCCTTAGTCACGATTATCAGTACCTAATATCTATATTTAGATTGTGTTTTCGTCTATTTCTAGCGAAATTAAAATTTTCCCCATGAGCCCGAGACATCACAGTGTACAACGACGATTATTCATACGGTCTAGCTGTTAATAAAAGTATTTGTTATCGTAGACCGTAGACTGTATAATATTGACTAGTGCATTTAGTGCGATTAACATTTAACGGTCGGACGTTGTTAGTTATGCGGTGGTATTTTTGTTCTATAGTGGTACAACGTGTTAATAATTTTTGATTAATTTGTTAAATTATTGTTGCAAATGTTGCTTAAAAATTTAAAATGAAGAAACTTAATACTAATGAAAAAAAACGTAAACTTGTTTCGGATTATTTTAAAGTACAGAATAAAATTACCACAATTGACAAAACCGACAAAACTGAAGAAACAAAAGATAACCCCGGTCTTAAACCAGAAACAACACAACCAGAACATATTATGTCGGTAAATATTGATTTAAATAATGTAAATAAATTTGATATTGGTAATTTTATTGACAAATCATATGAATTTAAGAGTAATGAGGATAAATTGGAAATTTTGAACAACATTTGGGTACCAGAAAGTAATTATATATTTCCGAAAATAGGAAACCGAAATTTAAAATTTCAATATCAGTGGTTGCAAAAATGGCATTGGTTGGCTTATTCATCTTTGTTAAACGGTGCATTGTGTAAGTTTTGTGTGCTTTTTTCTAAAAAAAAAGGTGGTATTGGGGATCAAGCTCTTGGTGTCCTTTGTACTGTACAATTTAATTCATGGAAAAATGCAATTGAGAAATTTAGTTTACATGAAATGAAAGAATACCACAAGAATTGTATTATAACAGTTCAAACTTTGAGACACAATGTTTCAAGTAATACTTCGATAAATTTATTGTTAGATCAATCATTAAAAGACCAAATTTCATTTAATAGAAAACTTATAATACCTGTTATTGAAACAATTATATTATGTGGACGACAGGGATTAGCTATGAGAGGTCATAATGACAGTGGTCCTTTAGCATTAAACTTTCCAATAGAAAATGATGGCAATTTTAGAAGTATTTTAAGAAATACTTTAAATCATAATAAAGAATTATTCGAAATTCGGTCTAAAGCTAATAAAAATGTACATTACCTAAGTCCAACAACTCAAAATGAAATTATTAACAGCTGCCAACTTGTAATATTAAACAAAATCGTATCAGATATTAATAAATCACAATGCTTTTCAATTTTAGCAGATGAGACGACAGATGTTAGTGGTATAGAACAATTTTCTCTATCAGCTAGATTTATTAAAGAAAATATTATAGTTGAATCATTTTTATTATTTGTACCTGTATCTAGTACTACTGGAATAAATTTGTCTTTAGTTATAATTGATACCCTAAAATCAACTGGAATAGATTTAAAATACTTAAAAGGCCAGGGATATGATGGTGCTGCTTGTATGTCGGGGAAATTTAACGGTGTTCAACAGTTAATTAAAAACCATTATCCCCAAGCTTTATATGTACATTGTAGTGCCCATAGTTTTAATTTAGTAGTATCAACATCTTGTGCCATGCCCCCTATTAGAAATGCTATGGGTACAATTGAAAGTGTTTATTGCTATTTGAACACACCTAAACGATTACATATTTTAAAAAATGAAATTTTTTCTATAATTACTGATACAAAAAAATTAAAACTTCAACAATTATGCCACACAAGATGGATACAAAGACATGATTCAGTTTTAACATTTTTAGAATTGTACCCTGCTATTATAAGTTCATTAGAAATTTTTCTGATGATAGTGACAGAGAAACTTCTTCAAAAGCCTCAAATTTACTTATTTCTATACAAGATTTTCAATTTTTAACCAGTCTGCAGATTATAAACAAAATTTTTGGAATAAGTATTTTTTTTTGTAAAGTTTTACAAAAAACCCAAATTGACCTAGGTGAAGCTTTAACTTATGCGACACATTTATCATCAGAGCTTAAAAAAATTAGAGATAATGCAGATAATGAGTTCAAGATCATTTTTAATCAGATTTTAAATTTATCAGAAAAATATAATATTACAATTAAAACTCCTAGATTGTCTAAAAACAGGTTCATAGAAATAATATTCCTTGTAACGATACTGAAACTTATTATAAAATTGCAATTTTTATTCCATTCCTAGATACATTTCTTCAAAGCATTGAAGACCGGTTTGTAAACCATAAACATATTTTTACTGGATTTCAATGTATTATAAATTTTGAAAATGAAATAAATATAAATGATATTGAAAAACTCACTGAGTTTTATAAAGAAGATTTGGAAGACATAAAACAAGTTTATGAAGAAGTTAAAATGTAGCACTCTTTTTTAAAAACTATAAATAAACCTAATAACATTTTAGAGTATTTAGACGTCTGTGATAGTTTAATATTTCCAAATGTTTATAAATTAATTAAAATATTAATAACTTTGCCAGTGACAACATGTACAGCTGAACGGTCCTTTTCAACTCTTCGTAGGTTGAAGACTTATTTAAGAAATACAATGAGTCAAAATAGATTAAATGGATTGGCATTATTAAATATTCACCGAGAAATAACAGTAACTCCAGAAGAAGTTCTAAATCAAATAACTAAGACAAAAAAGAAATTAGACTTTGTTATTTAATTTTCAATTAATTTAGGTAGGTAAGTTTACCAACAAATTTTGGCAAACCCCCCCCCCCCATGAGAAAATCCTGGCTACGCGCCTGCGTACATGTCCCCAACTCCACGCATTCAAAATGTTGACATTTTTTTCAAGTCAACATTTAGCAGTCATTTAGCAACAATTTGCAAGCATATTTTCACAATTTGCAAGTCTATTTTTTAATCGAAATGTGTCTCCAGCCCCACCCTAAGTTTTTTTATTTTTTCGATTAAAAAATAGACTTGCAAATTGTGAAAATATGTTTGCAAATTGTTGCTAAATAACTGCTAAATGTTGACTTGAAAAAAATGTCAACATTTTGAATGGGTGGAGTTGGGGACATGTACGTGAAATTTTCGAGGCATAATAATAATTAATAGCACGCCTATAACGTATGCATATAATATAGATATATTATAAAAATACTTAATAATTAGGAAACGGATTAGCTTCAATAACGGATGATCTAAAAAACAAGAAAAATGCCTTAAAAAACTACGATTTAATGCACTTATAATAGAGTTTGTTATAAATGCACTAAAAAAATTCTCTTAAAATTATTTTTAACAATTAACATTGAAAACATTTGTTATTTATATAAATTGTTATTCTTAGGTATTAAATATTCGTATCATTGTAAATACCTAAGTGTCTACACGTTTCAACAATAATTTCATCTGGCATCACATTTATGTGATCGGTATAAAGACATAATAAATAATAAAAATAGAAGTACGCTAATATTATACGATAAATAATATTTAATTTTATTCTTTTAGAATGAATTATGGAATTTTAATTATTCCTTTATAAAGATGATTTAAAAACATAAAAAAATTCACATAAAATGTCAAAAAAAATGCAAAATAAAAAGTACTTAACATTTTTTAATTCCTTGATATATTAAATGAACTTTGCGTTAGGAAAAAGAAAAAAATGCAATTTACATTTAAATCCGTCCCCTAATAATAATACAATTCCCGATCAGTATTTAAAATTACCAACTTTTCTACTTGGACCGTAACATATATATATATATATATATATAATTAAGTATACAAATTAATAATGCATTGTATATCACATTATTACGTAATTACGTTTATTCGTCTAATTAGGTTCAAGTTATCTAAAAACTAAAAAAAACTATTTTTGTGACTCGGTAGTTAGAGTGTAGTGATAGAAAGTGAGCGCTAGACATGAGATCGGCGATAATATTAAATAACTTTTTTGGAATATATTACAATAAAATTATTTTTAAATGAAAAAACATAGACATTTTAAAATTGAAATGACTATAAAAACATTGTGTTTTTTTATTTTTGAGATTGTTTGTTACTGTCCTCAAAACAACTAATGAAAAACCAAGTAATAAATTTTCAATTTTCAGCTGTAAAAATTATAAATCAAATACGTTTTATTATAATAAAAAGAACAGTATTTATTGAATAAGACATCAATCGAAAAAAACATAGAACGTTTAAAATGTCTATGTACTATAAATATACATCTAAAAGATACAAAATATTTTTAAAATTATATAATTTTAAATACTGCTTAGGTATATGAATAAAGTCAATGATTTTTGTCTCTCTATTATTTTCTTTAATTTAGAATTACAGCAAAAATAACAAAATCAATTTTAAAAACTGGATTTGCATGAAAATTTCTTTTTTCTTAGTTTTTTAATTATTTTTTCGTATTATTTTTAAATTAGTGAGAATTTATACAACATAACTATAATAAAAATATCAAATGTGATCTTTAAACTTGAAAACAAATAAAAGAAATATCGAGAATCTGCTACTTATATTTTATATTTAATGTGTTATTTTGTTATTCTAATAAGGTGGGATTTTAATATTAATAATCTATAGTTGCCAATTGGTAATAGCTAAGCTTTATTATTTATAAATTTGTAAAACTAAAAGATATGTTACCAATTAAAACTATACATATCACATATCTTGCATTTTATTAATCTATATTTCAATAGAGTCTTCTGGTCTGAATAGCGCAAATAAAAATACTATTAAAATTTCGCAACAAAACCTAAATACTGCATATTAAGAATAATTTTAAACGAAAAACCTTTATAAATCACAACAAAACTAAATTATAAACTCTTGGGTGCAGGTTCTAAGTGCATAAGATTCATAATACATTTTAAGTACATGGTTTGAACATCTAATAAAACGTTCTTCATAAGTAATTCATATTGAAATTATAAAAGTCTAAAAAATATACATATAAGTATAATTATTTTTTATAGATATTTGTATTTCAGATTTGGAAAAAATAATGATAAACGATGAATAATAATGTTTATTACTTTATTTTAAATCAAAAAAATTTTACGTATGTCGTATACATGAATTTTACTATACACAATACAATTTCAAAATAAATTGATTAACTTTAAGAGGAAATCAAGAAGTTCCATCGCTGGATGGATTCTTCGCTCAAGTCATCAGTCCCTTTTATTTTATTTTTATTATATTCCTATCTTATCAACACTTATACTCATTGTAAAAAATATTATATTTACAGATTGTATAATAAAACAAATTAAAAACAAAAAAAAAACTTTAAGAGGACGCCACACCATCAACACGTGAATTTGTAATGTGTCCGTCTTACCATAGTTAAATATATCGCGCTCCTAGAACAAGACAACTTAAAATTTATTTCTTTGAGAAAAATCGATTTGAAGTTTGGACCTAAGATATTTTAATGAGTTTTTTACTTATGCGTTTGAAATTTAAATACTTTTAATCATACTTTACAATATTAATTTTTCAAATATTTTGAAATTCACTCTTAAACCCGAAAATTTAAACTTGTGGCCATTTACAAATTTTTAAGTAAATTCAAGACTGCCATATTTTGAGATGTTACTATATTGCATATATGACAATTTGGCGCAAAACGAAAAGTTATTGGTTATTCTATTTATAAATACAATAGAGACATATTTCGTGTTGTGGCTGCATTATCACAAATTATAAAATGCAATACTGCCTCAACTCAAAATATTGCTGTTTTGTACTCAACATATTACACGGTAATTAGTTTTTATTCAGTGCAAGAACGCCACAAGTCGAAATAAGGCAGTCTTGAATTTTGACTTCAGTGATAATTTGGATAAATAAAAATAAGTATAAAGTAAATATGGCTCTCTTGCATTGAAAATTAACTAACATTTAAATAATTCAATACTGACACATCTCTATAGTGGTTAAATAAAAAATGATATTGAATGTGGCGTTCTTGCATTTTATAGAGCTTATTTTTCTCTATTCAACAGTAGTCATAATTCAAAATTGATGAATTTATTTGAGTTGTGGGAGTCTTGTTCTAGGAGTGCGATATAATATAGTATATTTAATTTATGGTCTTACATACAGTCAAACAACATAGCAAGTTTGCGTTCAGTACATAGGCATTTACTGATATTATCATTTCAAAGTGAATTATTGCTATGTAAAATATTTCAACTTTAAAATGATCATAATAACTTTAAAATTATAATATCAATAAAAGCTTATGAGATGACCTTGACAATATTCTTACCTTTAAGACTGATAATTATTATTAAATTCACTTTAATATTTAAGCTAAAATATATTTGATGAACAAAAATTTACTCTGTGTATTATGTACGAGTATGTAAGACGAATACATCACATGCGGGTGCAGCGTCCCTTAATTGTTTAATATATTATAACTAATTATATAATGAACTGTTTTAGAAGTTGTAGTAAAGGTGTTATTAATTTATAGTGACTCAATCGACAGCTGCAAATATAGAGCAAAGCAATACTTAGTACTTGCCTTCAGTCTTATTTTTATTTTTTATTTTTTATTATTTTATTAATTAGAAAATATGCAGGCTAATAAAGGTTATCTCCACGGTGTAGAAACGTATACATATTAAATGTTTTCAGCTTATCTCGTTGTTACGTAAGTAGTAAGTCATTGTTAAAAATTTATTAAATTTGGATTTTAATGGTAAGCAATTGAATAATAAAATTATGATTTTGAGAAAAGGAGGTTATTAGGTGCAATAAAAATATTAAATTTAAAAAAAACACGTTTTAATAAAACAATACGTTTCTTAGCTATACTCTGCTCTGCAGCATCAAACAAATATATTTTAAATTTTAAATTTTAAGTGAACAAATAATCAAAAATATTATATAGTAATTTCCCGTTACAACGAATACCAATACAACGAAAAATCCCGTTCTAACGAAAGCCAAAGAACTCATAGAAGTCCCCTGCCGAAAAGCAGGGCTTATAAAGAGCTTATTCTAATTTTCGTTACAACGAAATTTGCGTTATAACGAAAAAAAATTCGATCCCCTGGAGTTCGTTGTAACGGGATTTTACTGTATTATATAAATGTACGCAGAATTCATGAAATTTTTATTCAAACATATTCCATACATATTTTATAACATGTTATATGTGTACCTATTTCTCTTTTATACTTCTTATCAATCTATTATTATGATCATTAACCAGCTGCTGATTTAATTCAAGTACATTATATTTTGTTAAATAATTAGGTATTGCCTGTTTTTATTAAAAAAAAAAAATTGTTATTATTATTAAACATAAAACCAAGCAAAAAAAAATATTTACATAATTTTTTACAATAACTATATTGGAATAAGTTGAACACATTTTTCGTAATTATTCAAATAAACTCGAACAGCTTTACTGAAAATACGTAATCGATAAAATATGATTCTTCATCACAACAAAATAATATTATATTTAGGTACCTTCTGCCTGTGGTTTATTATTGAATTTAAATTTAAAACATTTTGTTCGACCTATCCATAACAGTGATCTACATAATAACAAGGTAGGTGCGCGTATACTTCGAATCTATAATATACTACCATTGATTTTATTGATTTTAATATAATATAATATTATTATTAATTATCAATGATAGGTACTACCTATAAATCAAATCCCAGTTTTCAAACTTGGTTACACAGTTTTAATTAAATTCAATTAGTGTGAATTTTGGAAATAAAATTGAAAATGATTGTCAATCACAAATTCACAAGTATAGATTACTTCGAAATTAAATGTGATTACAGAATGTAAGTAGTAGGTATGTCTACATTTTTATTTTACACCTGTTTAATAAGACAGCAGATAGTAAAATCGATCACTTTCGATTTATTTCAGAAAAGTCATTGGAATGTGTGTTCTTATATTGTAAATGGAAAAAATACAATACGAATTGTGGGTGGAGTAACACAATACAGGCAGGCTTAGCATTGTAACATGAACATTGTGACCCTTTTTAACTGACAATAACCTCCCCATCGTCTTATAATATACTGTAGTTGTACACGAAAAAATGTGTATGTACAGTTGTTGTATTAAATCTATTGAATCCCAAAACAATTAATCATGACAGGCGATGGGTTGGTCGTCGGCGACGTAGGCATCGGATGGCATATATAGTTCGTACATAATGACGATTTCTGCAGCCGATCATAGCCATATAACTTAAAAATTCGTAGATTGAATTCAGCACGGCCAACCTTCGTTAAAATTATAAACTACAAAATAAAATAATATTTACAATGTACTATGCTCTGCACATCATGTTTATTATAGTTAACATAATAACATCCGACAGTGACAGTAGCAAAAATATCAATTGTAAATTAATAAGTTCCCTAATTTAAGTTCTTATAAAAGAGCAAATTACTTTATTATATTATATTATTGAAATGTATTGTCTGGCTAACAAAGAAAACGAAAGAACTTCAATTAAGTATCAAACGATAATTGTGATAAGAATTTCAGAAATTGTATAAAAACGAATAACATACGCGCAATCAAAATGTGAATATTTATTTATTTAATGAGATATTAAATAAATAAATGATTAAATAATTGATTTGTTGAAATTGAGACCATATACCATACTGTAGGGGTGGTAAAATTGTAGCATATTATGCAATACGACATGCAGCAATTTATTGTGTTTGTCTTAGCTACGCGTGTTGTCACACTTCAAAGCCATGTTTTAATGTAACTATATAATTTTAACTGAAAATCGGCAATATTTATTTTGCTATTTACAAATCTAATACAAAGTTCTTTCTATCTTTTTTCTTTTGTCGTAGTTTGTCCAAGTTTAGTAGTTAGGTTATTGTTTTCTCCAACCTCATAAATTATTTTTTTTATTAAATGTGATGGGCTCACCGAACACATGATATATTATATAGATTATAGGTGTATATTACCTTATATTGTTATATTATTAATGGTGTACACTCATTACTACACCTTCATAGCGCTTAAACCATAATCAATATTATATTATTATAGAATTTTATTTTTAGATCTTAAGTAGAGTGATAAATGTATTGATTTTACAATGATGTGTGCGCTTATATCTATGTATCATCATTCATCAGTATTTGAACCATAATCTATAGGGCTCGGAAGTTGTTGTATTTGCGTGTTTAGATTTATTGCTAAGTGAGCTAGAAATTCGTTCTAAGACACTACAAAAAACACATCAGAAGTTTATAGTGCATATTTTTGCATATTTAGTGATTTATAGATTTTAAAGCATATTTTATAATTTATAAAGATTTAGTATGAACATTTGTAAATAAAAAAATAAATACATTAATATTGAGAGATATTATTAGATATTCTTGTATAGTATTTTTTTTTATTATTATTTTTTTTTTAAATTATGATTAAAAATTAAAAATCAGAATTATTTTTATTGTTTTGCTTTTCCCTTGTTTATAATATTTTATAAAATATTTCTGCCAATAATAATTTTGCGTAAAAAAAAAAATATAAGTTCATATTTTTAGAGCATATTTGTACTTTTTTAAGCACATAAGTGCATGCATATTTAGTACTTTTTAAGTGCATTAAGTTCTGAGCCCTAATAATCAATATTATATTATTATAGAATTTCATTTTTAGATCTTAAGTGGGGTGATAAATGTATTGATTTTACAATGATGTGTGCGCTTTTGTCTATGTATCATCAGTATTTGAAGCAGTTACAAATTTCCTGCACTTTTTTTAATAATTTTTAAAGTTTTGCCGAATATTTATATATTTTGTATTTAATTTTTCGTCGTCCGGTCTTAGGTAGGTATTTTATAATATTGAACGTTTTTCTTTTTTTTAAAGAGTGTGAATGTATACGCTCGTCGTTAAGCCAACTGTAATAAACTAAGCGGCTGTCGGCTAACGTATAGGTATGTATAATATTATTAATTATATAAAAAGAAACAACTATCCATTTAATAATAAAATTACATCAACTTTATGTAGGCGTCGTTTTATTTTTTGACTCACTCGCAGGCGCGCGCGCACACACACACACACACACGTAAAACATGTGCCGTTGAAATGCTTTGTAGTGGCATCCCGACCTAGCATTTAAAAAACATATTATCTTATGATGCATATACGGTTCTAAATGTGTCGTCGTAAACAGGTTATAGGTTTTGAGATTTTTCTTTATTTTTAAAAATATTTCGAGTCTATGTGTACGCATGGTTGTATCCGCTATGATGCGATAATGAAAGCAGAAAGACAATAAAATATGTCTGCAGCAGCAGTAAGCATAAACACACAACAAGTATAGACAATTTAGGAAGGTGACGCCGCTACATTATCCCTTGTAGTCAGACCCGACATCAAGGCGTCAATCCACTACATGAATACATTATATTATTTATAGGTACTTAACTATATATTCATTGTCCGTCTGTCCGTGTGTGTGTACCTATATATAGTATATGATAAAATCGTTCGGCGTCTTCCATTCGGTTCATTCGGACAGGCTATTTCGGGCCTACACAGTACACACACACACACACACACACACACACACACACACACACACACACACACACGTAGCATTGTTAACGGACCGATGACTATCGTCGTAGTGTTTTGAAATAAATTAAACACACACGCTTACCTACAACATCTCGAATGTTATCCGGGTACATGGTGAAAGGGCGGCGTCGGCTAGAGGACCGAAGAAATGTTACACGTGTCACGTACTCAAGCACACACAGCAGACGCTCGTTCGGTACGCATAAAGTTGTATTTTATATATTTTGTACCATAACACGTAATACAATAATATTATTGTTTATCTTAGTATATACGCATATAATATTACGGGTACGTTGAAAGTGACGTATTAATGAACAGAGAGAAAACGAGGTCCAAGAATTCGTCGGTATTTATTATACAATAATAATAGTAATAATAATAAATATTCATAGGCCATAGTATCCTCTTCCTTTTCATACTCTGCCAGTATTACTCGCCGTCAAGTCGGGTTTAATGTTTTGTGGAGTTCCTGTTTGTTTACGCGCGCGCGTGTGTTTGCGTGAATGTGTATGTGTGTGCATAAGGTATTTAATATTCGTGTGGATGCAACAGGACGGCATAAATTATAATAATATATAAGACGAAAATCGTGAGCGCGCATCAAATTATATATTATATATTATTATGTATATATCGTATAACAAGCGGGTATAAAATAATATATATTATTAAGTTACACGTTATGTATTTTACCCCGCCGCCGGCTATAGCCTGAATCCAACATTCATTTCCATCACTAGCTATCCCTCTTCCTCTTCAACCTCCCCCGTATCGTTATTCTTCTTAATTTTCTTCTTTATCGTCGTTTACATTTTTCCCGCTCGTCTGCTTTGTCCCGAACACACACAACAAAAACACCATAGAGTCGGGTCAAGGCCGAGTATATAATGTATTTTATGTTTGAAATAGGTATAACGATAAATCGGTACCGAATAATCCCATTAGTGCCAGCCCACCCAGCATCCTAAAAGCCGGTTATCAATGTCAGAAGAGTTCAAAACTTAGGGTGAATAAAAAAATGCGTTTCAAAACGCAGCGGTGACCAAACCCAAACAACAACAACGACAAAGACGACGGCCATAATGTATTATTAGTTATTACTATTACTATTATACGTATTAGAAAGGAAGATTGATAATTTAATGCCCATACGTTGAGCCCCACGTCGCGTATATTTAATTTGATCTCATCAAATTCGTTGTAATATCGAAATTGAAAAAGAAAGTACCTATGCGTTCGATAATGTATTATGACGGTGGTTTTATAATAATGGGGTATGAATTTATAACATTATATTATCATACCACAGAGGAGGAGTACCGGGAATATTAGTATTGTGGCCGCACACACATTTTGTATTATAGACGCTTACAACAAAGACGATGATGATGGCGATAAAAAAAAAAAAAGGATTTAATCCAGCAATCTCGTATACTCAGCGTCTGATGCACATTAATTCAGCATTAAAATGTATTATTATCGTGTCTTCTTAATCGCTTTTTCCCGTCGTCAGATCATATTTATTTTTAT
The DNA here is from genome assembly GCF_020882245.1 of Rhopalosiphum padi. Taxonomy (NCBI): domain Eukaryota; kingdom Metazoa; phylum Arthropoda; class Insecta; order Hemiptera; family Aphididae; genus Rhopalosiphum; species Rhopalosiphum padi. The sequence goes on from NC_083599.1 coordinate 42,688,474, forward strand.
GACCAAAAACACAATAAATGGCTTAAATCAAAATTAGTTTTATATAATTTATAAAATTCAAGTGAATCAACTATAATAATATTGATTATACTATTTATACTCCATATTTCACGTTTAAATAACACGGATTACGAGTAATTTAAGTGTACGAGCACTACGAGTACCCAATAAAAACTATTAGTTCACGTAAGTTGAGTCTGAGAGAATCAATTATTCGGCAATACCGCAGATACCGTAGAGACGCTGTTTTAGTATTAAACCATTTGGTGACTTATGATAAAAATTAATGTAATAATAGAGTAAAAAAATCTAATTATTTAAATATTATTATATTTTCAGATAACACTGTGTAATATATTTTTGTTTTTTATATTAAAAAAAAGTACTATGAATATATTTATGGAATAAAATTGAAGTACTGCTATAGGTATATCTATAAACAATAAATAATAGTAATAATAGTTAGTTAAAACTGATAATCATTTATTTGAATTTTAACTTTTAAAAGCTAGTTAATTTTTCAAAAGTTTGAGTTATTGTAATTAAAAAAAAAATTGGTAAGTAAATTGTTTTCTTTGTATACGGTGGTTTTATAATATTTCGATATACAATGAATATACTATATACATATATAATATGTATGTATGTGTATGACGTATGTATGTATGGCGTATACATGTATGTACGTATGTATGTATGTATTCACTCGTATATGTGTTGTAGTCAAGCTAGTAAAGACAATATATAATGTTTAGATAGTATTTAATTAACTTTTTATATTTTTGAAATATAACGCAAGAAATATTAAACAATATTTCTAAAAAAATGTATAATTTTACTATTTGACAAGCGCTTCTATGTGCAATAAAGTAAATGGATTTTTTTCTCTTAAGTATATAAAAATTATTTAAGACATTCAATGTCACAAGAGTATTTAGAAAGTTTAATGTGAATGAGTATTTAAAAAGAAATGTTAACTAAAATTAACCCTAATGATATTTATTGATACGGTGGCTGCATAAAGTGGTGTATTAAAAAAAATTAATGTATTAATAATTATGATTATATAGATTTTTATTAAAATAAAATAATATTAGAGTAAGAATTATATACTTGTTTTGTAAATGTATTGCGAGCGAATAAGCGATCAAAAAATGTTTGAGCTCTTTTGTTCTGGGTCCTTGAATTCAATTCCTGGTAATATAAAACAGCCCTATCCGCCCCTGTAAAAGGCCGGAGCTATAACGGCGTAATCCGCCGCGTTGTTCGTTGAACTAAAAATGCATTGGTTGATTTTTGATTCGATGGAAAACGCCGCGAAATACGAACGCTGCGTTCGAAACGCGGCGAATACGCCGTGTATAGCTTCGGCCTAAAAATACAAACCACTAAAACCAAGTTTTCATATAATAATATTATGTTAATGATAAATATTTTATTATTATTATTATTTTAAAAAAAAATTAAAAAAAAATTTGAAAACCACTAGAAACCTCAAAAAAAAAAAAAAATGTTAAGTGAAAAAGTAACACGTATTGCGTTCGGGACGCAATTCGTTTAGAAAGGTTTGTCTACCTGTTTTGGTATGCAATTCGTGTGCACTGAAAGTAAGGGTATGTAATTTGCATCTCCCACAGGTAGCCGAAAATAGAATTTGTAATTTGCACCAAAATGATTATTTATTTGTTTGGTTATTGATTATTCCATTATGCATTTCTTTTTTTAAACCTTACTCAGTGTCTACATCGTTTTTGAAGATTTCTTTTAATTTAATCTATACATTATAAAGTATTTAAACTTGACATTTAATACAAGCCGATACCCTTGTATTAATTAATACTCATAGAGTCATAAATTATGCAATCTATAAATATTTAAAACGTTATTATTTTTATACCTTAAAATAATGAAACTATCCTCATAAGCAGTGAAAACTAAACTCAAATATAAACATGTACTTAGGAAACATGGCTTTGATCAAAATTTTTCATTTGCACGCCAAAATTATCCCGTCTCAATATTATTTATGTTTAACTATATGTAAAAAAAACATCAATCAGTTTTAAAGCTTCACTATACTATTTACCAACACTGTCCACTATGTATGATTTACAAGTGCAGACCTCTTCGACGTGTTCCAACATAACACTCACGACTCGTATAGCCGTATGCCGTCAAATCCAATCTGCAGACACTGCTCATTTTAATATTTCAAATTTTCGCGGGTTTATTCAATCAATACACACATTAATTTGCAGTGGCGGCTCGTGGGTGCTGGTGATGGGGGTGCGGCTTTAAATATAATACATGCCTCTAGTCATAGATATAACAAATTCAAATTAAATATAATTAAAATAATAAAATGAAACACAATACACATTATCATAAGCCTTATTATTTTATTCATCAAATCATTCAAATCTTTATAGTATATTAATATATAATTTAAAAATAACTAATTTATGTACATTTATTGTACACGCATGTACAATGACACGATTACCATTTATAAGACTTCGTTTATTGTTTATTATAATATAGATGATAATATATTATTATATTATTAATGTGTTTAAAATAATAAAAATGTTTAAAGATAATAATCGACAATAACAATAGCGATTAGCAACTGACAACGACGAGCGTATACAGTTAATTTTAAAAATAAACACTAATATTTTACTGTATGGACGACGCTGCCGGTCGTCCAGACCCCGCAATAAGATCGCAGCTTAAACGTACCCGCACGAACACGATTGCAATGCCATCGGCTATAATGTACGTATTCAGAATTACGTCCAGACACTGCTCGTGTGTCCATGCGTATCCATATGCTCCTGGTATCTGAGGGAAACAAATTTAATGTTCGCATACGACAAAATATATTAGGAATTTTAAAATTGCAGTCTTAATAAAAATAATTTTTTTAAAAATAGAGAATTAAAAAAATTAATTAATTTTCTTCTTTGAATTAATTTTAGTAGGGGGTGCGATCGTCCCGTCGTCCAAGCCACGAGCCGCCACTGTTAATTTGTCCTGCGGCGGCGGCAATACTGAGCATATAAAAAAAAATGGTATTTCGCATTCCAAACTCCCCCGATTGTTAATGCGTCAACTATACCTACCTTATGCTATAAATGTGAACCTACGTATCGTTCATGTACCACGAGCTTGTTGAACTAGTTCTATAGACTATATTAATATGTATATAAATCAGTCGCAAACGAATATATTATATTATATAATATAGTCTTAGACCATTGTCCCTTTCGTCGACGATTGGTTTATAGATTTTTTAATCGAGAAAACGGTTTTTTCCTCGTCAAACATAATTATAGGTAGTGTAATAATAATAACAAAGCATGTATAGGTACGTGAGTCATGTGGTGGTGCGATGTTGTCAAAACCCCGTCGGTGCCAGTGGGAGACGACGGTGATTGGGCACACGCGAGCACCGCCACCGTCGCTGCATCCACATCAACCCCCCACCAAGGGTCCCACTAGTTTTTCTGGTTCTGCGCTCAAGGAACGATTCACCGACCGAGTCCAAAATCATTATGCACTATTCAGCCACCAGTTGCCGTATGTCCCTCTACCGCAGACCACAGATCATCAGACCACCGCAGTCATAGTGGCGATTAACAACAACCGTCACACCAGTACTTGGGTGCGAACGTTTCGTTTACGAATTTATAGTCGATAATAAATATAAAAAGTGGTATAAGTAGTGCGAGTGTTAATATCGATCTCTAACTCAAACCGGTTCACGTCAATCCGATATATTCATCAACGGCCGAGTCATCAGACCGTTTTTTTTTTATTGGGGTAAGTCTATTCTTGTACATGTTCTGCACTTACTGGCTAATTACTACCTAAACACATAATAACACATAACATATACGACGATTGCGATGCAAGTCGGTGGTGGCAGCGACTGCGGCGGCGATCTCGTCTGATTTAATTAGATATAAAACAAATATAATAAGTGCAAATGAAAAATAAAAAACAATTTTGAGCGTATACGTGCCATGGAGATCTAAGTGAAATCGAAAATGTTTTTTTATGCACACTGGTTTTTGGAATTCACGTATATAACCCATCTATTACTACCTATATCGGCTATATCATATTAATATCTTTATGCTACCACCACACACACACACGCGCGAACGTGACGTCGTGTGTCGTGAAATTTATTCGCCAACTAGAAAATTGTTTTTATTATTATTATTTATTATATATATATGTATACGCGATACGCCGATACGCGTACATAAGTTATATACTAACATGTGTGTGTATTTGTGCATATATATACTATATATACATATCGTGTATGTACATGTATACTTGTATATACTTGTTGCGCAAGTTTTTTTTTTATTATTATTATTATTTCAAATGGATGTAATTTAAATTTATCGTAAATTCTGTAAATTTGGTAAATTTAGATAATTCTTGTATATCACCATAGGGACACCCTCAGGAACTCTTCACTGCCTCTTTCATGAACTTATTATATTATTGTAACGCTTATTTTTATTATTTACTTAATAGTATAAGATTTTCATGGTACTATAAATTTAATGAATGACTTTATATAAGTACCTTGTAGTGTATTATAGACTAAGGTATATATTTATATTTTAAGTTATTTTATAAGTACATAAATATTAAAAATGTACCAATAAAATAAATTGCAAATTAATGAAGTTAGATTCATTAGGTACCTTACATAATATAACATTAACACCAAAAATCAAAAATCAAAATAAATTCTAGTTTTAAGTTTTGATTGTCTTTCTCTCTAGTTATACCTATATAAATAGTTAAAATTAAAATTAATTTAATAATAAAAAAAAATGTATTAATATCATATAGTTGTAGATATATATTATATATTATGGTAATACACTATCAGTAGTTGTGGGAATATTGAACTTTTACGGTTTAGTTTATATTATCAGCTATTCCATTCTACTGATAAGTTATGAATATTCACCACGTTTAATTTGAGGTGTCACATGATAATTTTTTCGGTAAAAAAATATTTACCTGTAAAAAAATAGTTGGTAAATTTACCGAGCTTACATCTCTAAATTTAATTTCGCCAAAGTCCACAAGATCAGACTACAATAACAAGTTTTAAAATGTGTAGGTACATATTATATTTACGGACAGCGGACTTTTAGGATGCGTCTCTATAATATGGTACGTATATTAAATATCAGAACGACTGAAAATGAACTGCTTTATTTCCGTAAATAAATAAAATATATTATTAAAACATGATGGTGCAAGCAGTCACTTTGTACATTGTTTAAACCGCATAACTCGGACACTTTGTACGGTCAGGTAAAATTTTATATTGTAGAACGCGGACACTTTGTACTATTATATATAGTTATATAAGTGATGGTATAAGTACACTCGCTTAACCTGCAGATTTTCGATAACATTCGTGAATTCATAACTCCATAAACAATTTTTTATAATTTGATATGCTTATTTACAATAATTGGAAAAATTTACTAAATTAGAACTTCTAATATTGCTTATACAAATACACATTAAGTTTTAATCGATTATTTAAACGTCAAGTTTTTAATTTAAATGATTTATTTTTCAGAATTTGAATTGAGAAATTCACCGCGACATGGCGACACGTATATCCATTATAGTGTTTATAACACTATTGGCTTACGTATGCAATACAGGAGCCTTTCCATCTAAACAACTTAACTGTCCAGAAGAATGCGATTGTCATTACTCCAGAATTAACTGGGTGACAGACTGTTCGAAAAGTAACTTGGTATCCATGCCATATAAAGAAATCGACAGAAATGTCTACGTACTTTATATGAACGGAAATCTCCTAAAAGAAATCGAACCGTTCCCAGCCAATATCAAACTTAGGACATTACAGTTGTCCGAAAACTTTTTAACGAAAATTCATAAAACAACGTTCGCTGGACTTCGTTACTTAGTAGACATAAACTTGTCGTCTAACTTGATCAATTATATTGATCCTCAAGCATTTGTGTAAGTTTATTAGTTACCTACACATTTATTTAATACATAGGTATCAAGGATTTCGCGTGTATACGTTTCTACAAAATATATTTAGTTAATAAAATGACACGAGCTCTTACTTCAGCTTTTAACTTCAATCGTATTTAAATTAAATAAATTAAGTCACTGTTTCCGTGTTTGCTTATTCAAGGTCGATTATATTGTCAGCTGATATATTATATACGTACATTACATTTTTATGCGGACACACTAAACAAAAAAATATTATTATGAATGTTTTAATTATCTATTTAAATCAATCTTATCTTAAAATAGAATATTAAAAATGTTATATATTAGGTATTTTATTTTTAATGTTCATTGTATGATTATTTGTGCATTGTCCGTAAACAAAAAGTAAAATTATTATTACGAGCTATTACAAAACTGTTGGTTTATTTTGTAATGATACAATTAATCTTTCAATAAAGATATACTTATATTTTTATTTTTTATTAAATAGGTTTATTCCGATATAAAATAATAAAGAATTAAAACTATGTCTACTTTACCTATTAAAACAGTTTTATTGTTTGCTTTAAAATGAGAAAGTATTTAAATATTCAAATATAATTATAAATTTAACACTTATTCGACATTTTTCATACTTGTTTCAGGGATAGCGCTGGATTGATTACGTTAGAATTACAAGGAAATCCATTGAAACAAGTTGAAGGTCCATTCTTAAACTCCAAGTCTTTGCTGAACCTATACCTGGCGAACAGTCATCTAACAAAATTATCACCGCATTTTTTCGCCAAAATCAGAGGTCTAAACAAACTTGATATTTCTGGAAACCCTCTTCATATCATTGAACCAGGCACATTTGATCCTCTTACAAGTTTAAAACATTTAATTCTAAATAACTGCAATCTTACACACATATCGAGCGTAGCTTTTAGTAGTCTCGGTGACCTGACGATATTGGAATTGGCTGGAAACAATCTTAAAAATCATGTTGACTGGACTTTAATACTGGGTAATTTAGGCAGATTGGAACATCTCGATTTAAGGCAATCAGGTATATCAAATTTTCCCGACAATGTATTTTTCAAGAATAAATGGCTAAGAAGTCTAGTGTTGGCTGAAAATGAATTATCTTATCTTGACGTGGCTACGACTTTGGGTCACAATTTAGTTCATTTAGATTTTCTAGACCTCAGTTATTGTCATTTAAAAGGACCTTTATCTAAAGACGCATTCGCTAATGCAACAAAATTACGTACCCTCATATTATCTGGAAACGATTTTTCTGCAGAAGATTTAGCAGTAGCTTTATCACCTTTATTAAAACTAGTGAAACTTTCATTAAGTGACTGTGGATTGACCAAGTTGCCTGCTAACACTTTCCATAAATTTACTAAATTACATGAATTGGACATATCAAGAAATCCTTTAAGCAATACCTTTACAGCACTTTTATCTCCGTTGGAATCATTGGAACATTTAGATATGGGTTACAGTAACTTGCAAAGAATATCCAAAACGACTTTCTCAAAGATGTCTGCTCTAAAAACGCTTATTTTGTCTGGAAATAAACTTAAAAGCCAAGAATTAGGTGTATTTCAAAATCTTACGCGTTTAGAAATATTAGAGTTGAATAATTGTGGATTAAGTCGTCTAAATGATATAGTGTTCTATGATAACTTTACATATCCAAACTTGGAAGAGTTAAGACTTTCAGGCAATCCTCTTCAAGTTCCCGAAGAAGGAGCAATACTGCCACCTCAATTATCAGGTTTAAAGAATTTGGACATGAGTAAATGTAATTTAAGTAATTTACCTATTGACGCTTTCACTACAACGCCCAACATTAGCCAGTTGTTATTGAACGATAATAATTTAAAGAATGACGAAGAAGGGTCTATGAAGTTTTTAGAAACGCTGACTAGGTTGGAACAGTTGGACTTGAGTTTCAATAATATCACGGCAATCAATCCTGATAAATTCGGGTATAACTATCAACTTACGTCGTTACGACTGGTTGGTAACCCTTGGAAATGCGATTGTTATGTTGTGGATATGTGGCAATGGGCAGCGTTGTCCACAGGAAACATAGACGTGTTGGTAGATTCCAGAAGACTGGAGTGCAATTTCGATCCCAAAAGCACGCCTATTAAGAAAGCCAAACTGACAAGACCCGGAAGTGAAATCACAACTAGTGTACAACGTACGTGGGTCTGGTATGTGGGCGAGGCGAATTGTCCATACAGACCAGTGGCAGCAAGACCAGCCAGGATTGTTACCAGAGAAATTCACGAGTATCAGCCGATGTTGTCAGAAATTGAAACCGAAACGCAAAACAAATGGTTACCTCTAATAAGCTTCTGCGCTATTTTGTTATTAGTTTCAGTAGTTATGATGATTGTGTTAGTAAAACGTAAATAAAATCCAACAAAGAAAGACAAATGCATCTCATGTGATTATTCGCAAGAAGACAATGATGTGATGTAATTTAAAGGAACTAAAAATGTATCCCGTAAAACTATTATTTCAATCTTAAGCAAATATTTTCATTATTATAAAATATATTTATATATATATATATATAATTTTTTTTTCTAGTAACGCAACATATTTTACTATTTCTATACACCAAACAAACATTATAAAAATCATTAAATATAAACTTGGAATTTTGGAACTTTATCATTCTTTTAATTATGTTTAGATTATTATCCAATATTTGTGTTCCTAGCAGAAACGTTCCTAATGGTCGTAGGGTGCAGGAAACAGTCAATCAAAATCAATGTTTCTCACTTTTATATTTTCATTTCTAATGCAAGGTCATCCAGTGCAGGGTAATAGTAAATTTGCACATTTTTAAACGAACAATAGACTAGGTACTAATCGAGTTTCACTGTTTATGTTATTTTAATTATTATTCGAATTAACTGATCAAATATGTATTGTATATTCTACTAGTCTAGTTATTAAGCTTTTAATGTTTTGTTTAGGTACGCTCTAGTGATGTTAGTCTTCGACCGTAATATATTATTATAATCATGGTTTAGGATTATGGTACACCTATATTACTGTTCATTCAATTTAATAATTATAATAAAGATTATCAACTTAATAAAATTAAGATGTAGAAAAATAAATATTCTTTATTCTTTTTATGCTAAATGTATCTATTAAATGGAATATATATCTTATAATAGTATAATAATTTTTAACTATATTTCATACCATATTTTTGGTCCTATTGTTATTTTCCCTAATGAGCTTTATCATTTTAACAGAACAATTAAACATTTAAATTTAAAGACTACAGTGGCGTGTTTACAATGTAGGCCTACTAGGCCTGAGCTTACCCAATTTTTATTTGACTGTTTAATTTTTTTTTTATCTAAAATAAAAATGTTTACTATTAATATTATTAATGTTTATTATTGAATATTATTATCATACCCATATCCCATGTGATAGGACATATCTTCCCTTATAGTTATAAACAATATAAACATACTTATACACAGTGTGTATTATTTTTAAAATATAATTTTTGATATTAAGTTTATGAAAAAATGTTTAAGATTATAAACAATATAAAATATTTTTCTTAACAAATTATGTATTATCGTTTATTTTTATAGAATCATTATTTAGTATACTATGTTTAAAATCTAAGAAATATATGCTATTTTCATAAAAAAAATAGATATAGACAATTTCAACTCTTTTGTGGCACGGGTTTACCTTGTTCAATTCACATGGAACTTCTTGTACATCGCTTTTAAGTGTATTGAAATATTATTAAAAAATATAATTTAAGAAAAGACATAATTAGAAATTCATACCTAATAGACTAGGACCACCCTAATACACACTACATAACAAAACTGGCTAGACAGTACTGGATACGCCACTGTAAAAACAGTTAGATATTTACATTTTAATTATTGTGTACTATTATTATTTACTATACTTAATGATTATTAATCATATAAGATATAACCACAATGTGCTTTAGTTTTTAAATTTATTTTATAACTCGTACAATTTTTTTTTAATTTTAAAGAAAAAACATATTTTACATACATATTACAATAGTAGGAAATCATATAATTTTTTACGTAGCATTATACGTATGACTAAAATAAAAAACGTATCAAATATGTATTTGCGAATATAGGGACAAATAGACATAGCTGTTTGGACGTGGGGACAATTGGACCTAAAAATATGTATAAAGAATATAAATAATATTATAATAGATCATCATCAAAATTAAATTAGTCTAACCTAAAAATTGTTCAAATGTATGACACTAGAACTAAAATATCATTTTTACGCGGAATCCCTCAAAATATTTCTCTGCATTAAGGTGCAGCATCGCTACGGTTGTTATTAAATTTAAGGGACAACATTTAGGCAATTCATAATCTCGTCTTAGCCGCCCGAGATCTATGTGTTAGTTGTAAATGATAATTAGTGTAAGTGAAATGCAATGCGGATACCGGCTGGAGTCACCAACGGTTGCCACTTTCGTACGCGCACGCACATGGCAATTACTCGATAACAATAAAATTGCAATAAACGAATTTTACGACAACAAGGTAACTTATTGATTTGACAAAATTAAAGTTAGTTAACGTTGTCTGATCTAACAGATAAATATGCAAGTACATTATTATTTATTACTTACCTATGTGTGATATATCATATTTTGATGACTTTTTCTTATACCATACGGAATATAATTAAAGTTAAAAGTTTTAAATAAAATAATAATAATTCAAAATATGTATAGTTAAACTTGATTAATAATTAGTTATTCTATTATTAACATTTTAAATCATAGTTATTTATTTCATCAGAAATATTATTATATTATAAGTATATATGTATAAATTATAATCTATAACAAATTTGTTGTCGATTACGTCCACACGGAAGACAGCGTTGCCAAACATTTTCTTTGATGTTCGTTCAAATACCGCATGTTGAGCGAACATTTAAAAACATGTACAGACTAGGGGAAACGTTATCAACAAACATGTTCGACAACAATGTTTGTCCTTGTGTGGACCCAACCACAGGCAACGACGACGCGATACCGTCGACTCTTCTTCCACGCCACAAAGGCACAGGGTGGGACGGGAAGAAAAGTCGATCCGGACGAGTACCGGCCGCCGGCCGTCTCACTCTCATCTTGCGCGAACCGTCTTAAAGTCGACAACGGCGACAATGTATCCAAGTCGTAATACCACGTAAAGCATAATTGTGTATTCTCTTTTATGTCGTCAACAACACTTGACATAGTGACATTTGACAACTGGCTATTGTGTACCGTTGTTTATCATCAATACAAATACATCGAACGAATAGTGAATTCGTGTTGTTCTTTTATCCTGACCAGTCAGACCGAGCACCTACCACCGTAGCCGTGTCAAAATGGCTCCACGAACAGGAATCGCCCAGTCGGCGTAAAGGTGATTTTTTTTCACGCTGACACATACCTCGGATTAGTTGCTTATATTATATTAGTATTAAGCTATTTAACCAGGATTGTGTTTTCCGGTTAGCTAGGATTATTACACATCAATAAGTAATCTGGTACGGAGGAGGAATTCCGCACAACCGAAAATAACCGTGAAACCAATGCCGTAATTAGACTACTTGTGTCTCGTATGCAAACCAAAATCTAGAGGCCCTAGTGGACGTGTTATACATCTTTTCCAACTTTTTTCAAAAATGTTTTATTTTATTTGGTGGGAAGGGGGGTTAGCGCTATCTAAAAATTTAGTTACAATAAATTTTATACTATAATAACAAACAATTTACTCTAACTAAACCACAATATAGGACAATATAGGTATCAACACTTATTTCATACAATGACATTTGACAAAAATTACAACTTTAATAATATAATCATCAAAATTATATAATACACAGAGAACATTTATAAATAAATATTGTATTTCAAAACTACCTGTTTGTACGTCAATTGTTTGAGAATTATAATTATTAAATTTAAACAATACTAAAATAAATGTAATCATTTAAAATAATTCATTTTTCTGACCTTTAAATTAGCGAAATTATCAATAATTGAATCTATATCGATCCGTGAAGTATGAAGCTTTTCAATATTTAATAAAGCAATATTAGTTAACCGATCTTGTGATGTTGCGTTACGTAGATAAATTTTAATAAACTTAAGTTTTGAAAATGAACGCTCCGCTTAAGCCGATGTCACTGGCAGGTACGTATACAAAAAAATTTCGGGGCGGTGGTGGGGGGTGGGCGTTTACAAAATATAGCAATACAAATTGTGTCACAACAATATAATAAAACAATTTTTCCTCGTTACTCGACATTGTTTCGGGGGGGGGGGAGGTTTGGGTTGAACCCGAAACTCCCCCCCTCCGGTATACGTGCCTGGTCACCTGAATAGTCATAAATATACAACAACTTGTAAAAATATCAGGAAATATAATCGATAAATCATTACTAAGTATATATTCGGATAGTTTTTGAATAAGCTCTTTTTTAATAAATCTTCACCTCTAAAATTAGATATTAAAAAAATGTTCAATGATAAAATTTGTCGTGTGAAATCTGAGTTGGTATCATCTGTGTATTTCACGGTGAAATGGCTATGAACCTGTGGGAAGTAATTATATAACATAATACCGCCCCGTCAAACACTTGCCTTTTGTGCCGTGGCATTAACGCCGATTACGGCACATCGTACAGGTGAGAATAACTTTGAAACCGGTATCGCCGAGAGCATTGACCTAATTACGGTATATTTGGAACTCGCCGGCGACGTTGTGAGCATCTGATTATCGTTTACGTGAACATAAACGTAAACAAATTGGTTCCATTAACAAGACTCGCGTTTACGAGGACGCTTCAATTCCGTGCAACCGTTGGTCCCTTAGGATTAACGAAAAGTACGGGAGAGTACACGATGACCATGCCGGTAGGTAGGGAAGCTGGTGTGCTACAATGACTGACCATGCACCAGAGGGAGAACACACTTATTTAACACCGTTGCGAATCAATTGGGAATGTGAAAACAAAGGGCGTATATCGATTGCGCCGAAATGACCTTTTTGCATGTAAATAATCTATTGATTCCGCTGGCTATCGATCTTTTTTATTTATTGATTTCGCCGGTTAATATTTATAAATTATTTATTTTAATAAAAACAAAATATAAAAGACTTAAATTAGTATAAAATTTGAAGACTATTTAAATAAAAAATTTGATAGATTTAAGTATATAAAACTGGCATCAAAGCACTATTTTGAAAAATAAATAAATTATAATATTATTAAATTTAAATTGTTATTTTCTATTATTTATTTTATTTTTCTTAAATTATTTTTGCTTTTTTGACGTTAACTAAAAAACATATTATTTTACTATTTTAATACATTTTACTTACGAGAATGTTTGAATTGTTTTTTGAAATATTTATATTTTAATTTAAATACAATATGGTAAACTGGGTGTATCTTATACCTATACTGGCTATACTATTGATTAAAAAAAGTACAGTCAGTGGAATCAATATAAACAAATAACCGGCAGAATCGATAAAACCCCGAAAACAAACGCTGCTACAAACGAACAACACAAAATAGTTTGAGGCATGTTTGTTGGTACTTGAGGCGAGCAGCGTTTCTTTACGGAACCGCGTAGTATAACCGCACAACAGCCACACGACTATTCAGTCCCGCAGTCCCGCGGTAACCCGTCCAACAGTCAACTGCAGTGGCGGCGCCAAATATTTTTTATTGACGATACGGCGCGAAATTTTTTTCTGATGGTGCATTTATGTATGACTACTCGTGCGCCCATTAATTTGTTTATATCATATTATTTTCAGGAAAGTATTGCAAAAAAGTTTTGAGTATAGTAAGTATCTATAATAATATTTCTAAATAAATAATAAAAAAATATACTTAGTTTATTATTATCACAAATGTACTTCAGTAAAACTTCAAACTTCCTCCGTTTTCTACTACATATTAATAATATGTAACAATACATAACTTTTTATTTTTTAATGTATGGGATTTTAGAAAGTGTGCCGTTTATATAAACTCTATTAAGTATAATTTTTTTCTAAATGTTTAAAATAAGTATATTTAATTTGAATATAACAGTCAAACTTAAAATAATATAACTATATCTAAAAAGTCATTAAAGTAATTAATACTATTTTATATATTAATAATGATAGATATATTACAATTTCTTTATTTATTTACATATTTTTAACATTAAATTATAGCGGGGGGGGGGCAATTGAGGGGCAAAATATAATGTTTGGAGGGGCACTAGCCCACCCTGGCCCTCGTGTAGCGCCTAACCAAGTCGGGTAGGTCGACGATGCAGGCGGCTCTCAACCGGTATTTAAGCCAAGAACTCTATGAACAATGTCTATTATGAATTATTTAGCTGAACTTATCAAGAGCCTAAATGAAAAATAACTTTAAAGTTTGAAGTTGAAGTGTTATTATGTAAAGCGTTAAACAATGATATTCAAGTAGTTAAAATTTCAATAGTCTTTATTACATAAAGGTGTAATTTCATAGTCTACTGAAAAATCAGTAATTGAAATTGATAAATATTTGAACAAGTACTATTAAAATGTATTTAAAATTATGATTATTTACTTACTTACCTAAAGCAATGATGATTTAAAACTTTAACTTTTTTTTATTAATATATACAATTTTAAATTGATTTTATAATTTTAACATATTGACATTTTGTTTAAATTAGACAATCCAACTTGATATAACATAATGAAACTAATAGAAACAGTGTATTATAAATTAAAGTCAAAAACGTAGTACATGAAATATGGATGGTGAATCTGTAGCACGTGACGCGGCCCCGCGCAACGACCGTTTGAATTCAAACTACATTTGCGCGAAAAGCCGCGTAATGACCTCTCTCTCAGCCACTAGTCGACGGCGGATGACACCAACGCGTGACAAACCGCGTCGGAACGTCGGACCCGACGCGACCGTGAACCGGCCCTAGGCTAATTAGTCTAAACCTCCGCACCGTACGCGTACAATAACGGATCGCCGTACTGTGCCCCTCTTCTCAACTCACCACCACTAGCTTTGCCGAACACTAATAGTTTTTTTTGTGTTTTTTTTTACGCCTTCCACCGAGGTCAATAAAGCACCATTTTTGCCCCCGCATACCTTTGTGTTTTTTTTTTGTTTTACCCGCTACACCTTTTCCCCTGTCCCAAGTGCACCGTTCACCAACTCCGACGCTACCTCATCACCACACCGTGACAACAACAGGTACGCGTCACACGTGTCCCAAAAATTTAAATACTTAATACTTTATACTTTAGGTACTTACAACATTATCAAACAAAATTAATAAATAATAATGTATTATTATTTATTTTAAAATTAAATACATACATTATACATTTACTAAATAAAACAATAAATAAATTTAAAGTAATACCTACATTTTTTCTTATTTTTCTTATAATATATTTTATAGTTAAATAACACGCAGGAGATAATAAGGTAATTTTTTGCACAAAACGTTAAAAAAATTAGCTATCCCTGACATAAAATGACTAAATGGACCATTTGCATTTTACATTTATTAATTATTTTAACATTGAAGTAATTCTAAAATTAAAATAGCATAAAGGAAATAAATTAAACACAATTTAATAATATATTAATTTTTTAATTATTTGCCAAGAGAAATAAAGCCAACACAAATATTTTAAATACACATTATTATAATAAGTACAAATAATTTATAACTTGTTAGAAAAATCAAGGATTATTTTTGAATGTAATAGTGGAATAGCTTTAAGTACATATGTGATCTAGTTTGATGATTGATGTTGATCATGTGAATGACTTGATTTAATAGTTTCTTTACAATTAATTGTATTAATTATTTGAGTGACTTCATAGACAACATCAGGAAATGGCGTTTTAATTTGAACCTTTAAATATAAACATCAAAATAAATATGTATTCAATATTAAAAATAGGTATGACTTACAGGGATAATAATGTTTGTATTTGATATATTTCTAAATTTAGTATCTAAATTATTCCATAAAATCTAATTTCGAATATAAATACTAATAATATTATTTTAAAGTTCATCACAGATGATTTAAAATTAATGCAATTCCTCAGTGTTTGTTAGGAAAATAATTATATATGTTTATTACTTTATTATAAGGTATAGCACTGGCACAAACTAAAGCAGGATTGCGTGAAAAAGAGATCATTAGTTATTAGTTATTGGCCATAACTATTTATTCATTAAATGTTTAAAGTTATAATTGTTCATATATGCAATCTGCCTCTAGTATTTTAATATTAATGTTTTAACAATTACATAAATAATATAATTTAAAAAATATTTATGTACTTAAATTATACATTACCCTGTTTTCTTAATAAACATTGAGGTTTTGGCGCCCAAAAATGCTGTTGATGAATTGTTCTTTGTCCTTGATTGTCGTTTTGTATTGGAGTAGATATTCCAACACTCATTATGGGCCAATCCTGGCATTCATTTTCGTCATCTAGAAGAAGTTTCTTGAACCACCATCGCAAAGGGACAAGAGAGTAACCCATTTTAAATTATTCTAATAAAATAATAGTTTCAGTGAATTATATGTATTAATTAATTAATTACTAACAATTTATTTTATCACAGTTATGAAATAATATACAATTTGTTATTTAATTTATCTTATGCGTTATTGATAGTAATGATAGTATGATAAGTCCATAATCGTTGATGCTAGGTTATAGAACATTGATTTTTTATTTAGATTTGGTTGATTCGGGATTATAAGTGTAGTATGAAAATTTAGATATTTTAGTGGCTCTAAGAGAGCACGTTATTTTATAACCAAAACATGCACAATATAAAAATATGGTATAGGTAATGTAATGAAAATATATACCGGGTAACAATGGGATGGACAGTTAGCCTAATATAGTAATATATATATTATTTATATTACCTTCTCCTACAGGAGTAATTATTATCAAATGGTTCGTAAATTTCTATTACATTAGAGTTCCACTATAAAGCAAACCTTGTTAATCGTATGTGTAGCTGAATTTTAGTTCAATGGTGTATAAATGATTTGATAATGTAACTTCTTACCTGTTGTAAACTTTCAAATTCTTTACTTATTCTGCAGTGCATTGATTATTAATTTTTAGTAATATATAAGAATAGAAATTGTATATTCGTAATAAATGAAAACTTTTTTGTTAAAACAAATAATTAACACTGACGATTTGAGCTTATAGGCCTTCAAAATATGACAAATCAGTTCGAGCTAGCGACCGATAATCTGTTGGGAGAGATGTTTTTATGCTTTTTTTGGGAGTTCAAATCGTCCCTAGTATGTTAAATACATGTTTAAAAAAATTTTTACAGCGATTAATATAATTAAATTTTGTTTTAGTGTAAAATTATATTGATGTGAAAAATATTTTATCTTAATACTTTGTACATTTGTTATTTACTTATTCTGGGATAATATTTCTAATGCTACCTATAATTTAATATAAATAAGACACTGATAAGATTTTGATTAATATATGACAATGTAAATATATAGCTTATTTGTAAAAGGCGGTTTACATACAATGTAAATATATAGCTTATTTGTAAAAGGCGGTTCACACTCGTTAAGATTTTTGTTATGTAAATACTAAATAGTGTAACTGTGAGAATAAAATATTTAATATTACTTATAAACTATAGTATTATTATATAGCAATATATTATGATATCACTATATTGTATGATATATTGGTATCATGCCAGTAAGTTAAGCCCCTGATATTAAAAGGTAGTAAATAAGTTGGGCCCCGCTACGAACCTTTAGCGCAACTGGGTTTAAAGTTTTGAAAACCTATGAAACTATAATATTGTATATTGATTCAATTTACTTTTAAATAATTCTGTTACAGTAATGCTCTACGTTATATTATTGTAATAGGATGTATCTGTTTGAGCCGGTAACATAAATACATAATATCATAGTGGTACACCGCCTGGACACCTTTTTTTTTCCTATAATTTTTTTTATACACTCGAAAATTTTTTCTTGGTAAAAATCTAAATTTATTTAATTGTAAACATTTAAAAATAATTTCTATTCAAAAATACTGAAATATTTTCAATAAAAATAACATTTAGAAAATATTCGATATACATACGTGAATATTAGTATATATATTATTATGATTTTAGTAATTTGTATTAAAATATAAATTTAATACTACATTTGTCGACGATTAAAAATGCAATAATTTGTGGAATATATAAATTTGTAAATTAAAATATAATTTCAATAGTGTAACTTGGGTATAGGTATTCGTAAAACGTATCACAGTGAAACATAATATCTCATGTAGTTCACCCATATTATAACGTTATAATATTGTACAATATTAATATAAACCTACAGGCTACAAGTTACAACTTTCATTATTATATATATGTCTCGTTTGTCTCGTTGAAAAATAAGTTGACCTCGAGATTATTATTTTGTCTATACAATATTCAAGTGTAGGTACCTACCCATAGGCGGAGATTTGATTGAATTTTAGGGGGGGGGGGCTTAAATCTTTCTTTGCAAAATAAGCCGTAAGGGCTTTGCCCCAATACCCCCTCACTAATATCTATATTATCTTTAATACGCATTCACTACTAAATAACCAACTAATAATTACCAACTAAAAAGGAAATCTATACTAAATACGCATTACTAACTACATTATTATGTACTTTAAAATCATTAATGATAATAATACAATAAATATTTTATAATGTACAATATTTAATAATGAGTTATTAAATTTTTCAATCTGTCGCGACGGTCGCCCGGTGCGCGCCGATGACGAGTAGGTATATGTTGTAATAATTATTATATTGACAAAATTTCGGGAAAAAAAATATTTTGTAAAGTTCCAAGATTTTGGCAATTGTTGTAAAATAAGTCCAACGTCCGGCCAGCCACTTGACTTTGAAAAATGTTTAATAACTTTGGGGGGCTTTCGATCTTTTTGGGGAGACTAAGCCCTAAGGAAATTTTGTTGTAACGAAAATTCGAATAACCTCTTTATAAGCCCTGCTTTTCGGCGGGGGACTTCTATGACTTTCGTTATAACGGGATTTTTTGTTGTAACGGGAATTTACTGTATATATATATAGTATGATCGTATGAATATTTAGTATACTTTACTTTAATTGCATACGTATATTTATATATATATATACTAGAGCTTGTCGCAATAAAAATTACCATATTATATTGCTTACCAAACGTAGGTATGCAATAAAATCAAAGTAACAGATATATTTACTATATGTTTATATAACATTTAAAGTTAAACAAGAACATTTAATAAATACGAAAAATCGAATAAGTAAATGCTATTTAAGGTTTGTCAAACCTAGTATAAACATTAGTTGAACAGAAAAAAAATGTTAATATTTAATTTAAAAGATTCACTTTTATGAATAATATGAAAAATATTACATTGATGTGAATATTATATTTTATCTTTGTACATTTGTTATTTACTTATTCAGTGATGATATTTCTAATATTACCTATAATTTATAATTTAATAAGACACTGATAAGATTTTGATTAATATATGACAATGTAAATATACATAGCTTATTTGTAAAAGGCGGTTCACATACAATGTAAATATATATAGCTTATTTGTAAAAGGCGGTTCATATTCAGATATTCTTATAAGACTATTGTGATGTAAATAGTGTAACTGTGAGAATAAATTATTTAGTATTAAAAAAATAAAATTAAAATATAAAAAAAAAAAAATTAAAACCTAACATAACCTTAATACCTTATTGTATAGGATAATGTATTAATATAATTTATAATTTTATTTCGATTGAAGAAAGATTTTAGATTCTGAGAGGGCTGAGAGGAGCTTTAAAATTAATTGGTTATAAAATGATGCGTTTTATGTGTATGTGTATGTTTCCGGAGTCCGGACGTATGTATGTCACTTTTTTGAATAAAGTACAAAAGATAAAATTTTATTTATTGACTAATTATTGACTTTATATTGATTAATATAAGCTATATATGTAAATATATAGCTTATTTGTAAAAGGCGGTTTACATACAATGTAAATGTATAGCTTATTTGTAAAAGGCGGTTCACACTCGTTAAGATTTTTGTTATGTAAATACTAAATAGTGTAACTGTGAGAATAAAATATTTAATATTACTTATAAACTATAGTATTATTATATAGCAATATATTATGATATCACTATATTGTATGATATATTGGTATCATGCCAGTAAGTTAAGTCCCTGATATTAAAAGGTAGTAAATAAGTTGGGTCCCGCTACGAACCTTTAGCGCAACTGGGTTTAAAGTTTTGAAAACCTATGAAACTATAATATTGTATATTGATTCAATTTACTTTTAAATAATTCTGTTATAGTAATGCTCTACGTTATATTATTGTAATTGTAATAGGATGTATCTGTTTGAGCCGGTAACATAAATACATAATATCATAGTGGTACACCGCCTGGACACCTTTTTTTTTCCTATAATTTTTTTTGTACACTCGAAAATTTTTTCTTGGTAAAAATCTAAATTTATTTAATTGTAAACATTTAAAAATAATTTCTATTCAAAAATACTGAAATATTTTCAATAAAAATAACATTTAGAAAATATTCGATATACATACGTGAATATTAGTATATATATTATTATGATTTTAGTAATTTGTATTAAAATATAAATTTAATACTACATTTGTCGACGATTAAAAATGCAATAATTTGTGGAATATATAAATTTGTAAATTAAAATATAATTTCAATAGTGTAACTTGGGTATAGGTATTCGTAAAACGTATCACAGTGAAACATAATATCTCATGTAGTTCACCCATATTATAACGTTATAATATTGTACAATATTAATATAAACCTACAGGCTACAAGTTACAACCTTCATTATTATTATGTCTCGTTTGACTCGTTGAAAAATAAGTTGACCTCGAGATTAATATTTTGTCTATACAATATTCAAGTGTAGGTACCTACCCATAGGCGGAGATTTGATTGAATTTTAGGGGGGGTTTAAATCTTTCTTTGCAAAATAAGCCGTGAGGGCTTTGCCCCAATACCCACTCACTAATATCAATATTATCTTTAATACGCATTCATTACTAAATAACCAACTAATAATTACCAACTAAAAAGGAAATCTATACTAAATACGCATTATACTAACTACATTATTATGTATACTTTAAAATCATTAATTAATAATACATCAACTATTTTATTATTTGAGTATAATAAACCTATTTTGATTAGCGAATATATTATCAATAACATTCTCAATATTGATATTAATATCTTTTTCAATGTATAATATTGAGTTATTAAATTTTTCAATTCGTCGCGTCGGTCGCCCGGTGCGCGCCGATGACGTAGGTATATGTTGTAATAATTATTATATTGACAAAATTTCGGGAACAAAAATATTTTGTAAAGTTCCAAGATTTTGGCAATTGTTGTAAAATAAGTCCAACGGCCGGCCGGCCACGTGACTTTGAAAAATGTTTAATAATTTTGGGGGGCTTTCGATCTTTTTGGGGAGACTAAGCCCTAAGGAAATTTTGTTGTAACGAAAATTCGAATGAGCTCTTTATAAGCCCTGCTTTTCGGCGGGGGACTTCTATGACTTTCGTTATAACGGGATTTTTCGTTGTATTGGTATTCGTTGTAACGGAAATTTACTGTATATATATAATATAGTATATAGTAATATAGTATATATATAGTATGATCGTATGATTATTTAGTATACTTTACTTTAATTGCATACGTATATTTATATATATATATATATATATACTAGAGCTTGTCGCAATAAAAATTACCATATATTGCTTACCAAACGTAGGTATGCGATAAAATCAAAATAACAGATATATTTACTATATGTTTATTTAACATTTAAAGTTAATCAAGAACATTTAATAAATACGAAAAATCGAATAAGTAAATGCTATTTAAGGTTTGTCAAACCTAGTATAAACATTAGTTGAACAGAAAAAAAAATGTTAATATTTAATTTAAAAGATTAACTTTTATGATTAATATGAAAAATATTACATTGATGTGAATATTATATTTTATCTTTTTACATTTGTTATTTACTTATTCAGTAATGATATTTCTAATATTACCTATAATTTATAATTTAATAAGACTGATAAGATTTTGATTAATATATGACAATGTAAATATACATATTTGTAAAAGGCGGTTCACATTCTTATAAGATTTTTGTGATGTAAATAGTGTAGTAAACCGGTGTTTTTCACATAAAAACAAGGTTCCAAAGTACAAACTTAAAACAACTTCCACCGGAATAGGCCATTAGTATAGGCATTTCATTACCTAGCACCAGAGCTAGTAACAAAATCACCTTCCTATTGACGTCATTCGTCCTCTCCTTATCATAGTTTATTCCATATAAATAGCGGCCCTGATCACCCAAAGCTCTAGAGACTGTACAGCCGTCGAGCTATAGTCATTCCCAGTTTATGTACTTATATGAGTCGCGGACTTTGTAACAGCCACATCGCTGCTTATACGAGTACTTCCCAGTTATAGACTATTTTAAATATTTTCCCTCCGGTAATAGATTTACACATAGTAAATCTGTCGAAACACTTTTATATATAAGTATAAGTTAATTTTCAATAAACAGTTTTAAATTACAAAGTGTTAACTTTATTTTTACCAATTATTTTTCAACCTCTAGCTATCTTCTATGCTGAAGCAGAAAGACACGTGCCACCGTCGTTAAAGAAGTATTGCAGTAACCGAGTGATGATAGCACGAGTACAGCGGTTACTACATACAATTCGGAGTCAGGTGTGGGGTTACACTTCATCAGCAGAAAAAACTTGTTTGGCTTAATCAAAGGAAGTACGCTGAGACCCATCGACGGAGCCGCGTTCACGAAGCACAACAAGAAAGGAATAGAGTTCTGTGGAGCATTCACGCACACAGGTTCAAGCATTTTCTAGGAGGGAGGTTTCAATTCAAGGACCAAGTTTTTCACTCAATAGATTCAAGCTCTGTAAGTCATTTGAATAATATTTTGTATGTCTGATAGGTTAGGCGAAAATTGGTAAATCGTAGCTTATAACCCACAAACACTTAAAATCAGAATGGCTAACGCAGATAAATTAGGATTTGAGAGGGCACTTAAATTGGTACCATCTTTTCAAATGATGACCGAATCGGACTTAGCTTCTTTCGAAGCTAAATGCGAGTTCATTTTTAAAAGTATTCCCGATAGTCTAAAACCTAGTATTTTAGAAGCTATACTAGCGCAATTAAAAGGAAATGCATTGGAGGCAATACGTTATAAGGAAATTACAACTTGGGACGAATTAAAAAAATTATTTAGAACAATTTTTGGTTTGGCACATTCGGTGTCATATTTACAAGTACAACTTATAGTCAGATAAGACAAGGCACTAAAGAAACAGTAAAATAATTTTCGATTAGAATTGAAAAAACCGCACATGAATTAACACACGCATTAACCGTAGATAAACCGAAAATAGAGGCTGGCATAATAGCGCAAACTGTACAAGCTCACGCATTGAGTGTATTTGTAGCGGGTATATCGCAGTCGATCGGAATAATCTTAAAGGCACGAAATATTAAAATATTTGAAGAGGCGGTACTCCACACTATGGAGGAGGAAAAAACAACAGATTATTTTAGTAAAATGCACTGAAATAATACATCGGAAAATAATAAAAATAAATCGAATATAAAAAGTACTAAAGATAAGAGTAATATTAAATGCCACCGATGCGATAAATTTGGACATTATGCTAATGAGTGTAGGACTAGTGAACATAAAATACCTAATTTTCGTAATCCGAACAGCGGTCAAAGTACAAGTAGAGAGATTAAAAAAGAATATTCTAGTAAATTTTGCAAATATTGTAAAAAGTCTAATCATGATATTATCGAGTGCTTTAGATTAAAAAATAAAAACACAGAAAACAACAAAGAGATCTGTTGAGGAAATACAGGCAGGCAGTAACATACGCATTATAACGCCTATAGAGCAGAAACACATAACGTGTTTTTCTGATAAATTTATAAAAAATTAAATTAAATTTTTAATTGATAGTGGTTCAGAGATGAACATTATAAAAATCTCAAGTTTAAAAGGACATATTATTATAAATGAAAGAGATAAAAAAAATATCAAGGGCATTCACGCAAGTCCAGTAGAGACAATAGGGTCGGTAGTGATTCTGATTTATATTAATCAACAACCTTTCGTTGTTAAATTCGACATTGCGAATAATGATTTCCCAATACCTGAAGCAGGTATTATAGCCATAACATTTCTAAAATTAAATAAAGTTGTGTTAGATTGGGATAAAGAGGTACTAATTATACCAGAAAAAATAAAAACTAGTCCATTAATACTTCCGCCACGAAGTAATTGTGTGTTAAAAAAAAAGCCGATGAAAAAATAAATTATAAATTAATAACAGTAAAAAAATTTGAAATCACCGAAGACGTGATTGTAGCTAATAGTATCAGCCTTGTCAAAGGTGATACAGTAATTACTAATTAGTAATATAATTAATTTTATCCTTCGTCTTTATATTTCATTATTCAGTGTGAATGTATACATGTGACTACGTGAGTATGTATAACTATGTATGAATAAAATTAATTATTTATGTATTTTCATATCATTCTTTTAACACTGATTCCTACTAAATTTTGAGTCAGGTAATTAAAATATAAAAAAATGTATTTTTAATACTTTTTAATTATAATTATTATTTAATAATAATTATCAGTGTGAATTAATTTATTATACGTTAATAGTTCATTTTTAGTTGCAATAATTTATATTTTAATTTTAATAGTGCTTATAATTATAGTTCAGACTTTACTTTATTTTAATTTTTTATTTATTTTACATAACGTAGTGTCAAGCATATTCAATTCCATTTTTTCACTCAAAGAAATTTATTCAAATTCTGATTTTTGAAATTTTTAAGTATACTTAACGGCCATGTTTTCAATTATTTAGATTTTGTATTCCATTTAAGGAGTATCTTATGGTGATACTTATTTACTTTATTTTGTAAATTGTGAAGAAAATGATTTTTTGAAAATATGGATATATATAAATAAATATTATATATACATATAAATTAATTAGAGAATTCTTTAATGTTTAGTTTGAAAATGTGGGCAGTTTCTATTACTTGCATTCTATTTTTGAGTGCTGTAATTTGTAATCCAGTAGTAAGGATTAAAAACGGTGCAATAAAAGGACAAAATTTAAAATCGAGAAATGGCCGAGATTTTTATTCTTTTACCGCTATACCATATGCAAAACCGCCAATAGATGAACTTAGATTTAAGGTAAATTTTATTGAAATTTTGGATGAGATACAATAAAATGTTGATAATAATATTTTATAATTTATTGTAGCCTCCAGAAAAAGTAGATTCGTGGGAGAGTATTTTAGATGCCACAAAAGAATCAAATATGTGTACGCAAAATAACCATTTCTTTTCGTCAATTAGACACTTAACATTTGGCAAGGAAGACTGTTTATATTTAAATGTTTACACACCAAATGTTAATGGAAAACTTCCGGTAATGTTTTGGATACACGGTGGAGGATTTCTTGCTGGACATAGTGGATCAAACGTATATGGACCTGAATATTTTATGGATAAAGATGTTGTTTTTGTATCTATAAACTATAGACTTGGATTATTTGGTTAGATTTGTTTACGCTTAACTATAAACTGTTTTGAAATTAATATTTAATAAAAATAATTTGTTATTACTTAGGATTTATAAGCACCGAAGACGACGTGATACCAGGGAACTATGGATTAAAAGATCAAGTCATGGCATTACGTTGGGTTCAAGAAAATATTGCTAATTTTGGCGGTGATCCTAGCCAGGTAACAATATTCGGCGAAAGCGCGGGCGGTGCCAGTACTGGTTATCACTTGTTATCGCCGATGAGTAAAGGCCTGTTCCATAAAGCCATACTCCAGAGTGGTACACCAATGTGTCGTTGGGCTGTTTCTCCACCTGGGTTAATTCGTAAGCGTACCGAGGCAGTTGCTACTATCGCTGGATGTCATTTCAATACTTCCGAAGAAATATTAAGCTGTTTAAAACAACTCCCAGCTAATTATATTGTCGAACTTCATAATAAATTTATCGTGAGTATTGTATCTCTGTGGCCTGTGGACGCCTTTATCTTTCCTGTCTGTGCAATCTTTACTTTGCACCCATTATTGTATTGTATTGACGTATTGTTGTTCTACTATCAAGCGGAGTACCGATTACAATAAAAAATATTTCAATGTAAAACATTAAACAATATTCACATCCTTAAAGAGGCGGATAGGCCTATTGAGAAATCGGGATTTTCCCGGTGGGCCCCTGTCCGTACCAAATTATGGGGCCCCCAGTCTCAACACGGTATTTTATGTTTTAAATGTTATTAATAATACAATAATAATATCGAACTATATACAATTTGGAAACAGTTTATTAAGTTTATTTTATTGGTAGGTATTTGATTTATAATTAAAAATGAAATAAATACTTTTGCGTTTACGTTAATAAAACATATATAGACATATTATAGTACGTTTTCTAGGCAGTTTACAATACCTAGGGAAAATGTATTAGTTAGTTATAATTATAAATTATAACTTATAATTATTATATAATAAATGAAAACATTAACCAATTTTTTATGTGTATTAATATATAATTGAATTTGTATCCTTTATATAATAATAAGTAAAATAAATAAATAAATAATTTTTTTTCGCATTGTACAAGTTATTTTTAGATCGTTAATTATTCAAAATTAAATACCAGTTATATTACATTATAATTCGTTTCATAAAATTCCCGTTATTGTTATAAAACACCCAGTCACTTAATTCAGTAATTAATCGATCAATAAATAAGTTTTAATTTGCGAGCATTTTAGTATATAATATTATACAAGTGCAATTAGTATCCTGACCCTAAACGAAAATTTTGTTTTAGGCGCAATTGGTCCATGCCCGTTTTCTATGTATATTATGAATAAGGTTAGGTTAGGAACCTAACTATGTTAATTAATAATTATACTTAAAGTAAAATTAAAATATTTTATGTTTCAGGAGTGGGTTAATCATCCATGTATAATATTTCCACCTGTGGTTGAATCGTGCGATTTAAACCAAGAATCGTTCCTATGTAACCATCCATTTACTGACTTTAAACAAGAATCTTTTGTACCTACTATTATTGGTTTGAATTCGGACGAAGGTGGTGTATTTGCTGCATGTAAGTAAAATTACTATATATTTGGCTTATTTTATATCAATGCATTAACTATACTGTAGTACTATTTTAATTAATGAATATATATTTCAAAATAAACAATAATCCAAAAAATAAAGATGAACACCACATAATTTATTAGCTTATGTAGTGCTTTAAATTGTACTGTGATCCCATAAATATTAAAGTATAATACTATAAAACTAAAATATATTTTATTATAAATATTTCATAGACTAAGTTATTGCGTACTATAACTGCAGTTAGCAAGTTTGAGTACAGAAACCGGTTTTTGGTTGATGGATAAAAGAAGATCAAAGAGGCCTTGACTATTTAGTTAAAACAAGTGTTTTTAATACAAGATATTAATTAGGGCGAATGGCGAATGTAAGTTCCTACACGAGAGTAGCAGGTACAAGAAATACATAAGTTAGAACCTACACGGCGAAAAAATGTGTATACTATGTATATACGAATTTTCAAAAATAAATATATGACAATTAAAAAATATAATAAAAATCGCATAGCGTGTTGTCACAAATAAATATAATATAATGATAAGAATATTAATTATATTTAATTAATATTATTATTATTAAAATAAATATTTTGTATGTCAAAAAATACAGATAATAAAATATTTTATCTTTCGCCCTACGTCGAGTCGGGATATTATTATCAGCTTGTAGCTTGTCGCATTTTCCCGTAATTTCGTATAGGTTTTGCTTTAAATGGAGTATGTGTACTTCAATGTATTTTAGTACCAGAATGTCTCAATAAGTTCGAACTACGGTTTTTACTTATTATTATATTATATTTATTTGTGACAATGCGCTATGTGATTTTTATTATATTTTTTAAAAATTCCTATACACATGTTTAATTTTTTCCGCCGTGTAGGAACTGACATACGTACCTGGTTTTTACCGTGTAGGAACTAACGTATGTAATTGTTTACCGTTTACCTGCTACTCTCGTGTAAGAACTTACTATTCGCCATTCATTACCTATCGATTTCTTTAACTATTAGATTTTTTGATAATATGTTATTTAAATAATTTTAAATAATTAAAATAACAATATTCTTGAAAAAAATGTTTATATCTAAATTAATTATAAATAATAAAAAATTATAAAATGTTAAATTTTTTAGTAAAAGGAAAAAAAATTAATGCATACTGAAATTAATGCATACTGAAACTAAAAATCTAAAAACATAGATATTTATATTTCAAATTTGGACGAAATTACATATTTATTCGATGAATAATTTTATATGATTATTTTATAATGATTTAAAAACATTGGTGGAGACTTAAAACTTTTACGTTTATTATGAATTTTATCAAAATATGCAAATTAATTTATAAATAATACTTATTTACCTTAAAGTTACTTTTAAAACTACTTTATAACTAGTTATTAGAGTTCTATAAATTATAATTTATTTTTAATTGTTTAAAATTTGTATTAATTTGTCACATATGAAATATTTTTACTTTTCATATTTGTTATTTTGTTGTATTTTGGGAAAAAAATCATGCGCCATAATTTAGATTTGTATTTTAGCTACAATGTATTAATTACATTTAGGTTTATTATTTTAGGTCATAAAGTATGAATTCATAAACAAAGTATAGATATTTTATATTTTATGTAGATTTTAAAGACATAGTACTTAAAACAAAGCATAGGTAATAAGTACGAATAGTACGATGAAATGTACAAAATATTTTAACTCTTTTTAAGATATTTTTGGTATGAAAAATCTTTAATTTTTTATCATTTTTTTCTATGATTGCTGTTAAAAAATCATTTAATCAACATTTTTGAAAATTTAATACAAGATCGATTACTACTGGAAATTAAAATAAATCATCAATTTAACATTAAAATTCTATGATAATTATATGTTTTAATTATTTATTTCGTGTAAAATTAAGTGATGTTGGTTCCAATGTTCCAAGTATATCGAGATTCAAGATTGATTAGCATTTTAAATTCTATTTACGGTAAAGTTTAACCTAACCAGACATTGTCTTTATCACTAGACATCTAGACATATTACGTACCCAATTTAAAATAAAATCATAACGTTAATAATAATTAAGTACAATAGGTTAACGTTACGTTATAATCAATAGTAGTAATAAAATTTAAATAGGTATTCAAAAGTTTATGATTTGATTATTATTACTTCTACACACTTTTTAATTTTGTATTGTATACACATTTTAGTCTCTGGCTATAAGCATATTAAAATTCAAATAATGTTAGAAAATAATATGAAGCATTAAAGGACTAGATTTGTAAAATTTTTCGGCTTATAGAATACAAATTTAAGCTGCCAACAATAGCCTTTTTTATTTTATTGTTTAATAAACAAAATGTTCTTCATCAGTACTAATACACTTACAATATGACTATATTGTACGTTTGGTATTGAATAATAAAATATACAAACACAGTAAACATTTATAACTTACAAGTTATAAATTAATTTGAAACTTTTAATTTCATAATTGAATACTTCAATGCTATACATAATATCTAACAATTACCTAATAAATTATTATAATTCTTTCAAAGATTTTAAAACATTTGACACTTAATAGCGAAGCAATTTCAATCAATATTGACGCAATTACTCTTACTTTCAATTGTTCGATAACTTCATTGTTTGTTTGAATTCATAAAAGATAAGCCCATCATTTTCTAATATATCTTTAACTAGAAAATTTCGACTATAAGTCAAAACTCTCCATATTGTAAATTGTTAATATTAAAACAACTTTAAAAATTAAAAATTAGTGTTCGCAAATTACATCGTTTTAAATTAAATATTTAAGTAATTTTAAAAACAATTTAAAGCAGGCATGTCAAACACGTGGTCAATTTCAATTAAACTTTAAAACATTATTCACCTGAGTTTAAGGATTTATAAGATTACTTGTATGCAAATGCTTATTGTTGTTATGCATCACTTTAAATTTCATACTATACTTTTTAAATAGATAAATTGTATAATCATATCTTCTTCGGTTAATTTGTTCAATTTTAAAGTAAGTAATAAATATTTTGGTTGTATCTATAAATGTGATTTTACAAAACAAAATTATTTATCATAAATTATTAATTAAAATATAGATAAGTCGATTGGAAAAATTCCTGATTTCCGGGTTTGTCAATCTATCACTAAATTTTTAATTCATATTTTCAGCTTTATTCAACGAAACTTCACTTCAATACCCGGAACTGTCTACCGATAGTAATCGCCTGTTGCCTATTTTATTAATGTACAAACATATGTCATTGCCTAAACATATGGACGAAATTAATAATCGGATCATTGAAAAGTATTTTCCATCGGGAAAAATAGAGAGCGATTCGCATTTGGATGCAGTTAAAGTATTATATTATATATAATTTTATAAATAAAGCAATTTTTTTAAACATTGAAATACATTTTTTAAATAATTAATTATAGATGATCGGAGACGGCTCTTTTATTACGTGTACCATGGACATGAGCATTAAATTAACTTCACCAGTCTATTTTTATTTATTCGTTTATCAAAATGAGTTTTCATTCAACCAATTTTATGGCGATTGTAAAAAGTCTCTTGGAGTAAGTCATGCTGATGAATTGATTAGTTTGTTTTCATTGAAGGAATTGAATCCCAAAGGATTAGGTGACAAAGATATAGAAATGTCAAAGCTTATGGTTAATATTTGGGTCAAGTTTGCATCATCTAAGTGAGTATAATATTTATTTATTTAAGTTATATTTAAAAGTCAGAATAAAATTAAAAATACATTTTATAACTTTATTGTATAACTTACTTAATAGTCATCAAATAATTCAATTATTGAATAAGATAAAATAAACTGCATTCATTATTTATAGTTGTATACTTTTGTAGGTATACCTATTAAAATTAAAAAAAATACACACTGACAAAATTATTATTTGTTCTAGAATACCTACTATTGATGGAACGGACAATGGAAAAGCTTGGCCAGAATTTACTTCTATTGGAGAATCAGTTTTACTTCACATAGATTCAGTCCAACCAAAAGTTATAAAAAATCCATTAGAGAAGGAGTATAAATTTTGGAGTGAACTGCCTTTATTATCACGTTTAAATAAATTTATATCACCAATAAATTCAAATATAAAAGACGAATTTTAATATTATTATAATTTTTAACTATACTCATTTTTTAAATTTTAGATTAACCAAATACCAGGTGATATATTTTAACATTTAAAATGATATCATGTGATTCCATTTTTAAAGTGCACTTTAAATTACCATTAATACTTGTTACAACAATACTGTATGTTGTAACAATTATTTTCTATTATTTTATAGGAATGGTTCATTTTATTAATAATTTTGGAATGTATTAAATTGTATAACTGTTTATTTTTAGCCTTTTTTAATAAGGTATCTTTTGTTTTAAAAATAATAAACTTGTGTACAATTATAATAAAATCGTAATATTTAATTTCAAAGACTTAAATGTGAACTACTTATAAATTCGTGACTACGTGAGGAGAGATAAAGGAAGTCTACGTCATGTTATACGATTAGTGTAACTAATATTACCTTGTTTAAATGAGATAATTTAGGTACCAATCGTTTAGTTTTAAAATATATTGTATACATAATTGATAACTGCTATGTACATTTTTTGTATAGTCATAATCGACATTATTTTCATTGGGTATGCTTGTATGAATTAATATGTATTGTGTAAACTGATTTTAGTAATGTTTGGTGACAATACTGATAATGGACTTAAAAAGTATGCTTATTGAAGTCTCATTAGTCATTTTTGAATAATAAAAAATTATTAGGATTTTGAATTTTTGGTTTTCTTTAAGTTCTTTATAAGTTGGACGACTTTATAGTATAAATAGTGCGTTAGAATTTCAAATCCAATTATATTAATGATTTGAATATATATTGGTGACAGATGTCAAAAAGATTTATTTGCTTTTGTTTTCGTTTTAAAGGAAAAAACTTCAGAGGAAGTTACAGTTCAAATATATCAAATATTTATGATTATTATACTATTTTTAACCTTTCTTCTTCCACATCCTTGAGGCATAGCGACAAATGTGCTGATTTTATAATGATGTGTGAGTTATTTTTTATTGTATTTGTAGGTATAGGTACGTTGAATCGTAGAAAAAATGCTTTGATCTTAAACTTTGAGGGGGATTTCTGTTAATAAATTACATTTAGTTGTCCTTTTGGAGGGTTAATATTAAAAACCCCCAATACTATTTAAAAAATAGAAAAAAAAATATCAATCGAACAGTAAATCCACAAATATTTATTTTAAATTTAAAGTTTGCGAAATACAATATTTACGCATAATAATCATTACGGCTCTTATCTGACGATTTTAGTTTTTCTTTTATTGTAATCAAAATTTAATAAGAATTAATTGTAGCAGCAAAGTATTTCACTGTTACTAAATTATCATTTTCTACACTCAATTTTGACTATTTTTAGGTATTTACCATTTTTAATATATTTTTTAGTGTATGTAATTCTTTATGGGAATATAAAAATATTTGAAATACATGGTCATGATTTTTTTTATAATTGTTTGAGGTTCAAATTTTGACAATATTCGTTAAAATCACCGACAATTTTTTAGTTCAAATGTTTTAGTTATTTTGCTGTAATTTAAAAATATTATTCTTGAGTAATTTGGATCTTTTAACGTATAAAACTATGTTTTATTTTTATATACAATGACTTTTTAAAATGTCGGTAAAAATAAATTCAACCAACACATATATTATAGGTTGTCATTTTAATATGGGGCGGCACTGGTTTGCGCACAAATACAAAACGCACAACTTGTTTGCATACAAAATTACCACTCGTTTGGGAACAGTTGAGCCTTAAACCATACATGATATGGTTTGCTCGGTAACCTTTTATGTACCTCGCATGTTAATATTCGTTTATTAATAATTGTTTATAGTTAATACTTCTTTAAAAGTATTTACACACGAAAATGTCACATTTTCTTTAACCCTTACAGTCTTAGGTTTAGGATTATCTATGGATGTATCCAGTTACTTACTTACTTATCACTAAATAATAATTGTTAATATTTAATACGTCTTGTTTAAGTTAAAATTGCATTTTAATAATTGCTTATTAATAACTGTTAATTTTAATAGATGGAATATGTTATATTTAATTTGGCCATACGGATTACCTACGTATCTATTATTTTCCATAGTTAATAAGCCGGGTACTGGGTATATTCCAGGGAAAAAATGTAGCATCACATCGAGTACCGGTTACTGTCTAAGTCAACACTTACTAACACGCCGGGTAACGAGTATTAGTCGGGTACTGAGTATGATATCGGTACCAGGTTTGGACTTGATGATCGAATACCCGAAACACCTCTAGTATACAATGACCAGTCTATGAATATTGTTTACCACCAATGTTGATTAAATGTAAATAACTAAAGTCTATAAATATATTTATTTTACTTTATTTTATTTTATATATTTATTGATAAATGTAAAACAAACCTTGCTGCAGATTAATAATTGTCTTATAATATTTTATTAAACCCTGCAGGCTGCAATGTTTGCATAAGTTTATAAATTGGATGGTTATATGAAATATAATAGGTTATACATAAGTTATACTACAATATCAGACTGCAAATTCGCAAATATATTTTACTTCGAAATTAAATGTGATTACAGAATGTAAGTAGTAGGTATGTCTACATTTTTATTTTACACCTGTATAATAAGACAGCAGATAGTAAAATCGATCACTTTCGATTTATTTCAGAAAAGTCATTGGAATGTGTGTTCTTATATTGTAAATGGAAAAAATACAATACGAATTGTGGGTGGAGTAACACAATACAGGCAGGCTTAGCATTGTAACATGAATATTGTGACCCTTTTTAACTGACAATAACCTCCCCATCGTCTTATAATATATTGTAGTTGTAAACGAAAAAATGTGTATGTACAATTATTGTATTAAATCTATTGAATCCCAAAACAATTAATCATGACAGGCGATGGGTTGGTCGTCGGCGACGTAGGCATCGGATGGCATATATAGTTCGTACATAATGACGATTTCTGCAGCCGATCACAGCCATATAAATTAAAAATTCGTAGATTGAATTCAGCACGGCCAACCTTCGCTAAAATTATAAACTACAAAATAAAATAATATTCATGTGCACTCAAAATAATGATATGTAAATTGCATCACCCACAGGTAGCCGAAAATAGAATTTGTAATTTGCACCAAAATGATTATTTATTTGTTTGATTATCGATTATTCGATTATGCATTTCATTTTTTAAACCTTACTTAGTGACTACATTGTTTTTGAAGATTTCTTTTAATTTTGTCCATACATTATAAAGTATTTAAACTTGACATTTAAATACAAGC
This sequence comes from Rhopalosiphum padi, assembly GCF_020882245.1. Lineage (NCBI taxonomy): Eukaryota > Metazoa > Arthropoda > Insecta > Hemiptera > Aphididae > Rhopalosiphum > Rhopalosiphum padi. The sequence continues at coordinate 42,723,466 of NC_083599.1, forward strand.
GGTTACCCTTGTATAATTAATACTCATAGATTATGCAATATATAAATGTTTAAAACGTTATTATTTTTATATGCCTTAAAATAATGAAACTATCCTCATAAGCAGTGAAAACTAAACTCAAATATAAACATGTACTTAGGAAACATGGCTTTGATCAACATTTTTCATTTGCACGCCAAAATTATCCCGTCTCAATATTATTTATGTTTAACTATATGTAAAAAAAACATCAATCAGTTTTAAAGCTTCACTATACTATTTACCAACACTTTCCACTATGTATGATTTACAAGTGCAGACCTCTTCGACGTGTTCCAACACAACTCTCACGACTCGTATAGCTGTATGCCGTCAAATCCAATCTGCAGACACTGCCCATTTTATTATTTCAAATTTTCATGGGTTTATTCAATCTATTCACACATTAATTTGTCCTGCGGCGCCGGCAATATTGAGCATATAAAAAAAAAAATGGTATTACGCATTCCAAACTCCCCCGATCGTTAATGCATCAACTATACCTACCTTATGCTATAAATGTGAACCTACGTATCGTTCATGTACCACGAGCTTGTTGAACTAGTTCTATAGACTATATTAATATGTATATAAATCGGTCGCAAATGAATATATTATATTATATAATATAGTCTTAGACCATTGTCCCTTTCGTCGACGATTGGTTTATAGATTTTTTAACCGAGAAAACGGTTTTTTCCTCGTCAAACATAATTATAGGTAGTGTAATAATAATAACAAAGCATGTATAGGTACGTGAGTCATGTGGTGGTGCGATGTTGTCAAAACTCCGTTGGTGCCGGTGGAAGACGACGGTGATCGAGCACATGCGAGCACCGCCACCGTCGCCCCATCGACATCAACCCCCCACCAAGGGTCCCACTGGTTTTTCTCGTTCCGCGCTCAAGGAGCGTCCAAAATCATTATGCACTATTCAGCCACCAGTTGCAGTGTGTCCCTCTACCGCAAACCACAGATCATCAGACCACCGCAGTCATAGTGGCGATTAACAACAAATCTCTAACTCAAACCGTTCCACGTCAATCCGATATATTCATCAACGGCCGAGTCATCAGACCGTTTTTTTTTTTATTGGGGTAAGTCTATTCTTGTACATGTTCTGCACCTACTGGCTAATTACTACCTAAACACATAATAACACATTACATATACGACGATTGCGATGCAAGTCGGTGGTGGCAGCGACTGCGGCGGCGATCTCGTCTGATTTAATTAGATATAAAACAAATATAATAAGTGCAAATGAAAAATAAAAAACAATTTTGAGCGTATATGTGCCATGGAGATCTAAGTGAAATCGAAAATATTTTTTTATGCACACTGGTTTTTGGAATTCACGTATATAACCCATCTATTACTACCTATATCGGCTATATCATATTAATATCTTTATGCTACCATCACACACACACACACGCGCGAACGTAATATACAAAAATATATTATTAAAACGTGATGGTGCAAGCAGTCACTTTGTACGGTCCATTGTTTAAACCGCAGAACGCGGGCACTTTGTACTATTATAAATAGTTATGGTATAAGTACACTCGCTTTACCTGCAGATTTTCGATAACATTCGTGAATCGATAACTTCATAAACAATTTTTTATAATTTGATATGGTTATTTACATTTTACAATAATTGGCAAAATTTACTAGATTAGAATTTCTAATATTGCTTTTACAGTAACATATTAATTTTTAATCGATTATTTAAACGTCAAGTTTTTAATTTAAATGATTTATTTTTCAGAATTTGAATTGAGAAATTCACCGCGATATGGCGACACGTATATCCATTATAGTGTTAATAACACTATTGGCTTACGTATGCAATACAGGAGCCTTTCCATCTAAACAACTTAACTGTCCAGAAAAATGCCATTGCCATTACTCCAGAATTAACTGGGTGACAGACTGTTCGAAAATTAACTTGGTATCCATGCCATATAAAGGACTCGACACCAATGTCTACGTACTTTATTTGAACGGAAATTTCCTAAAAGAAATCCAACCATTCCCAGCCAATATCAAACTTAGGACATTACAGTTGTCCGAAAACTTTTTAACGAAAATTCATAAAACAATGTTCGCCGGACTTCGTTACTTAGTGGATATAAACTTGTCGTCTAACTTGATCAATTATATTGATCCTCAAGCGTTTGTGTAAGTTTATTTAAATATCTACCCATTTATTTAATACATAGGTATCAAGTATTTCTTGTGTATACGTTTCTACAAAATATATTTAGTCTATAAAATGACACGAGCTCTTACTTCAGCTTTTAACTTCAATCGTATTGAAATTAAATAAATTAAGTCACATTTTCCGTGTTTGCTTATTCGAGGTCGATTATATTGTCAGCTGATATATTATATACGTACATTACATTTTTATGCGGACACACTAAACAAAAAAATATTATTATGAATGTTTTAATTATCTATTTAAATCAATCTTATCTTAAAATAGAATATTAAAAATGTTATATATTAGGTATTTCATTCTTAATGTTCATTGTATGATTATTTGTGCATTGTCCGATTAAACAAAAAGTAAAATTATTATTACGAGCTATTACAAAACTGTTGATTTATTTTGTAATGATACAATTAATCTTTCAATAAAGATATACTTTTATTTTTATTTTTTATTAAATAGGTTTATTCCGATAAAAAATAATAAAGAATTAAAACTATGTCTACTTTACCTATTAAAACAGTTTTATTGTTTGCTTTAAAATGAGAAAGTATTTAAATATTCAAATATAATTATAAATTTAACACTTATTCGACATTTTTCATACTTGTTTCAGGGATAGCGCTGGATTGATTACGTTAGAATTACAAGGAAATCCATTGAAACAAGTTGAAGGTCCATTCTTAAACTCCAAGTCTTTGCTGAACCTATACCTGTCGAACAGTCATCTAACAAAATTATCACCGCATTTTTTCGCCAAAATCAGAGGTCTAAACAAACTTGATATTTCTGGAAACCCTCTTCATATCATTGAACCAGGCACATTTGATCCTCTTACAAGTTTAAAACATTTAATTCTAAATAACTGCAATCTTACACACATATCGAGCGTAGCTTTTAGTAGTCTCGGTGACCTGACGATATTGGAATTGGCTGGAAACAGTCTCAAAAGCCATGTTGACTGGACTTTAATACTGGGTAATCTAGGCAGATTGGAACATCTCGATTTAAGGCAATCAGGTATATCAAATTTACCAGATAATGTATTTTTCAAGAATAAATGGCTAAGAAGTCTAGTGTTGGCTGAAAATGAATTATCTTTTCTTGACGTGGCTACTACTTTGGGTCACAATTTAGTTAATTTAGATTTTCTAGACCTCAGTTATTGTCATTTAAAAGGACCTTTCTTTAAAGATGCATTCGCTAGTGCAACGAAATTACGTACCCTTATATTATCTGGAAACGATTTATCTGCAGAAGATTTAGCAGTAGCTTTATCACCTTTGTTAAAACTAGTGAAACTTTCATTAAGAGACTGTGGATTAACCAAGTTGCCTGCTAACACTTTTCATAAATTTACTAAATTACACGAATTGGACATATCAAGAAATCCTTTAGACAATACCTTTACAGCACTTTTATCTCCGTTGGAATCATTGGAACATTTAGATATGGGTTACAGTAACGTGCAAAGAATATCCAAAACGTCTTTCTCAAATATGTCTGCTCTAAAAACGCTTATTTTGTCTGGAAATAAACTTAAAAGCCAAGAATTTGGTTTATTCCAAAATCTTACGCGTTTAGAAGTATTAGAGTTGAATAATTGTGGATTAAGACGTCTAAATGATATTGTGTTCTATGATAACTTTACATATCCAAACTTGAAAGAGTTAAGACTTTCAGGCAATCCTCTTCAAATTCCCGAAGAAGGACCAATACTGCCACCTCAATTATCAGGTTTAAGGAATTTGGACATGAGTAAATGTAATTTGAGTAATTTACCTGTTGACGCTTTCACTACAACGCCCAACATTGGCCAGTTGTTATTGAACGATAATAATTTAAAGAATGACGAAGAAGGGTCTATGAAGTTTTTAGAAACGCTGACTAGGTTGGAACAGTTGGACTTGAGTTTCAATAATATCACGGCAATCAATCGTAATAAATTCGGGTATAGCTATCAACTTATGTCGTTACGACTGGTTGGTAACCCTTGGAAATGCGATTGTTATGTTGTGGATATGTGGCGATGGGGTGTGATGTCCGAAGGATACATAGACGTGTTGGAAGATTCCAAAAGATTGGAGTGCAATTTCGATCCCAAGAGCAGTCCTATTAATAAAGCCAAACTGACAAGACCCGGAAGTGAACTCATAACGTGGGCCAGGTATGTGGGCGAGGCGAATTGTCCACTCAGAGGACAATAAGACCACCAAGGATTTAGATGTAGAAAAATAAATATTCTTTATTCTTTTTATGCTAAATGTATCTATTAAATGATATGTATATCTTATTATAGTATAATAATTTTTAACTATAATCCATACCATGTTTTTGTCCTATTTTTATTTCTCTAATGATCTTTATTATATTAACAGAATAATTAAACATTTAAGTTTAAAGACTACAGTGGCATGTTTACAAGGTAGGCTGACTAGGCCCGAGCTTACCCAATTTTTATTTGACTGTTTGATTTTTTTTATCAAAAATCAAAATGTTTACTATTGATATTATTAATGTTTATTATTGAATATTATTATTATTTAGGTAATTCGTAATCTCGTCTGAGCCGCCCAAGATCTATGTGTTAGTGTGTTAGTTGTAACAGTGATGTAGTCTTAAACATTTTAACGGGTACACGCCTGAATCATTATAAAATAAAACGTGGGGGGATTTGCCTCCCACACACCATAATTAGTACTCGTTCATGTTATCTACCAGTGACTATCACATATTTGGTAAACAAAACCACCATTTTTATTTATAAATAGCATACTAAACCATCGTGCATCAACCAACATACAATTATGGTAGACAAAATACTCAGGGTAGATGCATATTGAACAAGTACCCACTATTTTGTCTATTTATCAGTTGTCTATAATATAATATACAATAATACTATAATAATACTAATGTGAAAAAGTACTAGTGACAGAAGGTTTATATCAGTAGAATTGTAATGAATACTTGAAACAATAACTGATAACTGGACAAAACAACAATATTGTAAACGTTACCAAATGGTTTAAAAATAGATTTGTGTACAAAAGACTCTGTACAACACGATTTAAGATAGTACTATCTATAGCCGTGGTACAAGTAAACCACGGACTTTTATGATCTTTTCTTAGTCCGTAAAATAAACAAATTACGTTAGTATTTTTTTACTTATTAAATATCAAAATTTAATAAATATACACATTATTTGCTGGGTAACGTTAATACATCTTATTCATGCTCCGTGTACCTGTGTACCACAATTTTCGTTAAGGGTACACGCATAATTATAAAATTAGGAGGTGGGTACACGCCATGTACCCTTCACTACACCATTGGTTGTAAATGATTATTATTTATTAGTGTAAGTGAATGCAATGCGGGTACCGGCTGGAGTCACCAACGGTTGCCACTTTCGTACGCGCATGCACATGGCAATTACTCGATAACAATAAAATTGCAATAAACGAATTTTACGACAACGAGGTAACTTATTGATTTGACAAAATTAAAGTTAGTTAACGTTGTCTGATCTAACAGATAAATATGCAAGTACATTATTATTTATTACTTACCTATGTGTGATATATCATATTTTGATGACTTTTTCTTATACCATACGGAATATAATTAAAGTTAAAAGTTTTAAATAAAATAATAATAATTCAAAATATGTATAGTTAAACTTGATTAATAATTAGTTATTCTATTATTAACATTTTAAATCATAGTTATTTATTTCATCAGAAATATTATTATATTATAAGTATATATGTATAAATTATAATCTATAACAAATTTGTTGTCGATTACGTCCACACGGAAGACAGCGTTGCCAAACATTTTCTTTGATGTTCGTTCAAATACCGCATGTTGAGCGAACATTTAAAAACATGTACAGACTAGGGGAAACGTTATCAACAAACATGTTCGACAACAATGTTTGTCCTTGTGTAGACCCAACCACAGGCAACGACGACGCGATACCGTCGACTCTTCTTCCACGCCACAAAGGCACAGGGTGGGACAGGAAGAAAAGTCGATCCGGACGAGTACCGGCCGCCGGCCGTCTCGCTCTCGTCTTGCGCGAACCGTCTTAAAGTCGACAACGGCGACAATGTATCCAAGTCGTAATACCACGTAAAGCATAATTGTGTATTCTCTTTTATGTCGTCAACAACACTTGACATAGTGACATTTGACAACTGGCTATTGTGTACCGTTGTTTATCATCAATACAAATACATCGAACGAATAGTGAATTCGTGTTGTTCTTTTATCCTGACCAGTCAGACCGAGCACCTACCACCGTAGCCGTGTCAAAATGGCTCCACGAACAGGAATCGCCCAGTCGGCGTAAAGGTGATTTTTTTTCACGCTGACACATACCTCGGATTAGTTGCTTATATTATATTAGTATTAAGCTATTTAACCAGGATTGTGTTTTCCGGTTAGCTAGGATTATTACACATCAATAAGTAATCTGGTACGGAGGAGGAATTCCGCACAACCGAAAATAACCGTGAAACCAATGCCGTAATTAGACTACTTGTGTCTCGTATGCAAACCAAAATCTAGAGGCCCTAGTGGACGTGTTATACATCTTTTCCAACTTTTTTCAAAAATGTTTTATTTTATTTGGTGGGAAGGGGGGTAAGCGCTATCTAAAAATTTAGTTACAATAAATTTTATACTATAATAACAAACAATTTACTCTAACTAAACCACAATATAGGACAATATAGGTATCAACACTTATTTCATACAATGACATTTGACAAAAATTACAACTTTAATAATATAATCATCAAAATTATACAATACACAGAGAACATTTATTAACAAATATTGTATTTCAAAACTATACCTGTTTTGTACGTCAATTGTTTGAGAATTATAATTATTAAATTTAAACAATACTAAAATAAATGTAATCATTTAAAATAATTCATTTTTCTGGCCTTTAAATTAGCGAAATTATCAATAATTGAATCTACATCGATCCGTGAAGTATGAAGCTTTTCAATATTTAATAAAGCAATATTAGTTAACCGATCTTGTGATGTTGCGTTACGTAGATAATTTTTAATAAACTTAAGTTTTGAAAATGAACGCTCCGCTTAAGCCGATGTCACTGGCAGGCACGTATACAAAAAAATTTCGGGGGGGGAGGTTTGGGTTGAACCCCAAACTCCCCCCCCCCCTGTATACGTGCCTGGTCACCTAAATAGTCATAAATATACAACAACTTGTAAAAATATCAGGAAATATAATCGATAAATCATTACTAAGAATATATTAGGCTAGTTTTTGAATTCTCTTTTTACATAACGTACACCGCCTCCCCAAACACTTACCTTTCGTGTCGTGGCATTAACGCCGATTACGGCGCATCGTACAGGTGAGAATAACTTTGAAACCGGTATCGCCGAGAGCATTGACCTAATTACGGTATATTTGGAACTCGCCGGCGACGTTGTGAGCATCTGATTATCGTTTACGTGAACGTAAACGTAAACAAATTGGTTCAGTTAACAAGACTCGCGTTTACGAGGACGCTTCAATTCCGTGCAACTGTTGGTCCCTCAGGATTAACGAAAAGTACGGGAGAGTACGCGATGACAATGCCGGTAGGTAGGGAAGCTGGTGGGCTACAATGACTGACCATGCACCAGAGGGAGAACACACAATCATTAGGTGGCGACTTATTTAACACCGCTGTGGATCAATTGGAAATGTGAAAACAAAGGGCGTATATTGATTGCGCCGAAATTACGTTTTTGCCTATAAAAAATCTACTGATTCCGTTGGCTATCGACTCCACTGAACTTTTTTATTTATTGATTCCGCTGGATAATATTTATAAATTATTTATTTTAATAAAAACAAAATATAAAAAACCTAAATTAATATAAAATTTTAAGACTATTTAAATAAAAAATTTGATAGATTTAAGTATATAAAACTGGCATTAAAGCACTATTCTGAAAAATAAATCAATTAATATTATTATTATATTTTATTATTACATTTAAATTATTATTTACTATTATTTATTTTATTTTTACTAAATTATTTTTACTTTTTTAGCGTTAACTAAATAAATTGTAAAACATATTATTTTACAATTTTAATACATTTTATTTACGAGAATGTTTAATTGTTTTTTCAATATTTAAATTAAAAAAAAATATGGTAAACTGGGTGTATCTTATACCTATATACTGGCTATACTATTGATTAAAACAAATACAGTTAGTGGAATCAATATAAACAAATAGCCGGCGGAATCAATAAATAAAAAAGTTCGGCAGAGTCGATAGCCGGCGGAATCGAAAAACCCCGAAAACAAACGCTGCTACAAACGAACGACAAAAAATAGTTAGTGGCACGTTTGTTGGTACTTGAGGCGAGCATGCGCGTTTCTTTACGGAACCGCGTAGTATAATCGCATAACATTTTATTTTTTAATGTATGTGATTTTAGAAAGTGTGCCGTTTATATAAACTCTATTAAGTATAATTTTTTTCTAAATGTTTAAAAAAAGTATATTTAATTTGAATATAACAGTCAAACTTAAAATAATATAACTAAGTCTAAAAAGTCTTTAAAGTAATTAATACAATTTTATATTTTAATAATGATAGATATATTACAATTTCTTTATTTATTTACATATTTTTAACATTAAATTATAGCGGGGGGGGGGGCAATTGAGGGGCAAAATATAATGTTTGGAGGGGCACTAGCCCACCCTGGCCCTCGTGTAGCGCCTAACCAAGTCGGGTAGGTCGACGATGCAGGCGGCTCTCAACCGGTATTTAAGCCAAGAACTCTATGAACAATGTCTATTATGAATTATTTAGCTGAACTTATCAAGAGCCTAAATGAAAAATAACTTTAAAGTTTGAAGTTGAAGTGTTATTATGTAAAGCGTTAAACATTGATATTCAAGTAGTTAAAATGTCAATAGTCTTAGAAAATACTGAATGTATGATTAAATGTATCTAATAATAAATTTATATTCCAAGATTTAAAACAAAGATTTGTAATTAAAAATCCTGAAATTGTCAAACATTTAATACGTACCATAGCTGCAGTCTGATGAAGAAAATTCAAAACCGCAAATTCGTTGTATTCTAGCTTAATCTAAACCAGTAACAGCTTCCCATCAGCATACTCCTATTTATCACGGACTCGTGGTAATTAAATTGTGTTTTGAAATCATATACAGACCACTGAAATATTAGTGGTTTAATATGATAAAATGCATATTATGTTTCAATTAAAATTTTATAATAAATTTAGGTTTTTTTTTTTAAATTGAAATATAAAAATTAGTTAAGTAAAGTAAAATATATATTTCACTTTAAAATTATAAGATCAAAAAATATCTTAGAAATAATTTCAAGGTATTTACCTTTAAGTTTGATTATAATTATATCTTTACTTATTTATTTGTTAAATACTTGTATTATTGAATAATAATTTTTTCAATTATTTTAAGACTTATTATTATTGAGTATTACATAATTAAATTATCAATATATTTGAGGAGGATACCTACTACAAAATGTATTGCCGTTGTTTCTTTAAACATTTTATAATATAATATAACATATTCAGGTTTTTTAATTAAAAATTAAACAGCTCTACATAGCTAATTTTTGTATTTATAATAATTATCTAAATTATTTTTACAGACAAATTTTTGAATTTAACGAATTTTGTTTTTTTTTCGTTAGTAATTTCTGTTTAAATGTAACAGCTACTACGGCAGAAAATATTGTCAAAAAAGTAAACAACTTAATATAAAATTAATTTTTAGGATTTTGGTGTAGACCCATCGGGCATTATTCTTTTAGGCGAATAACCCAAAATGTACGTACAATTTATATATCGTTTGGGCGAGAAATTAACCAATCTTTTAGACGAATTGATAAATTATTGAATAATAGAGACACATTTATCTATACATAAAGGTGTAATTTCATAGTCTACTGAAAAATCAGTAATTGAAATTGATAAATATTTGAACAAGTACTATTAAAATGTATTTAAAATTATGATTATTTACTTACTTACCTAAAGCAATAATGATTTAAAACTTTAACTTTTTTTTATTAATATATACAATTTTAAATTGATTTTATAATTTTAACATATTGACATTTTGTTTAAATTAGACAATCCAACTCGATATAACATAATGAAACTAATAGAAACAGTGTATTATAAATTAAAGTCAAAAACTTAGTACTTACATGGATGGTGAATCTGTAGCATGTGCCTCAAAAATTTAAATACTTAATACTTTACTTACAACTTTATCAAGCAAATTAATAAATAATAAAGTATTGTTAATTATTTTAAAATTAATTATATACATTATACATTTACTAAATAAAACAATAAATAAATTTGAAGTAATACCTAATTCTGTGTATTAATGACATTGTCTATATAAAATTAAACCTATCGGGGCTAAGTAAATTGGGTCCATGACAATTTGTGTACATTTTGAAAGCGGTAAGTTGAGTCCCGGGTATAAAAAGATATAGTAGGTAATGTAATGCAAATAATTACCGGGTAACAATGAGATGGACAGTTAATAATATATAATATATTATTTATATTACCTTCTCCTACAGGAGTAATTATTATCAAGAGGTTCGTAAATTTCTATTACATTAGAGATCCACTATAAAGCAAACCTTGTTAATCGTATGAATATTAGCTGAATATTAGTTCACTAGTAGATAAATGATTTGATAATGTAACTTCTTACCTGTTGTAAACTTCCAAATTCTTTACTTATTCTGCAGTGTAAAGATTATTAATTTTTAGTAATATATAAGAATAGAAATTGTATATTCGTAATAAATGAAAACTTTTTTGTTAATACAAATTATTAACACTGACGTTGGTCGAACCAGCGACCAACGTATACGCGAGTTGATACTAAAAAACGCACAGACCGATGATCTGTTGGGAGAGATGTTTTTATGCTATTTTTTCACGTTCGTGAAGTTGGCCCACATAAGTGTTGCAATTTTTTTAAAATCTATGCCATTATTTTGCAAGTTATTTGCAAGTATTTGCATGTCAGTTTTTAGAATTTGCAATTCCAAACTTTCTCCGTGTCAGCTCCGATCGCTTCGGAAAATATGCCAAAATTTTAAATATTAATTGCAAATTGGTTTATAGATAAATAAATCTAAGTTGAATAAAAAAAAATTAAACTAAGAAAAGGGCAAGTTGAATTAAAAAATTTAAACAACTTGGGTGGGTTAACTTCACAAATTCAAAAGTTTATAGCGGCCACCTGAATGACTTGCAAATTGCAAAAATGGGCTTAAGATTACTTGCTAATAATTAGCTTTCGTTTGATACCGATTTCGAAGTTCTGGGTCAAAGTGGGTGGGCTAAGTGAAGTTGACCCAACTTTCAATTTTTTGATTTCACGGTGAAAGTTTGGACTTGCAAATTCTAAAAACTGAATAGCAAATACTTGCAAATAACTTGCAAAATAATGGATAATTGCAACACTTAGGTGGGCCAACTTCACAATCGTTATTTTTTCAAAGTTCAAATCGTCCCCATAGTATGTTAAATACATGTTTAAAAAAATTTTTACAGCGATTAATATAATTAAATTTTGTTTTAGTGTAAAATTATATTGATGTGAAAAATATTTTATCTTAATACTTTGTACATTTGTTATTTACTTATTCTGGGATGATATTTCTAATGCTACCTATAATTTAATATAAATAAGACACTGATAAGATTTTGATTAATATATGACAATGTAAATATATAGCTTATTTGTAAAAGGCGGTTTACATACAATGTAAATATATAGCTTATTTGTAAAAGGCGGTTCACACTCGTTAAGATTTTTGTTATGTAAATACTAAATAGTGTAACTGTGAGAATAAAATATTTAATATTACTTATAAACTATAGTATTATTATATAGCAATATATTATGATATATATTGTATGATATATTGGTATCATGCCAGTAAGTTAAGTCCCTGATATTAAAAGGTAGTAAATAAGTTGGGTCCCGCTACGAACCTTTAGCGCAACTGGGTTTAAAGTTTTGAAAACCTATGAAACTATAATATTGTATATTGATTCAATTTACTTTTAAATAATTCTGTTACAGTAATGCTCTACGTTATATTATTGTAATTGTAATAGGATGTATCTGTTTGAGCCGGTAACATAAATACATAATATCATAGTGGTACACCGCCTGGACACCAATAGATTCTACGCATCGAAAGAAAAACAAAGATTATATATAATTTTTAATTATTTACACCATGTGTTATTTATTTATAACATGAATACTATAAACCACATTTATTTTAATTTATACAATTTATACAATATATATACACCATAATTCTAACATTTGACATACTAGCTATACTTAACTTTTTTCCGAGACTTAACTTACTTACTACAATTTTTCTGGGATCAAATTTACCAATCCCGAACTTATCATTAATATTGTTTTATTTTTTCAACATTTAGCCACGCTTTGCCACTGCAGGTTCAAAACTAAAATTCTCTCTGCTAAAAACAATTTAAAAAAAAAACAAATTAAGGAAAAACGAATATTTTTTGCAAAACCTCAATTTTCGACAAAATCAATATTAAAATATTAAATCGATAGGTACACGAAAAAAACATTTAAAAACGCTTATTCAGTTTTTTTTAATGTCAGATGTCACAAGAAAAGGGTTTTATGGTATTTTTGTGCCTTAAAAATTAATGAACAAATACATTATAAAACAATATTATCAGCTGTCAATTCATACAACATATAACGCTGGTAGGAAGTTTCACGATGTCCGGGCGACCGGGGATGATTTTTCCTATAATTTTTTTTGTACATTCCAAAATTTTTTCTTGGTAAAAATCTAAATTTATTTAATTAAATTTTAAAAAATAATTTCTATTCAAAAATACTGAAATATTTTCAATAAAAATAACATTTAGAAAATATTCGATATACATACGTGAATATTAGTATATATATTAATATGATTTTAGTAATTTGTATTAAAATATAAATTTAATACCACATTTGTCGACGATTAAAAATGCAATAATTTGTGGAATACATAAATTTGTAAATTAAAATATAATTTCAATAGTTTAACTTGGGTATAGGTATTCGTAAAACGTATCACAGTGAAACATAATATCTCATGTAGTTCACCCATATTATAACGTTATAATATTGTACAATATTAATATAAACCTACAGGCTACAAGTTACAACCTTCATTATTATATATATGTCTCGTTTGTCTCGTTGAAAAATAAGTTGACCTCGAGATTATTATTTTGTCTATACAATATTCAAGTGTAGGTACCTACCCATAGGCGGAGATTTGATTGAATTTTAGGGGGGGCTTAAATCTTTCTTTGCAAAATAAGCCGTAAGGGCTTTGCCCCAATACCCCCTCACTAATATCTATATTATCTTTAATACGCATTCACTACTAAATAACCAACTAATAATTACCTACTAAAAAGGAAATCTATACTAAATACGCATTACTAACTACATTATTATGTACTTTAAAATCATTAATGATAATAATACAATAAATATTTTATAATGTACAATATTTAATAATGAGTTATTAAATTTTTCAATCTGTCGCGACGGTCGCCCGGTGCGCGCCGATGACGAGTAGGTATATGTTGTAATAATTATTATATTGACAAAATTTCGGGAAAAAAAATATTTTGTAAAGTTCCAAGATTTTGGCAATTGTTGTAAAATAAGTCCAACGTCCGGCCAGCCACTTGACTTTGAAAAATGTTTAATAATTTTGGGGGGCTTTCGATCTTTTTGGGGAGACTAAGCCCTAAGGAAATTTTGTTGTAACGAAAATTCGAATAAGCTCTTTATAAGCCCTGCTTTTCGGCGGGGGACTTCTATGACTTTCGTTATAACGGGATTTTTTGTTGTAACGGGAATTTACTGTATATATATATAGTATGATCGTATGATTATTTAGTATACTTTACTTTAATTGCATACGTATATTTATATATATATATATATATACTAGAGCTTGTCGCAATAAAAATTACCGTAAATTGCTTACCAAACGTAGGTATGCGATAAAATCAAAGTAACAGATATATTTACTATATGTTTATTTAACATTTAAAGTTAATCAAGAACATTTAATAAATACGAAAAATCGAATAAGTAAATGCTATTTAAGGTTTGTCAAACCTAGTATAAATATTAGTTGAACAGAAAAAAAATGTTAATATTTAATTTAAAAGATTCACTTTTATGAATAATATGAAAAATATTACATTGATGTGAATATTATATTTTATCTTTGTACATTTGTTATTTACTTATTCAGTGATGATATTTCTAATATTACCTATAATTTATAATTTAATAAGACACTGATAAGATTTTGATTAATATATGACAATGTAAATATACATAGCTTATTTGTAAAAGGCGGTTCACATACAATGTAAATATATATAGCGTATTTGTAAAAGGCGGTTCATATTCTTATAAGACTATTGTGATGTAAATAGTGTAACTGTGAGAATAAATTATTTAGTATTAAAACAATAAAATTAAAATATAAAAAAAAAAAAAATTAAAACCTAACATAACCTTAATACCTTATTGTATAGGATAATGTATTAATATAATTTATAATTTTATTTCGATTGAAGAAAGATTTTAGATTCTGAGAGGGCTGAGAGGAGCTTTAAAATTAATTGGTTATAAAATGATGCGTTTTATGTGTATGTGTATGTTTCCGGAGTCCGGACGTATGTATGTTGTCACTTTTTTGAATAAAGTACAAAAGATAAAATTGGAAGAATATGCCCTAAGACCGACTACGAGATTTATGAATACACGACCGTTACCTATACATTTTTTTATTGTAGTCGAAACTCTATGCCTGGGTGTCGTCGGTGTCGATACGTTTCATCGTCACAATAAATGTGTTGAGTTTTATTGTCATTGAATATTGAATAAATATTTATATTAATAACCAAAATCTGACCTTAATTCATCAAGTATTGCACTTATGCCTAGTAAGTATGTAGTTCATAAACCATTGAGATATACATATTTTAATATTTATTAATTTATTATATTTTACTGTCAAAACGCAATAATTTTGTATTTGCGATGTAGACATTACGCCACTTAATAATTATTATAATTGATGTTACAGTATTCACGGGACTGAACGTGAAATAAAAAAAAAGTACCTAAATAATATAATTAAGTATTTCATACTATACATATTATTAACCGGAACCCCCTTAGTGTACAATGACCAGTCTATGAATATTGTTTACCACCAACGTTGAATAAAATATGTTAATAATTAAAGTCTGTAAATATATTTATTTAACTAGATAAATGTTAAACAAATCTCGCTGCAGACAGTGGCGCAACTTGATAATAAGGGGCCTATGTGAAAATTTCCAGACCAGGGCCCTTACCTAATAATAAAAATGAAAAACAGTCATAACTTTAAAAAATATTGTTTTTTCACATGTCATAGTATTAATTAATACAATTAATTTTAATTAGTTAATTTTTTTTTTTTTTATAAAATCAAACATAAAAATTAACTCTTCTTGTTTTTACAGCAGAAAAATCATTAATGTTTTTGTTGTATCCAATTCCTTATTATTAGATAGTAATACAAAAATTCTATACTCTAACTCTATACGCTATACCCGCATTTTGGACTTATACTGTATTATGATACACTTAATTGCTTTCTCACATAGGTATTAGTAATTTGAGTTATTCTCTAATTCAAAAGAGTAAAGACATAATTATTTATTATGTTAAAACATATATGTGTTTATATTATAGATTAATAGATTATAGTATAGGAATATCGTACATGAGTTTTTTAATTTAGCCCTCAAAACCAGGGGACCCTATGAATTGCACACCCAATACACTCCCGATAATTGCGCCACTGGCTGCAGATTAATAATTGTCTAATAATATTTTATTAAACCCTGCAGGTTGCAATGTTTGTATAAGTTTGTAAATTGGATGATTATATGAAATATACTAGGTTAAATATAATATATAATTAATCTAACAAAAAACAAAATATTTATAATAACTCGTATTTAATATTTTTTTTATTAGTAATATCATTGATTATAAATAACTATTTATAATTAATTATAATATATATTTAATATATTAAAACATTTATAAGCCTATAAATACTGGTCGGTTATTTGAAAATAAAGTTCCATTTAAAAAAAAAAAAAAATTATACCCATAATTGTAAAAAAAAGTAATAAAATATTAATTAACAGCTATAGCTGCTAACAGATTAATACTACAATATCATACTGCAAATTCGCAAGTATATTTTACTTCGAAATTAAACGTGTTTATAGAATGTAAGTAGTAGGTATATATGTATGTCTACATTTTTATTTTACACCTGTATAATAATACAACAGATAGTAAAATCGACCACTTTCGATTTATTTCAGAAAAATCATTGGGATGTGTATTCTTATATAAATGGAAAAAATACAATACGAATGTGTGGGTGGAGTAACACAACACAAGCAGGCTTAGCATTGTAACATGAACATTGTGACCCTTTTTAACTGACAATAACCTCCCCATCGTCTTATAATATATTGTAGTTGTAAATGAAAAAATGTGTATGTACAATTGTTGTATTAAATCTATTGAATCCCAAGACCATTAATCATGAAAGGCTGAAATGGGTTGGTCGTCGTCGACGTAGGCATCGGGTGGTATAATATATAGTTCGTAAATAATGAAGATTTCACAGCCATACAATTTGAAAATTCGTATATTGAATTCAGCACGGCCAACCTTCGCTAAAATTATAAACTACAAAATAAAATAATATTTACAATGTACTATGCTCTGCAGATCATGTTTATTATAGTTAACATAATAACATCCGACAGTGACAGTAGCAAAAATATCAATTGTAAATTAATAAGTTCCCTAATTTAAGTTCTTATAAAAGAGCAAATTACTTTATTATATTATATTATTGAAATGTATTGTCTGGTTAATAAAGAAAACGAAAGAACTTCAAATAAGTATAAAACGATAATTGTGATGAGAATTTTAGAAATTGTGTAAATACGAATAACGACACACGCAATCAAAATGTGAATATTTCTTTATTTAATTAGATATCAAATAAATAAATGATTAAATAATTGATTTATTGAAATTGAGAACATACTATACTGCAGCTGCAGTATATTCCACCTAACCCCTAGGGGTGGTAAAATTGTAGCATATTATGCAATACGACATGTCACATGCAGCAATAACTCATCTTCCTTATTAAATATAATGGACTCACGAACACATAATATTATATATTAGGTATATAGATTGTAGGTATTATCAAAAATCAACATTATACACTACACCTTACACGTCAATAGGTAACATTTGAAGTTTTTACTTCATATACACTATCGTCAAAATATTAGGAAACGTACGTAATATATTTTTTCCGAGAATTTTCATTTCGATTACTGTATGAATTAGTGATGACTGGTGAGCAAACCAAGACTCTTGCATTAATTTAAAATTTAAAGAAAACAGTTACATTTTATCCTGATTTAGGCTAGGAGTTTGTAGAATTGTTAATTGCTTATTATCTTTAAAATATAACTATACTAGTACATTTTATTAACTACATAGAGATTATGAACATTATGTCATTATGTCTCTCTACTATCACACGATAGCCAACAAAATAAATACGTACAATATAATAATATCTCAAATACCAACTATAATTAAATCGTGTTATTAGTACTAATAATATAATATAATATAATATAATACGTATTGTATTCAATAATAAAATATAATATAATCTATTCCTCTATACCTACTGTATTCTACGTCCTTAATATCTTGTCTTTTATAAATCAACATTAGTTTCATTGAAATTTATATTATTTATAAAAAATGTATCTTTGTCGTTATAAAATATATAATAATAATACGTATGAACACGCATAGTTCAAAATAATATTTTAACACCCTCGCAAGCATTGATGAAAATGGACTTGGATATAGCAGTTAGGTATTTTCAAATGATACGCTTCAGCTTAAACCATAATCAATATTAGATTATTATAGAATTTCATTTTTAGATCTTAAGTGGAATGATAAATGTATTGATTTTACAATGATGTATGCGCTTATGTCTATGTATCATCATTCATCAGTATTTGAAGCAGTTACAAATTTCCTGCACTTTTTTTTATAATGTTTAAAGTTTTGCCGAATATATATATATATTTTGTATTTAATTTTTCGTCGTCCGGTCTTAGGTATTTTATAATATTGAACGTTATTCTTTTTTTTAATGAGTGTGAATGTCGCCGCCGCACCACCACCGATCGATACACACACACACACTCACGCGCATCAGCCGCTATTTTTGTATTTATTTTTGGTTTATTTATTATAATTATTATTGTCGTGTGAGTTATATAATATTGTATTACGTATATTACGACGGCGTGTTATCTACGCCGTACCGGTTCGCCGATGCGCGCAGTTTAACACGGCCGCCGTAATTTTCTCCAGTCTCGATCGTACTGTCATTATTGTTACGCAGACCAAATTTATTGTCGTGGGCGCGAATCGCCACTTATTTTATATATTTTTATTATTGTGCCGGTGCAAATCGCCACCTTTTAATGTATTGAGTGAGCGCTAATCGCTGCATTTTTATTATTTGTTTTATTTATTGTTTGTGTGTGCGTAATTATTATATAGCTGTATAGGTAGCGGCTGGCCAGCAGTGCACCGACAAATTTATGAGTTTTTTACTATTATTTAATTTATTATTATTAAAATTGCATTGTTATAATTTATATTGAACCTAAAGGGCTATATTCCTATACATTAACATTTTATTTAAGCAATTGTATAAGAAATAGCTGAAATAGCTGCATATACTATAATATTATACATTTTTACCTGTTGGTCCTAAATGGCCGTATTTATTACTACTATTATACAACATATTTTCTTATTATTTACATTTGAGTTACCATCATTTATTATTGAGTTAAGTACCTTTTTATTATTAATTTTATGTATACACACACAAACACATATACACACATACACACACCACCCACATACTAGCACTCAAATGCAGGTTTTGCTCGGCGACCCTGTCCAACTCCTGTTGAGTGCTATTCACACATATACACATTTACACAGGTCCGTCGCCGTCGGTGTGTGAGTGCAGCGCAAGAAGTATTTTGGTAACCGGGCGCACGGCCTATTATATTGTTCGTTCCCGGCCCGAACAGTGAACGTATACGCTCGTCGTTAAGCCAACTGTAATAAACTAAGCGGCTGTCGGGCTAACGTATAGGCATGTATGATGTATAATATTATTAATTGTATCAAAAGAAACAACTATCCAAATTTATTTAATAATAATAATACATCAACTTTACATGTAGGCGTGGTGAGGCGTCGTTTTATATTTTGACTCACTCGAGCACACACACACACACACACACACATACACCCGCGTGCCCTTGAAATGCTTTGTAGTGGCATCCCGACCTAGCATTTAAAAAACATATTATCTTATGATGCATATACGGTTCTAAATTTGATTTGTCGTCGTAAACAGGTTATAGGTTTTGAGATTTTTCTTTATTTTTAAAAATATTTCGAGCCTATATGTGTAGTTGTACGCATGATTGTATCCACTACGACGCGGTAATAAAAGACAAAATATGTCTGCTGCAGCAGTATAAGTATAAACGCACAATAAATATAGATAATAATATAGTAAGATGACGCCGCCACATTATCCCTTGTAGTCGGACCCGACATCAAGGCGTCAATCTCTACATGAATACATTATATTGTATATACATAAGTATATATATTTATTGTCCGTGTGTGTGTACCTATATATATATATATGATAAAATCGTTCGACGTCTTCCATTCGGACAGGCTATTAAATATTTCGGGTCTACACAGTACACACACTGCACACATGCAGCATTGTTAACGGACCGATGACTATCGTCGTAGTGCTTTGAAATAAATTAAACACACGCGCATACCTATACAACATCTCCAATATTATTCAGGTACGGGGTGAGTGGGTGGCATCAGGGAGAGGACCGAAGAAATAATGTTATGTGTATCACGCACTCAAGCACACACAGCAGACGCTCATTCGGTTCGTTCACTCGATAATAACACGAAAAACGATGAATAATAAATTATAATAAACATTCCGACCGTGCATATAAGAAAACCTGCTGCATTACAATTACCTATATTACATTGGAACATTATATGGAAACATTGGAAATCGATGAACCGGGAAAAAAATACGTTAACCATTACGCGTATTTCATTCGGCCTCTGTGTTGCAGCAAAAAGACAAGAAATAAAAATGAAAAATCGTCGTTCTGTATGCGGCACCTGTTTACCTAAGGATTTAAATTTTTCAAAAAAAAATCTGGTTTTAAAAAGAAAATTTTAAAATTAAAAATTTCTTACAATTTAATCTTTATCTATTTTATTAACAGCTAGTACACTACTATAATAATATGAACCAATCTGACAAAGTAACAACAATAAGTTATTGAAAACATCTTGGAACAATTTCTATAGCACATGATTATATTCAAATCGTCAACGTTGGATAATAATCCGGATATGATAGGTATGACTGGTATGAGGCACTAAAAGCTATGGTATATCTGTGGAGTGTGGAGATCGCTCAGCATCGTTTCGGTGCAGGCTTAACGAATAGTAGAATACGCGGTCTCCTATTCGAGAATAACGATAACATAGCGAGGCCTAGAATCAAATTACCACGATCTCTAACTAAACTGCTAGATTAGATAAGATTGGCGTTACTTAAAGGACCTATATATGTATAATATAGATTTATTATTATACGTTACAGTCATCTGTTCTGTATGGCGCATACTATTATATTTACTGTATCGATGTAAAATTACCGTAATTTATTTCGGAGTTGCATGATTGCGCCCCAAACATAACTCTTAAAGTATTCTAATTCCATCTTAACACACGTCGGTTCACATGTCAATAACGGACTAAACATAATTGATAATGATAAATAATTTGTTTAAATTTGTCAAAAGTATTATTATTGTGCCAATTATATTAACTAATCTATTTATCAATAAAATAACAGAGAACTTATTCGAATTCATTATGAAATTTATTCGAAAACGACTTTTTGATAACTTTTTTACTTCAATATTTTAAAATATTTCATATAAATAATTTAAAAAAAATAATATTGAAGGGATTAGGCGCACAATTTTAAATATGTGAAAAAGACGTTTTAAGTAAACTTCATGACGAATTCAAAATAAATGATTATTATTATTATTGGAGTTTATAGGTTTTGATTATAAATAATATAATATAATGCATGTTATGACCGTAATACCTATATCTTCCTCACAGTTCGTTGGAACGATTTTTTTATTTATGAAACTATATAGGTTCTATAATGATGAAAATTATAATAAATAATAATGTATCTATGTGACCTTCGAGATAGTCGATACGGGGTAGGACTGGGCAAGTGCACGCCAATCGGTTTCGGCCACTTTGATCTTCCCTTATTCAACTTGTACGTGTCGAAATGAAAAGGCAGTAAATCCGTCCCGGGGTTCTTTTCGGCTTTGGTTATGTTCCCACGGAGATAATAATTTTTTGTGTGGACGTTTGCCTGACCTACCACTACAATAATATTATAGTGCACATTGTGTTTCATTCGAACGCTTCCTCAGCACCATTCTGTTCAAGTAAAACGAAATCGATCACAATGGATCGGGGCCATAAATTCGTTTACGGTCTCGAGAGCAACATCGAGATATCGCGCCATAAAGTGGATGCCGATCACAAAGGGACAACGTCGGTGGTGCAGATATTACACAGATGTGGGGCCTGAGGACATTAGTGCCCGGAGCCATATTTTATAAAAGAAAACCGACGGGGAAAAAAAAAATATAAGCTGTGCAGTGGCACAGCGTGTGTACAAAAGTAAACGATTTTTCAGCGTGTAAAAGAGGACACGACCGTTGTCGTTGTTATAATATATTTTACTATATATACGTATATATTATGCGCAGCTGTAATGAAAAACATACTCAGTATACTGTGGACCACATTTTATTATTATTATTATTATTATTGTATAGGCATAAATGCGTACAACACAAGACACAAGTACACAACGTATAAACGGACTGCACTCTGTGTGCCGCGTTTCGGTTTTAACAATATAATATATTTATAATATATAATTCGGAAATATCCGAATTCCCGTGAATAGTCTGGTGTCCTAAACCAAGTATTTATTGTATAGATGCGATAGAAAAAAATAATATCTTTAACGATCTTCGTCCTTTTCTTCCCACGCAAGTATATTTTTTTTCGTAAATTTGTACAGTATTATTATACCCATATACCCTTATAATTGAATACTGTGTAAGATTATTTTTTTTTTTAAATAGTCACGCCTCAGCCTCTCAAGCTCATTCTCAGGTTTATATTGTTGTTATTATTTCGTGGGACTTAAATATCTTACACGATCGATTTATTTGTAAATAATTAGGTACATAATATAAAATAATAATAATAACGAAAACCGTACTACTGCAGGATAAGACGTATAGACGTATAGTTGTCCGTATAAGCTAGGAGCTAGGTTATCCTAGCTAGACGTTAAACATGTGTGAGCCCATTGTATATCATATTGAATACCATTATTGTACCAATAATAATATTTTAAATTCCGTTTTTCCGTTTTCACTGAGACGACAGAAGGATAACTGAAATTAAATATTATAACGAAAAGATTTTGCATTTTTTTAGGTACTTTTGATTCCTAATATTTAATAATAAAATAAACTGTTTATACAATTAATAATACATTTCGTTTTTTTGAGGACAACAGTGAAAAACTTAGTAATACATGAAAACAGTCAATATTTGTTTTAAAATATAATATAATAAAAAATATAAATTCGAAAATATGCAAATATAAACACCTAAAAACATGTACATTACTCGGAATACTTTATATTTACATAAATATAAAACACCCTTTTTATTATTGTGTGACATTGCGTCATTGTTATAACTATACAGACGGTACTTATGAACGAATAGTCTGTTAGAAAGGTACACCTTACGAATGTGATCCTGGTACTAAATATTGCGATTTGAGTCATCCTCCAAAATAATACCACTTATATAATATGTATATTAACTGTAATATATTTTGTCAGGCTGATCACATCTACATATTTGAAAACAATATAATATACTTTATAGAAAGCGCGTCGAATTATAATAATATAATATCGTATTTATCCTATTTGAATAGGACATTGCGTTAACGTCATTGTGAACTACAAACGACACAGGGGCTGATGTGGTAGCATATTACAACTTATGGTTACGGATGTGATCCTGATACCGAATTTTGCGATTTAAGTCACCCTTCTAAAAAATAGCACCTTTATCAATAGTTTAATCTGACCGACTAAACACTACAAGTTGTCTATAAATTATTATCGAATGATACAGAGGTGTAAGGGTGACCGGGTATAACCCGTTTAGGCGCAGTTTAAAAAAAATACTCGAAAATTGTTAACACCTTTGGGCTTAATGTTGAATATTGTAACTAGTAATCGAAAGTCTTGTGTAATCTAATTTAATATTAAGTACTCAATTGTTTCATATTTGATTTATAGTCCATGTCTTAATTATTGGAAAATACTAAGATCATAATATTGTACAATATAATATTAATAAATAATAAACTAGTAATAAATAAAATAAAATTAGGACATTAAAAAAAAATTATCTTTAAATATTTTTTGACTGTTGAGTCAACCTCCTCGCGGTGACATCAGGATATAAAACTAATATGCTCGGATTTAGTATAATATACAAATATATGCAAAAAATATATGTGCCCAAACGTGCTATTATGAAGGGAAATAGTACGCTCAAACGTTGTATGGATTTACACCGAAATAAAATTATGGTATCAGCATAATAAATATTTCCAAATCATTTACCAACCCGATAAAAAAAAAACTGGAATAAAAAACAACCATGAATTGAAAATCTTATTTGGTTAAATTTGGTTATTCCGATTACTGTATGAATTAGTGTTGACGATGACCAAACCTAGAATCTTGCATTAATTTAAAATTTAAAAAATACAGTTATATTTTATCCTTACTCAGGCTAGGAGTTTGTTAATTGCGTATTATCTTTAAAAAAAACTATACTAATACCTACATTTTACTAAGTACAATATATATTATATACATATATATGTATCTCTACTATCACACGATAGCCAACAAAATAAACACGTACAATATAATAATATCTCAATTACCAACTATAATTAAATCGTGTTATTAGTATTATATTCAATAATAAAATATCATATATATTCTTCTATACAGTATTCTACGTCCTTAATATCTTGTCTTTAATAAATCAACAATAGTTTCATTGAAAATTATATTATTTAGGTATAAAAAAAACCATCTTTAGCGTTAGAAAAAAGATAATAATATTACGTATGTATATTATTTCACTCTTCTTGAAATATTTCAATGAGGTATAGAAAAATATTTTTTATTCTTCTAAATGTGTTCGGTTATAGAGGATTACAAATAATATGTTAATAACATACAGAATTTATTGATAGTAAATATGAAAAAAAAAAAAATTTGCACTATAAATGTTTATATATATATTTTTTTTATTTTTCATTGAACTGAAATTTTTTAAGAAAACGAATTTCATGAATTTTTAAAATCTTATGCATAATATAATACAATTACGCGGGGATGTAACGATAATATATTAAAATTGTGTATAATATTATAATTTTATATAATATTACTGTTATGTATAATATTATTCTACTTGGTGTTTATACAGCCGGTGACTCCGCTGCGCCCGTCGTCGTAAACAGGTTATATGTTTACAGTTTTTTCTTTGTTTTCAATATTTCGAGCCTATGTGTACATCATTCTACCCGCTACGACGCGATAACGATCGACAAAATATGTTTGCTGCACTAGTAAGTATACATAGTGCCATACACACACAATTAAATATAGGCGACGCCGCCACATTATCTCGTGTATAGTCTGTGAAGTTTTTCGAAAATACTTCGGACCCGACATCAAGGCGTCAATCCACTACGTGATATATTATATATGTATGTATATATACTTAAGTTTTAAGTATATTCATTGTGTGTGTGTGCGTGTGTACCTATATAGCATATAATATATATATATATATATATATATATGATAAAATCGTTTGGCGTCTTCCATTCGGACAGGCTTTTAAATATTTCGGGCCTACACACACACACACACACACACACACGGCATTATTAACGGACCGATGGGCGATGACGATGACCGTCGTATCGTAGCGTACATCTCGAATGTTATCCGGGTACGCGGTGAGAGGGTGGCGTCGGCGAGAGGACCGAAGAATTAATGTTATATGTATTACGCACTCAAGCACACACAGCAGACGCTCGTTCGGTTCGTTCACTCGATAATAACACGAAAAACGATAAATAATAAATAATAATAAACATTCCGATCGTGCATATGAGAAAACCTGCTGCATTACAATTACCTATACAATATAGAAACTGATGAAACGGGAAAAAATACGTTAACCATTACCCGTATTTAATTCGGCCTCTAAGTGTTGTAGCAAAAGGGCAAGAAATAAAAATGAAAAATCCTCGTTCCGCATGCGGCACCTGTTTACCCAAAGATTTCAATTTCAAAAAAAAATCTGGTTTTATTGTGTAACAAATTAAAAATGAAGTAAACTTCATGACGAATTCAAAATAAATGTTTTAAATGATTATTATTATTGTGGTTTACAGGTTTTGATTATAAATAATATAATAATATACTCTAATGCATGTTATGACCTGTAATACCTATGTCTTCCTCACAGTGGGAACGTATATAATTATTTATCGTGTACGATTTTTTTTTTTTTTTTTTTGAGAGTTCAGGTTCTATATTAATTATAATAAATAATAATGTATCTATATGACTTCCGAGATAGTCGATACGGGGTAAGACTGGACAGGTGCACGCCAATTGGTTTCGGCCATCACTTTGATCTTCCCTTATTCAACTAGCACGTCAAAATGAAAAGGCAGTAAATCCGTCCCGGGTTTGAACATTTTGCTTTTCAGCTTTGATTATGCTGGCATGGATATACATTTTTTGTTAGATTTAGACAATTTTTTTGTGCAGATTAGAGTATAATCTTGAAAAAACTAAACATGTTATTTTTAGTATACATAAGGAAACTATAAAACATAATTTTAATTAAAGGAATCATTCTAAAATATGTATATAGCTGATAAGTATGTAAATTGTACATGTAAACATATTCATAAAGTTGATAGCATAAAATATTTAGGGCTACATATGGATAACAACTTGAAATGGAAAAAGTACATTGACTATATGTTATAACAACAGTTAGAAAATTTTTCTTTATCTTTAGAAACATAAGAGTTGTACTAAACAAGAAATACTTGAAAATAATGTATTTTTCTTCCTGTAACCACTAACCAGTTATTACATATGGTATTCAAATATGGGGAGGAACATTTAATACTCACTTAATTAAGTTAAAAAACATTCTAAATAAAATAATTAAATATATCCTGAAGTCACTTTGTTTTTATAGTACATGTCTCATTTATAATGATCTTAATGTGTTCGGTATTGATAAATTATTTATACTTATTTTTACTAGCTTATACAAATAAAAACTGTTTAATTGCACGTAAGCATAATATTATAATACTATCGATATAAGAAAAATATTAATGAATTAAAACAAATTGTAAAAATATTTTGAATTGCGAAGTTGTAGTAATACTGCAACTGAGCTATGTATATCATTAAATATTAATTTTAATTCATATCAAAATATTTCTTGTTTTAAAATTGCTTTACTCAAAATAATTTAATTTTCTGCATATTATTAATGTTTATTATATTTCTATTTTGCGTTCATAAAATATATTGTACTTAAAAAAGTTAACTGTCGTGTATATTGTTTATGTTATTTTCGATTAATAAGAATGTAAATACCTATTCTTTAACTATGTAACAACAGTAATTTTTTTTTATATAATATGTAAGAGCGTCAATCACAAGCAAACTTAAAGGAGGTTGAGTAAGTTTATTGTTTTAATTATGTAATATGTATAATATGATGCATTGCAAAATCTTACAAATTAAATAAATAAATGAAAAAGTAATGAGTTAAAAGTATATTTTTTTCAAATACATCTGACATTAGAATTTAGATGAAATTCGTCAAAATTACAAAAAATTGCTAACTGTATTGTACCTATAAGCTTATATAGTTTACATAGTTTATCGTGTTTTACTTCTTTTTATTTTATTACTTAACTTTATTAGTCTTGGCAATAAATGTTATGACAATATCGTAACTCAGTTATTTATACGTAATTAATTTCACTTCTTAATAAATTGATTTTTTCTACATTAGAATCTAATCTATAAAATGATAAATAATAGAACTAGAATTCGTATTTAAAGTTTTAAATTCTAAACTATATGTGATGAATATATCCATTTTACAGTCCATATTTATATTTACGTACCATTTTCTATCGAAAAAACTGCTTAAGAAAACTCACTAGATAATTAACATGTATAGTGAAAATTGTAGTTCAGCTATACTTACCATAAAATTATATATAAGAACTATTTAATTCCTAACAATCACCATAGTCCTCGGTAGTATAGTGGTAATAGTATCCCCGCCTGTCACGCGGGAAACCTGGGTTCGATCCACCGGCGGGGGGAGGAGGGAATTTTTTCACGTGAAGAGATAACATTTTTATAGTGCTAAAAATGATTCAATTTTTTTCAGTTAAGTGAATCTTGTTAAAACTCGGTATTCAGGGAACCAGTAGTCCACGAGGACTTTAATCACTACCTCACCATAAACTTTCTATTTAGCAATTAAAAATGTCATGGTCTTAAATATTCATTGTTAAAATTAATACAAAAAAATATAATGCATTTCTTAGGGTACATTTTTTTAGGTGTTTATATTTTCATATTGTTTATTATATTAAATTTTAACACAAATATTGACTGTTTACATGTATTACTAAATTGTTCACTGGTATCCTCAAAAAAGCAAAATTTATTATTTAATAAGCAGGTTAACCTATTGGCTATTAAAGTGTCAATTTATTTGGCCATATTATATTATAATATTTACAATTAATTATCGATACCGACACAATACATAACAAAAATTACCAATGTGTTTTTTTAATATATTTATAACAGAAGGGTTCTATCAATGGATAGCCTCCCTCCTCATGTAAATCATGTAATGTAATTTTAAGGCTATGTATGCACCTATCAAATTTGTTTATTGTATAAAAATAAAATACAGATTGTAAATATAAAAAAAAAAAAAAAAACAAAAAAATATATTTATTGCCCTGTAATTATGATAATATTTAATTATGGTTATAAAATGTTTATTTAAATCAGTTAATGTTGAAGTGTTGGACACTATACGTCTATACACACTACAGACGACGCCGCGGGATGATCATTTAGCTAAAAATATTACATATCTTATGGATCTGATCCTGGTACCGAATATAGCGTAGTTTTAAGTTACACTCCTAATCCTAAATAACAGTAGCTATATAGGTATGTTAGCAGAATAGACTGACCGATTGACTACTGCAATCCATTCATAAACGATATTTGGAAAGTACAGTGGTAATTAAATAAATCGCACTCGTTTTATTCACGAAGGACAATGCGTTAAAGTCTTTGTAAACTATACAGGCGGCACCGAGATGGTTGACGGCTGGCGAGATAAATATCCTTTGAATGTGATCCTGGTACTGAGTTTTTCGATTAAAGTCGCCCTTGTAAATAACATCACATATATATAAATATATTGACAGTATAATCTGACCGATTGATCACTACAGTTTATAATCCTTTCGTAAACGATATTCAAAAGGTACCAGATTTAAAAAACGCAACTATTAACGTATAGAAAACTGCGTGTATTTAATAAATAATGTTTAAAAAACTATATTTATAAAAAAAATTGACGATTGTGTATAATTATAACAACCTTTGAGATTAGCTGGCAAGTAAGCAATATATTATATAAAAGATAATAATAATAATCTTTATCGACGAAAATGAATGCCATTATTGAATATAAAATAATATTTACAGTGACGGTTAATTGTTCAGAATTAGAGTACATAAAACAAATAAATGTATGTATCTATTATTAATGATAGTAATTTGGCGGTCAGATAAATAGAACAATAATTTTAAAAATAAGTAATAGTCGATCTCACGGGCTGTTGGTATATATTCATAATAAAAACAAAACCCGTTGATCAGCGAACACGGATATATATGTATAATATAATTTATAACGTGGCTATTCGCTCCAAGGTGGATAATATAATATATATATATATATATGTTACAGTTAAAACCCGAAATCCGTCGAAACTAGTTTCCATTAATCCCTTTAGTCACTTATGATTTTAACTAGTTAAAACTAGAATTTAGTAAGACCATCACCGTAAAAACTAGTTTAAACTTAGTTTTGTTTAGTTAGAACTAGTTGTGTTGTGTATTGTTTATATTCATAGGCTAAACTAGTTTTAACTTGGGAAAAGTAGAAATATAAGTACATATTAACGATTTGTTCCGCAGGATGTTTTACATGTGCATTTTACAAAGTCAAATAATTTAATGGGAGCCCATAATCCATACAATATAATTATATTTGTAAAATATTCAGGACACAAATAATACAATTATACAGCTATGAGTAATGTCTACGTGAAAATCGAAGTTCTTCATTTCAAAATTACTTAATTATATATATATATATATTATATATATTATATATAAACAATATACATAATACCGTTTATAATTTAAACTTTTTGAATTTGTTATCTAATATAATTTTTTTTTGGTATGTTTCCCCATCGATTAAATAATATTATTTTTAAGCATCCCGTAGGCACGTATAGTATTGCTAGTGTACACTAGAAAATACATTACAATTATTATCTAAAATAATTTCAAAAAATTAACATTTTACTGATGACTCACAATTACTGAGCAATTAATTTATTGGAAAACATTCATTATACTCATAAGCCATAAAGCTATTAACGTTTTTGAAAAATATTTATTTTATATTTAGTTTGTAATTGAAATAAAAAAATTTTGACGGTATAATTTTTTAATTTTTCATTATTTTGAATGAAACATACATTTTTATAATTTCATACTCTGAAGCACAATATTTTTCGAATTATTTCTTTACATACAAATCGAAATTCAAATGTGTAGGTACATAGTTTACGAAATAAGTATTTTAATTATAGATGAGTAACCAACATTTTAGCATCTCTCTACCTCACCACTCCCAATACCATACTTAGGTGAATTATTTAAACTCAATATTAATTTGTTTCATAAAACTAAAATTATGAAAGGCTCTTATAATAATATAATCATCACAAAGCCGTAACTGGAAATTAATTTCGGGAGGGGTTTTAAGTTAAAAATTGTGTTCTAATTTTATTTTAATATTAAATACGTTATTTTACTACTACATAATATAACTACTACTTTTTTTTATATACATATTTGATTTTTATACGTGGTTATCAAACGCTTGAACTGCATGCATGCACACCATGGTCATTGGCGTAATTCCATTAAATTTCAGCAGGTGCTAACAGGCGTGACTCCAGCGCCCTTCCCTCTAAGAACATAATATATATTATATTACATTTGTTGTTATAAAGTTTTGTGAAAAGTATGACTTAGTCCCCCCCCAACCAACTCTTTAAGCATCCCATGTGTAAAACATAAACATAACATAAAAAATAACAATAATTAATATATTAGATGAGTAATAAAATCTTCATTTATTATTCATAGCTTTTACATACTTATTCTTATTTTAAAAAATTATTAATTGTGTTAAAGCTAAGTGGCGTCCATCCGGAAACTGACATACTGCTATGAATTCGACAATAACTTTTTCTACATCAATGAGTTAATTTTTTTCAATTTGTAACAAAAATAAACTACTAAGTCGTTCTTGGCTCATTATTAATTGTTATCCGCAGATGTTTTTAAATGCCGTAAACATGAAAAACTTCTTTCACACGACGCAGTATTCGTAGGATAGGTGCAAACGCATATCTTTGCCCCTGTTAGGTATATATTACCAGAGGACGCAAAGGTCACCGTGGTGCACCCCTGTATTTACGCCACTGGGCATAAAATAACATATTTTTAAAATGTAGGTAATTAAATATATAGTATATATTAATATACTTATATACGTCTTATATTTTTCATGGACGATGTGTCCGTGCTTTGGGTAACAGAATAAATAATAAAAATAGTCTTAACAAATTTATATTATGGCTATTATATGTTACTGTACAATAAAATGCTATATTGCAAAAAAAAAAAATCATTTATACACACTAATAACTGATAAATAATAATTAATTTATCATTAATATTAATATTTTATAGTTTGTTTGCGAATGATCATTGTGTTTGTAACTTTACGTACCTTGACCACCGTTTTGTAA
Source organism: Rhopalosiphum padi (assembly GCF_020882245.1). Lineage (NCBI taxonomy): Eukaryota > Metazoa > Arthropoda > Insecta > Hemiptera > Aphididae > Rhopalosiphum > Rhopalosiphum padi. The sequence continues at coordinate 42,755,575 of NC_083599.1, forward strand.
ATTATGTTTAGTATTTTATTGATTTTGCTCTATGTGAACCTCGGACGTTTAAGATAATATATGACTGAATATTATAGTTTATTATTATTGCAAACAATATTATGGTTAAAGAAAATTACACAAGCACTCGTGACTCTATAAACTCTATCGATTCTGATATTAACGTTAAAACGAATGAAAGATATTAGGTACCTATTTTAGTTATTATAGTGTTATTACTTTATTTATTCTAAACCGTATGTTAGTATTGTCATTAGCTTATTTACACGATTTAGACGCATTTCATAAAAACTAGGATTTCAAACGTTCGGGAAATAACGAAACGAATTATTGAATTTTTGATAACAATATATGAATAATTGGGTATAACTTATAATATAAAATAAATACAAGTGGTTTTGTAACAAATTGCAATTACCTATCACAGAAATGTAATGGAATATTTTAAGCTGCCGAATATCACATAAATGCTGTTGTGTTAGCACTAAAACATATCTATAATTATTAATTAGTATATTACAATAAAAATATTAGTCATCGACAGTGATGGATTTAGCGTCAGACAAAGTAGGCAGTTGCCTAGAGCGGCAAATTTTTAGGGGCGGCAATTTTAAGCTAATATTTTATTGAGAATACTAGGTTTTTTTTTGATTTTCTAATGTAAGGTGATTACTTTGAAGGGCGGCAAATAAAAATGTTTAATATTTAAATATAACATATTATTCTTGTTAATATAATTAACATTTCTTCTTTATTTTATAATGCATAACAATAAACTATAAACGTCCAAGTAAATTATCGAAATATCGAACGACTGCCAGAAAGTATATCTATTATCTAAATACTAACCATAGATAACATATTTCGTTATTTTGTCATTTTTACTAATTCGTAAAAATTATTAATAATCGGTTGTGGGTCGTTCGCTCGCATGGCGTACTCACTGCACGCACAATACATACATAATGATATGATTATACATTATATGATATATTTTTTACGAATATGGGTGACGATCGATTCATATTGGAACAATAATCTAATTATAAACCAGTCACTGTGAATATTTTTATATAATATATTCTATACGTACTAAAAGCAAGACGCAAACAAATTAAATAGTTTATTTTTTCAGATTATTTGCTATTGTTTTTTATAATAATATAATTTAAATTTGATTGAACACGTTAGTTTGTTGAAAGAGCTTAATTATATCTATAAAATAATTATATTTAATTGGTAGAGCAAATTTATTCAAAAACATGGTGATATATTATATTTTAATAAAAATATTGTATTGGTACTATTTACTTGATTAGAACAGTTTATTTTCATAACCAATAGTTATTGTCTTTGTCTAGTATCAGTATTTATGATTTATATTTTTAGTAATTATGTTAAATAAATACTTAAAAATATATTTTCTCGTTAATAAGTTTAATAGAATGACGAAATAAAATTTGCCTAGGGGCGGCAATTGTGTAAATCCGTCTCTGGTCATCGTACGGTATATTTATAAACTACAAGATTTATTTAGGGCCATAAATAAATCTCTCCATTAAGTACAATATTAATAACAAAATTTAATATTATAGTTGGTAATTCAGATACTTGAGAAATTATATTGTACGTATTTATGTCGTGGGCTATCGCGCGATAGTCGTGATACACATACATACTCTATAATATAATATATACATGTTGTACTTATAGTGTAATGTACTAGCAGGCACGTACAAAAAAAATATCGGGGGGAGTTTACAAAATATAGCAATACAAATTGTACCGTAACATAATAAAACAATTTTTTCCTCGTTACTCGAATTTATTTCGGTGGAGGGGGTGACCGTGAACCCCAAACCCTCCCTTATATACGTGCCTGTGTACTAGTATAGTTATATCTTAAAGATATAATAAGCAATTGACAAATTCTACAAACTCCAGACTCTCAGTCTAAATAAGGATAAAATGTGACTGCAGTTTTCTTTAAATTTGAAATAATGTCAGAGTCTTGAAACAAGACCAAAACATAGGCTGCTATAGTCTTAGTCTTGGTCTTGGTTTGATCATAATATTTTAACGATAGTGTATAAGATATAACAACTTCAAATGTTACCTATTAAGTATTGACGTGTAAGGTGTACTTATAGGCGCCCGTAGAGGGGGCCAATGTAAGGATTTTGGGAGAAATATTAGAATTTTACTAATTTAAAACAAAAACCTTTTTTATTATACTCGTATACATATTTAATCATGTTACAATTTACAAGTATGGATACATGGGTATAGGTTACCTATTATTCATATAACCACTTTCAATTTCTTATATAGTTAATAGTAATTAATCTTAAAATATTCAATTTCAAAAATATTTTAGAAAAGCCAGGGGCTAATTCCCCAGCTTACCTCCCCTCTCCGGGTGCTATGAATGTGTAGTAATGTAGTGTGTACCATTAATAATATAACAATATAAGGTAATATACACCTATAATCTATATAATATATCATGTGTTCGGTGAGCACATCACATTTAATAATAAAAATAATTTATGAGGTTGGAGAAAACAATAACCTATAACTATTAAACTTGGACAAACTACGACAAAAGAAAAAAGATAGAAAAAACGTTGTACTAAATTTGTAAATAGCAAAATAAATATTGCCGATTTTCAGTTAAAATTATATAATTACATTAAAACATGGCTTTAAAGTGTGGCAACACAGGTATGTAGCTAAGGCATGAAGAAAATAAGACAAACACAGTAAATTGCTGCATGTCGTATTGCATAATAATATTATGCTACAATTTTACCACCCCTGCAGTATATAGTATGTTCTCAATTTCAATAAATCAATTATTTAATCATTTATTTATTTGATATCTCATTAAATAAAGAAATATTCACATTTTGATTATGCGTGTCGTTATTCGTATTTACACAATTTCTAAAATTCTCATCACAATTATCGTTTTATACTTATTTGAAGTTCTTTCGTTTTCTCTATTAACCAAACAATGCATTTCAATAATATAATATAATAAAGTAATTTGCTCTTTTATAAGAACTTAAATTAGGGAACTTATTAATTTACAATTGATATTTTTGCTACTGTCACTGTCGGATGTTATTATGTTAACTATAATAAACATGATGTGCAGAGCATAGTACATTGTAAATATTATTTTATTTTGTAGTTTATAATTTTAGCGAAGGTTGGCCGTGCTGAATTCAAAATACGAATTTTCAAATTGTATGGCTGTGAAATCGTCATTATATACGAACTATATATTATACCACCCGATGCCTACGTCGACGACGACCAACCCATTTCAGCCTTTCATGATTAATGGTCTTGGGATTCAATAGATTTAATACAATAATTGTACATACACATTTTTTCGTTTACAACTACAATATATTATAAGACGATGGGGAGGTTATTGTCAGTTAAAAAGGGTCACAATGTTCATGTTACAATGCTAAGCCTGCTGTATTGTGTTACTCCACCCACAATTCGTATTGTATTCCATTTACAATATAAGAACACACATTCCAATGACTTTTCTGAAATAAATCGAAAGTGGTCGATTTTATTATCTGCTGTCTTATACAGGTGTAAAATAAAAATGTAGACATACCTACTACTTACATTCTGTAATCACATTAAATTTTGAAGTAATCTATAGTACTTGTGAATTTGTGATTGACAATCATTTTCAATTTTATTTCCAAAAGTCACACTAATTGAATTTAATTAAAACTATGAAACCACGTTTGAAAATTGGGATTTGATTTATAGGTAGTACCTACCTATGATTGATAATAAATACTAATATAATTTGATATTAAAATCAATAAAATCAATAGTAGTATATTATAGATTCGAAGTATACGCACCTACCTTGTTATTATATAGATCACTGTTATGGATAGGTCGAAAAAAATGTATTAAATTTAAATTCAATATTAAACCACAGGCAGAAGGTACCTAAATATAATATGATTTTGTTTTGTTGAAATATCATTTTATCGATAACGTATTTTGAGTAAAGCGGTTCGAGTTTATTTAAATAATTACGAGAAATGTGTTCAATTTATTCCAATATAGTTATTGTAAAAAATCATGTAAATATTTTTTTACTTAGATTCATGTTAAATAATAATAATAATAACAAATTTTTTTTTTTAATAAAAACAGGCAATACCCAATTTTTACTTGAATTAAATCAGCAGCTGGTTAATGATCATAATAAGATAGATAAGATGTATAAAAGAGAAATAGGTATACCGTATACACATAGGTATAACATGTTATAAAATATGTATGGAATATGTTTGAATAAAAATTTCATGAATTCTGTGTACATATATATATAATATAATATATTTGATTATTTTTTCACTTAAAATTTAAAAATATATTTTTTTGATGCTGAGCAGAGATAGCTAAGAAACGTATTGTTTAATTAAGATGTTTTTTTTTTAATTTAATATTTTTATTGCACCTAAAAACCTCCTTAACTCAATATCATAATTTTATTATTCAATTTCTTACCATTAAATCCAAATTTAATAAATCTTTAACAATGGTTTACTTTACTACTTACGTAACAACGAGATACTCTGAAACGTTTAATATATATTTACGTTTCTACACCGTGGAGATGACCTTTATTAGCCTTCATATTTCCTAATTAATAAAATAATAAAGAAAAAAAAATCAACTAAAAATTAATAACACCTTTACTACAAATTCTATAACAGTTCATTATATAATTAGTTATAATATTTTAAACAATAAGGGACGCTCCACCCGCATGCGATATATTCGTCTTACATACTCGTACATAATATACCCGGAGTTTTTTAATTTTTACGGGGGCGTTTTTTGAGCAGGAATTCCGGGAGTGGCGGCAGAAATTGGCAGGAATGGAGCACTAAATATTGGCGTTAGAAAAAGTTGAAAATGTTAAATGGGTGGGGTTGGGGAAATGTACGTATCGCGACCGCTACGAACGCAAACGATGGAAAACCCGTTTATGTACGGCTTTCAAAATACGTACATTGCGCGAATACGAAAAGAACGGGTTGAAAAAACTCTGTCTTAAAATCCAGTAAAAAGTGGAAAATATTCGAAAAATCACGTCAGTAGAAATAATAATATAACAACAATAATCAATATAATCTACCACACATAGACCATATCTAGAGTAATAATATTACTCGATGACATAGCACATAGACCTTTTTTCTATGCGACCACCGCGATCCTGGTTATCGTGAACGTGACTATTTTTAGCGTTTTATTATATAAGAAGAAGAAAATTGTATTGTGTATAGGTAGTAAAATTCATATATACGTAAAAGTTTTTGATTTAAAACAAAGTAATAAACATTATTATTCATCGTAAATCATTATTTTTTCCAAATCTGAAATACAAATATGTATAAAATATTATATATGTATATTTTTTTAGACTTTTTTAAAATTTCAATATGAACTACTTATAAAAAACGTTTTATTAGATGTTCAAACCATGTACTTCAAATGTATTATAAATCTTATGCACTTATTAGCACCTGCAACCAAGAGTTTATAATTTAGTTTTATTGTGATTTATAAAGGTTTTTCGTTTAAAATTATTCTTAATATGCTAATATTTAAGTTTTGTTGTGAATTTTTAATAGTATTTTTATTTGCGCTATTCAAACCAAAATTCTCTATTGAAATATAGATTGATAAAATGCAATATATGTGATATGTATAGTTTTAATTGGTAACATGTCTTTTAGTTTTACAAATTTATAAATTATGGAGCTTAGCTTACCAACTGGCAACTAGATTATTAATCTTTATAATCTCACCTTATTAGAAACACAAAATAACACATTAAATATAAAATATAAATAGCAGATTCTCGAAATTTCTTTTATTTGTTTTCAAGTTTAAAGATCACATTTGATATATTTACTACAGTTATGTTGTAAAAATTCTCACCATTTTTAAAAATAATACGAAAAAATAATTAAAAAACTAAGAAAACGGAAATTTTCATGCAAATCTAGTTTTTAAAATTGATTTTGTTATTTTTGCTATAATTCTAAATTTAAAGAAAGTAATAGGGAGACAAAAATTATTGACTTTATTCATATAACTAAGCAGTACTTAAAATTATATAATTTTAAAAATATTTTGTATCTTTTTGTAGTATATTTATATAGTGTATAGACATTTTAAACGTTTTATGTTTTTTTTTTCGATTGATGTCTTATTATTCAATAAATAATGTTCTTTTTATAATAATAAAACGTATTTAATTTATAATTTTTACAGCTGAAAATTGAAAATTTTTTACATGGCTTTTTAACCATTAGTTGTTTTGAGGACAGTAACAAACAATCTCAAAAATAAAAAAGACAATATTTTTATAGTCATTTCAATTTTAAAATGTCTATCTTTTTTCATTTAAATATGATTTTATTGTAATATTCCAAAAAAGTTATTCAATATTATTGCCGATCTCATGTCTAGCGCTCACTTTCTATCATTATAACTACTCCAACTTCAAAGTCACAAAAATAGTTTTTTATTAGTTTTTAAAAAACTTAAACCTAACTAGACGAATAAACGTAATTACGTAATAATGTGATATACAATGCATTATTAATTTTTATACTTAATTATATATATATATGTTACGGTCCAAGTAGAAAAGTTGTTGATTTTAAATACTGATCGGGAATTGTATTATTATTATAGGGAACGGATTTAAATGTAAATTGCATTATTTTCTGAATGTCCGAAAATATTACTTTCCAAGCGCAAAGTTCATTTCATACATCAAGGAATTAAAAAATGTTACTTTTTATTTTGCATTTTTTTGACATTTTATGTGGATTTTTTGATGTTTTTAAATCATTTTTATATAGGAATGGATAAAATTCGATAATTCATTAAAAAAATAAAATAAAATATTATTTATCGTATAATATTAGCGTACTTCTATTTTTATTATTTATTATGTCTTTATAGTTTATACCGATCACATAAATGTGATGCCAGATGAAATTATTGTTGACACGTGTAGACACTTAGGTATATATAATGATACGAATAACAATTTATATAAATAACAAATGTTTTCAATGTTAAAAATAATTTTAAGAGCACTTTTTTAGTGCATTTAAAACAAAATCTATTATAATAAGTGCATTATTTTTTAAGGCATTTATTTCTTGTTTTTTAGAGCATTTAAATCCGTTTCCTAATTATTAAGTATTTTTATAATATACCTATATATTATATACATACGTATATAGGCGTGATATTAATTATTATTGTACCTCGAAGATTTCGTTGTTTTTCGTTAATTGTTTTGGTTTGCAGTTATAAATTAGGTACAACCAAAGGTAAATGATTACGTTATTACAGTAGAAATCAGTTTACAATTTGCAAGTAACAGTTTTTTAGTATTGATGATGTATCTATCTACGTATTAACAATATTTCCGCCTTAACTATACGTACCAGTACAGCACCGATACATGATCAAATGTAATGCGATAAGCCGATAAACAATTTACAATTATGTTAATTATAAAAATGTGTTAATAAATTGTTTTTGGCTAATTATTTATAATCGACCATAGGTACGTTAGTTTTATATTTCACGTCGGGTCGAACTGGTTGAAGAAATGATATCTAATATACATACTCAACACTAATCAATAATCATTAATAATAAGTTTAATAGTTTTATATTTTAACAAATGCATTTATACATTATAATTTTTTATCTTAATATTGTATTGTTAAATTATCAATTCATAACCTTTAAACAGAACTTTGTATTCGCAAAATATATAAAATATATTGTCTCCTTATATCAGATGTTGACCTATTATTAAAATTTTACAGAAAATATATTATTAAGTGGAGCCCACTAAGAGTGTTATCAATAATTAAGTTCTAAAACTAGTGATATGAGTATTTTAAAATTTAACACATTCATATAATTACAGTGTCTTGAATTATTAGAATAATCATACAAATCAATACATGTTTCAATCTAAACATTGCACAGTATTATAGTCTGCAATGAAGGACATGTGAAATATTGAGTAATATTCTGTGGGAAATTCATATTAATATTTTATATTTAAAAATATTTTATCCTTACATAACAGATTTACGGAGGATAATAAAAATATGAAATGTATTCAATTCATCCGAAATATTTAAAAAAATTATTAAAAAATAATTTATAATTAAGCTACAAAATATCAAATCATTTTATGGAGAATAAGTTGGCTATGTAAAAGAAGAAGATCTTGTGTGATAATTGGAAAGAAAACGAAATTAACGACAATATGTATTATAAAGTTAATAAAATAATCGCCATTTTTACATTGAATAAAATATTATATTTTAATAGCAATCACACTCCCCTCTATTGCATATAGTGCTAATGCTAAAACATCATTCAGGATTGAACTTAATATTCTAAAGTTGTATTAATTTATCATTACATTAATTATTTGATTTTTCCTTATTATTAGCTCTCTAAAAAAACTCAAAACATGGCATTGCAATTTGCAATACTATTATTGCCCCGCACCGCTTAAATCGATTAGCTTTTTAGTTAAAGATTTTATTAGATCTGAAAGACTAGGAAATTGGAAGGGACACTTGAATGCTATAAAAAAAATGCTTCCTTCTTTCCACGCTTCTGGACATTTTTTGTATGCAAAATCTGCTCATTTATATCTACAGGCATTACTTTGTTTTGACTATTAGATAACTTTACTATGATAATATAATTGTTGACTACATGGATTAGACCTACTGGGGAACCATGATAAAAAACCGCACCGTGCTTCTACCTCAATGGTGTTGTGGAAACGAATGCATTCTTATTATCGTTATTATATTATATACATACATAATAATTTACAATATTATCGTAATTTTGTACGGTAAACATTAAAATTCGTATACCGCAAGTTCGATTGGATATATATATGTATTAACCATCTTGTAGATAATTTTGTCCTCCAGTAAAACCAGTATAAAGCGAGATATTAACGCAAAGGTTACTTGTTTTTAGCAAAAAATTCATATTTCATTAAAAGTGTACATTTTGATGGCCTTATAACGCAAAAACTATAACTTTTGCGTGAAAATTTTTTATTGTACAGCTCATAAAAAGCGAGATATTCAAAAAAAGACCAATTTCGTGACCTTTGACCTCGAATAACCTTTGACGCGTACTTGATACAGATGGCGACTTTTCACACGTTGTTTACAACGATGTCATAAAGGTGTGTACCAAAATTCAGCTAGGTGAGAATTTTTCCGAGCTGAAAACCTAATATCACTGGATTATACTATCTAATTTTCTTCAATTCTTAATTAATGCATCATGTTTTAATTTTTTAATTTTTGCTCGCTTTCTATATCCTGAACCACTAAGCTTATTTTTAGCTTCCATATTGAAAATCCACGTATAATCTATTTCAGAATATAGTAATACATATAAATATAATTTATAATACTTAACCATGTACAGTGCATAGAACCATATATAATTATATAAATTGTGAACGTATAACATTGTATTTACCAAATTCCAGTAATTTATAGAAGGTATACTGAAAAGCTGAATACTAATTTTGAAAGTAGAACGAATTATAAACAATTAACACTAAAGAGTAAATCAAATATTAACACTAACTACTAAGCGTCTAATGACCGTATGCATTGTTAACTTATTGTTATTACACAAGACGCTGTCAGAAGACAGTTAAACATACGAGTTACTATAGCTAGTAGAATTACAAAAATAACGATCGGCGATAGGGAAAATATTTATGGATATTATGTTATTTTTAACTTGTATTAGCTGATAAAATGTAATTTCCCCCACAGCCCACAAATGATATATATACACATATATATATTATAATATATAAATAAATCATAGATATTTATACGGGAATACGGGATGCTTTAAAATATAATATTTAATCAATGTGACGAACATGTATAAATATATATATAGTTAAGTAGTTTAGTAGTTTTTAACTGAAGAACTTATAATCGATTTTCATATTGATATTGATATTACTCATCATTGTTTAACTTTATTATTATTTCTGTCTCGCATATATTTATTATAAATTATAAAAATAATTGGCAAAAATGCCGAAATTTCCAAGAACGATTACATTCTTTCATTACCTACTTTTAATATCGTAATAATACTATTATTATCGATATCGAATATATTCATTTTATTATCGACGTAATTTCTAACAACAATTTTGTTTTTTTTTTAACCCTCTCTATTACGAAAACTCGTAGGTAGCGAAAGAAATTTCTTGGCGAAGACCTTCAGATACGTTATAAAGAGTTTTCATCGTATATTAATATTTTTATGTAAGCTCTCGTTCAATTATTAAACCTGTATCCTTGTGAGCGATCGACACACGACACCTTATGAATTATATTATATTCGTGTTCGTTGATCGACAGGTTTATTTTTATTATATATATATATCTAAAATCGGTGTGTTCGAATCAATTATGTTTTTTTTATAATTATTTTATTTATCTATAATCACCAATAAATTACTATAATTAAATATTAATAATACATAAATCTATTTATACCTACATAATACTCTCAGATGTTTGAAAAAATAGTTAAATAAACATTTAAACAAATAGCTTTTCTAAATTGAAAAGTTGGATTGTGAAAATTGTTTTATTGTTCGTCAAATAACCATAAGTTTTGCACTATAATGTGTGCCTACCGTATTATCACACAATCTTATTATGTTTAAATTGTTTATAATATCGTCGAAAATGATATTTGAGAATTAATTTCAAAATAGGTAATTACATAATTTTCAAATAAATTGATTATGGTAAATTTCCTACTCTATACATCACGTGCTAATTTGTGGTAATCGGTAGGAACATTTTGGCAAAGAAAAAAATTATAAAATCGCTTTATTTCACTTTTTTTAAATTTCTGGTCTGATTGTGCATACTCATGTTAATTGCATGCAGCATTGAGCATGCTAATAGTTATACTATATAAATTTCATTCCAGCTTGTATAATATTTATTATGTAATTGTAATTTTTGTTTTGTATATTTAATCGTTTGATCGTTTGTATCATGCGATATCAATAATTTGTATTAATATAGTATAGCCAATCTAATAGGTTAACCTGCTTAATGAAATAATACATTTAGATTTGTTGAGTACATTAGATGATGACTTAATTATAAATTATAATTATAGATGTGGATTTCGTTAAATATTTATGCATTTAAATGCTAAAAGCAGGCTACATAGGTATGTTTTAAAATATGAAAATATTATATGCATTTAAAAATAATTTTCATACTAACCTTATTAAAAGTCATATTATATAGGTTTTTGAGTTTTTCTCATATCTATATAAAAATACTTAAATACATATGCATAATTTTTTTATATATACCTACATTTAAAATTATAGTTTAGACAAAATTTGTTAGTCACAAAAAATTGCAAAATTATAAATTTATAAAAACTCCTGCTCTGGTCAGAATAAAAAAAAAAAAAGAAATTTTTGATTTTAAATTTTAAGTGACAAAATATATAAAAATATTATATTGTAATATATTATAATATGTACATTATATGTGTAGTCAGAATAATTCATGTAATTATTATTTAAACAAATATATTCCATGTTTGTTTTGCAACATTTTATGTATATTTTAAAACTAAGCTTATACTAATATTATTATATTGTATTGTCTATTGATGGAAATAAATTTATTATATTATTATTTATTATTATTATATTTTCTTTTATACCTCTCTATTTTATTATGTTCATTAATCAGCAGTTAGTTTAATTCAAGTACCATATTATCTTTTGTTAAAAATTGGGCATTGCCTGTTTTTATTAAAAAATTAAATTGTTATTATTATTTATTATTATTATTAAATATGAATCCAAATAAAAAAAATAGTTACATGATTTTTTACAATAACCATTGGAATAAATTGCACGTAAATTGGATGCATCTTTCGTAGGTAAGTTCCTTCACTAACAGTTCACGATAACAACCTTGCGTTATGGACTCTGCTATTAATAAGTATATTAAATAAGATTATAAATTATATATATTTATTCCATTTTTATAATTTGTGTGCAATTTAACATTAATTTTATGAGCTATTAGCAATTCATTAATTAGTTGTATGACAAATGATTTCTGCAACCAGGCAGTGTTAACTAATGACGATTGCCAAACACCCTAACACCAGCGATTAAGCACTGAACTATCACTGGATTGGGGGAGGGGATCTGGCTGTTCTGGCGACTCAGTTGGTATGCAGAAAGTGGGCCAACTTAAACTTAATAGAATATAGTTGTACTGATTAAATTGTTCTTTATAACAAAATCTTAAATATTTAGTATAGTGTACAGATTACAGAGGTAAATAAAAATGTACATCACCCCTGCATGAGTAAATCTCATATAGTCATATCTAACACCATGCCGATTGGTCAGAATTATTACAGAATTACATATCAGCCTGTGTGATGAAAGAATTCTCTGAGATCATTAAATAATTTTAGTCTTAATATAATATGCCATGATTATTATTGTATTAAGCAAATGATAAAACTACTGATAATTTGTGAATAGGTTATAAAAATATTACTTGCTAATTGTTCATGTAATACCCGCTATTAAACATCTCCAAGATTAGTATTAATATTGTTTAAAATTAAGAACTGTACCAAATATATTATGTAAACAATTTTTTTGTAAATACACTTCAAAAAAATACACTAAAAAATATTTAGTTTTAATAGTCAAATGAGACAAAAGTAAAAGAGATTTCATTTTATAATTTATTTTTATAAAATGTTCTATTTAACTATCTATTTAAATAATGAGGATGAAGCAAACAAAACTGTGCGCACTATATTTTTCCACTACACTCTGTTCCAAATAAGAAGACTTGTGCGCAAACAACAAAATTACGTTCTGTATTCTGTTTGTCATCGGAATTAAATTGTGCGACAGCTGAGACACATAAACAACAATGAACAAATAATTATATTAGTAATGATTTGACAGCTATTGTAGGAATAATACATTGCTCTGTGACTACGCGCAACTATATCAATGTGCAGGTCTTAGCCACAACCCCTATGAGCGAACAGAAGTCTTCTTTTTTGGAATAAAGTATACTAATATCTGCTTATTTTCAGAGATATATTTTATAAATTAATAAAAATGTAGAATCTTCACTTTTAGCTAACTCGCACAATAAAGGTGAAACTTGAAGTTTGAACTTCGGATTAACTATTATTGAAATTTGATACCTAGCTTTTACATACACAACAAAACAAACTAAAAGGGTAAAACTATAAATTGAGTTCTAAATTTAAAAAGATAAAATCTATTATAGGTACTTTATTCAATAATATAAAAAATATTATTAGTAGTTAATGAAATTTTCTAATAGCAATAATGTTGTCAAATGTTAAAATTAATGTTATACAAGTGATATGAAAAATAGCTTTTCTTTAAGTTAAAAAAAAACCAGTACTTTATAATACAATATTATTAAAGATAAATAAAATGAAAATATTTAAATATTATTTCATAAAAATAATTAATAAGTTGAATGCCTTACTCCTTAAATATACAAAACTATAAAAAGTATAACAATTCATCCAATTCAGTGCAGGGAGCATGTCGGAGAACCTTAGCAGTGAGGAACGCTAATTTATGAGCCAACTGACATGGAGCAGGAACTCGTATAGTACCCTAGAAATATGTTATAAAAATATTATATGGGTATAATAAAAAATATAGTCCATAAAGGTATACTAACCGACCAATTGTAGTACATATGAGTCAACTTAAATGTAAGTCTTTGCATTATATCAGGAGGAAGTCCAAGGGTGTCTTCAATCACGTGATAATGGGTAGGAGTTACAGTACCCTGTTTTACATGTTGTGAAATTAAAAAGAAATCGTACCTGCAAAATTATAATATTGAATTATTACATTATGTTTACTTGCCTGTTTTTCTACAACATAGTTTGTATATCTACTTATACATAAATGGCGGTGCTCTAACTAACAGATAGATAATCAACGTAGAGCCTAAACTAAAGTATCTTTGTTTCATAATTTAAGTACATACATTAATAGAATTATGTAGGAGTATAGGAATGTTTTTGATCAATATTTTATTTGTATTGGGTTAGAAATGATAACAGAAAATAAAATTATCATCTAATGCATTTTATATCTATATTTTATACTAGTTTAAATAATTCATTTATTGTCATGCTCGACCATATTTCGAGTTTTATTTTGTTACAAAAACATTGTGATTAAATAATAAGCTAGAGTATGTAAAAAATCAAATTTTTAAAGAAACTTAAATCTTTTCTATATTGTTACACAGGATATTGAATAGTTTGAATCATATAAAATGTGTATTTTCTAACAGGCAACAAGTTCTTAAGAACAGTGATTGTATAATATATACAGAAGAACCTCAATTAACCGGGTAATGGTGGAGAGCAGTCACATGAAATAAATGAAAACCAGTTAATCAAGGCTTCAACAATATTACATTGTCATACTATAAGTTATATCGGGGCTTAAAATAATAAGTAATTAATCATTATTATTATAGTAATGATTTTCCTTACTTCACTTCCATTTTCTAATTTTTTAAATTCATGAGGTCAAAATCAAAATTAATATAATATACTGCTTACGCGCACCTATTTCTTTACTTTTGGTACACACTTATCTTCAAAAGAAGGAGTAATTAATCGCAAAAAAGGATAATCGATTCTACTGTGTATATACATATTATACACACAAAAATAATAAATGTTAATTACTCATACTAATTACAAAGTTACTTTGATCCCACTTAAAAAGTATGAAGTTTGATAAAAATGTAAAATAGTTTATGTATAGCTTACTTGGTTGGGTCTGTAACAACAGTATCAATAATTGTACCAGGTTGAGGATTTTGAGGTCCTTTAGAACCAAGAGAAAAAAATCTACTACTAATTCGCTTAGTAACTATAACAAATGCGAATGGAACAGATTTTGGTCCATATATTCTTTTACAAGCAGTCTAAGAAAAAAAAATTAAATCAATAATCAGTAAATTAAAAATAATTTTAATAAACCTACCTGCAAAAGTCTAACTTCTGTGTTATGAACATGTGATATTTGACCTTCTCCAACTCCATCTCTATATACAACAATGGAAGTAGGTAATGTACCATTTTTGGCCTTATACTTTATCAGGGCCTCTGAAAAATAATATACATTTTTATAATTCTTTTGTTTGTTTATTACATAAATAATGTAAACAATATTTTTATTATAATTCTTTATTCTTATTTATTCTTATAGCATAACTCCTCAACAATTTGCAATACCCCCCCTCCGCGAAAAAAAATCTAAAATAAACACTGTTTAAGTGGTGGCATGTTATGTACAGTAGTGTCTCACATTTCTAAATTTCATATACTATCTCTTTGTGAATTAACTATAGGAATAAGGGTTGAAATAATTTGTTGTAAATTTATTCAATTGATATATATATATATATATCAATAATGAAACATTTAACTTGGATCTGTGCATAATTCTTTATTATATATATAATAATAATATAATATATGTTTTCAAGGCAAATTTTTTAAGATTAAAATGATCAGTCAGTAACTGATGAATTGTAACCAGTTGAACAGAATACATTAAGAATTGTATGTATCCTTATTCCTTAATCATTAGATTAGTTTAATAGTAGTTTGTACGTTTATAAGAATATAGAAAATTTACATAAATACTTAAATAAGGGTAGACTAAAAAAATCACATTGAAATCTCAAGTACATACTAGTTATGCCTGTAGCAAAATATACAGAAAGTTCCTCTCCACTTTTATGAGCTTCAACACAACTATAATAACTTGTATGAGCATCGTTCATGGTAGCTACCAAAGCTCCAAATGATATATTTGTCCGTTGACTGTCATGACATACATCAAAACCAATAATCATCAATCCCTAAAAATATAAAAGTAAAAAATACAAGTAATTACAATTGAATTTGTATACTAGACTATATCAACTATTACTTTTTTAGGTATGGTAACCTGCCAAGGAGCGCCACCAAGTTTGCAATTAATTTGGATAGCTATTTTGGTGCATATTGACAAGTTGTTTTTCCGCACATTTTTCAACAGTACTACTTGGGATGGTACTGAAAACAAGTGTTTATGATAAATACTTACAACAATAAATTATATATATATAATAAATGTACCTGCTCTATCAATACATAGTTTACGTTTAATCAAACTATAAATATCACCACGTGTAGATGGAATAACATTTAAAATAAATGCTGGATTCGAACTATTGATTACTTGTTCAATGTGCGTTAAAAATGTATTAACTCCGCCATCTTTCATGGGAACTCTAAAAATTATACTTGTAGTAAGTTTTTAAGAAAATATTACATTAAAAAATATTTACATAACAGGCCTAGGTAGTGTAAATGTCATTCCTTGCGCAGCCTTTAAAAGAGATTGAGAAAATGCATCAACTTCTCTACAACAGTCCCTCGGAGCTAAAATAACCCAATGCTTCACAATTGCAGAGGTGAACATTGGTAAAACACGTAAATGTTTTGTCCAGTCTGCTTCATTGCCACCATTATACCCTCGAGTACGACTAAGAATCGGTTCTGGTGGTAAAGTTCGACCAGTTAGTTCAACAAGTCTATTACTTAATGTTAGATTCCATCTCTTTAATTCAGTAACAGACTAAATAACATAATTATTGTAATCAATTGAAAAATGTTTGCAAAAAAATAAATTAGAATAAAAAAAAATGTATAATGTATCATAAGTTAAATAGAATGAAAATAAATTACATCAGGTGTATTAAGAAGGCGATTCGCAAAATTTATAAGTTTATCCGTGCGTTCTTTGGGATTCACACTGGTATGTACAGCCATATCTTTCATAAGTGCGAAATTATTTCTATAATTTAAAACAATTGTTTACAAATAAGTTTAATAAGAATTAAGTTAATTTAATTTTAAATTGACTACCTCATGGTATCGGTTATACCAGTCATAATACATAATTCAGGAACAAGATACACCAATGTATCTTCAACTCCAAATTGTCTTATAGATCTTTTATTTTTTGAAATCAACAATGGTTGCTTGCCATCTCGAATCAGTAAGTTCCATTTCTAATACAGTAATCATTATGTTAGTTTAGGTTTATGATAATGAATAATAACAATTAAGACAATTAAGTACTTCTTTGTA
This sequence comes from Rhopalosiphum padi, assembly GCF_020882245.1. NCBI lineage: Eukaryota > Metazoa > Arthropoda > Insecta > Hemiptera > Aphididae > Rhopalosiphum > Rhopalosiphum padi. Next base: position 42,772,984 of record NC_083599.1, read on the forward strand.
ATATTGCATATAAGTCATTTTAGATCCATCTTTTTTAATAAATTCTGAACAAGGATTAGAATTTTCATCTACGTCATCTATTTTGTATGTTACATTGTTGTATTTAGTCATCACTGTGGTACCCAAAACACCAATTTTAAAGTTAAACTAAAATAATAAAATACATTACATAATATATTTAAGTATTTATCAAAATTAATTAAACTGAAATCCTACAATATGATTATAAACTCACCATCCAATCACTGTTATGATGTCTATTGGCAACACACTCATTAAAAAAATCCAGTACAGTCTCCTGGCGCATGACTTTAGTAGATATTTCTGCACATAATAAAATGTTATCTTCGTATCTGCCAATGGTTGTTTCATACCCTGGCCAAAGTTGAAGCTTGTATTGAGCCATATCAATCTAAAGCAATTATAAGGAGTCAGAAAAATAATAAACAAAATATTTTTGGAATAAAAAATTTACTTTGGCTTTTGAATCGTAATAGTTTCTTCCAATTAATGTTAAATCCAGATGTCGAAGACAATTACGTAAAAGTAAATTGAAAACTTGGATGTAGGCATAATCCCCAGTTTCTATTACATTTGTAAATTTCACTTTAATAATAACATTTTGATCATCTTGGCGACGTATAGATGTAAGATCAAAAGTCTAAGTCAAAATATTGAAATTAACATAACATCATAAAGTTAGGTTGCTCAAATAATCATTAAACATCATTTTACAAACGGCCCTTAACATAATTTAGCGGCTATCATTTAATCAATTATAAAAAATTGCTACCTATTAAATTATTACTGATTTCTTATAATCTAATACCATGAAAACAATAATCAATAAAAAATAAAAACATTTAAAAGATTATATTTTACTTTTAACAACTTACTGGTGGATCATATCGACTTCCAGAAAACAACATTGTCCCATCAAATAAATATCCTCCCAAACGTTCTCTGTGCTGCCGTAACAAACCTCTTTTAGTGTTAATACTATCTTCTTCAGGATTGAAATCTACTCTATACTGATACAAACACCAATTTGTATATGAAGTGATTGGAAAATAATTTGTCAACAATTTTACTGGCTGCCCAGAAGTTCCTAAGAAAAATCAAAAAAATATAACATATTTATAATATAAATAGTATTAATATGCAGATATCATAATACATTAGAAACTCATTTACCCACACTGTCATCGACTATCGTCATAAAATGCGCATATATTTAAATATATAAATACATTCCTTGAGAACAATTATATTAATTAATATTATAAAAGTGCTTGTATTGACCAAAAAAATCGTACAAATTGGTTTCATAAGTGTATGTACCTCAACAAACAGCACTGCTGCTTACGGTTAGTTATTAGTTAGGGCATGTTATCAAATTTTCATTGTAACTAATAATAAAATAAAAATTTGTTTTAATGTAATAAATGTGTATACATTTTTCAGTTTTCTAAATTTCTGGGAACATTGTTTTGAGTGTATATATAGTTTTAAATTATGCACAACCAATTTTTCCAATATTATAATATTTAATATAATAATGATAGTAAATTTAGAAAATTATTCTATAAAATCTTATTTCTTAAATAGATACCATTAATATTTAAAGTACTCACAGATAATTTAAAATTAATGATCTTTGTCTTTGGTGGAAAAATATTACTTAGCATGTTTTTTATAAATTAAAACCCTGATACAAATTAACACCAGGTTGCATGAAAAATTGATCAATATAATGGTACAATAAAATGGAAGGGGACACTAAATATTTAAGAGGCAATTAGCTATTAGTTAATAACCATTAGCCATCACTATTAATTTGTTTAATTTTTAAAGTGATTATTATTCCCATATGCAACCCAGTACTATTATTTTAAAATTATAATGTTTATATAAATTATTATACATTAATAATATATTTAAAAGTTTATTTAAATTATATCTTACCCTGTTTTCCAACTTTTCCTAATGAAGATTCAGGTCTTGGTATCCTAAAATGTTCAGTATTAATTTGTCTTTGTCCTCGTACTGCACCACGCCCTAAAGGTACTAGTGTATCTTCTAAGTTTTTATAAATGTAAAAAAATTATTATTATAAGTTATCTATGAAATAAAAAAAAAATTAATTTAACTAAAACAATTTGTTGAATTATATAATAACAAGAATAACTTCAATATTAAGTTATTAAGTATAAACATGAACTTGAATTTATAGAATTTAAGACAATATTAATATACATAATACATACAAGAGCTTGATATATAAATAATGTATTACCTGCACCCAAAGTTTTAATTCCTTCCGTAATGTGTTGTACCTTTAAAAAACATTGCATATTAATGTAGGTATGTAAGTAGTATAAAATTTCAAAAGGATTCTTACTCCTGCTAGGTTTTGCCTATGAACTGTATTTTCATCGCTGAATACTACAGGTCTTGGCCCAATAAGCCTAGGGGCTCTTAGCTGCGGGGCACCAGCAGCACGTTGTTGCTTCTGACGAGATGGACGTTGCATAGCTATACCTGTAATTGGTGTTTGCAGTGATTATGTAGAAAATTTAAGCCTATGTCCTCCAACTCCCTGAGAAAACCTCTGTTAATTTGTCGGTAATTGAGGAAATCCACCTGATAAATCAGGTTGATTTGTTGCTACTTAAGGACTTCCACGAGCTTTTCCCCTTGAAGGTCTAATTTGATCTATTTAAAATTATTCTACTAAAATCAGTTTTAATTTCTAAAAGTTTAACTAAGAATAAAATATAGCATGTGCTCTATAGATCATTTAAAGTTGGGTGGACATATGAAAAAAATTGAATTATGAAGTATTTGATGAACATTTGTAAAGCAAAAAAAATATTATAAATACTATACTCTACCTTAGGCATATAAAAATGATCATCACAATTCATTCCTAACAACTAAGTTTATATAATATGTGTATTACAAAGACTGATTTCTAGACAGCCAATCTTAAGTTATTTTTTTGGGTCAGGCTAAATTTTATTAGATGCATTCAATTAGGTACAAATAGTTATTAACTTTAAAATAGATTACTTATTCTATAACCAATGGTAAAGATGTGCAAAGCCTTGATTTTGGTAAAATATTATAGCACTATATTTTAAGTATTTGCTTTATTTATATAAATAAACTAAATGGTTATACTTATAATAATACAATATGTTAATAATCAGGTCCGTACTGAAAATCCAGTACAAATCTTGAACACTATTTCTGCCCTTCAAGAAAAATTTAAATTTAGAAATTAATTCTTATTACCTATATAGGTTATTATAATTAAAATTAAACATATTTTATTATTTTAACATTGGAACACAAATATTTGTATTTAAATGCCTAATTTATATAAAAATAAACTTTTTTTTCATGTACATTGTATATTAATTTACCTTTTTTGAGTATATTATTTTTTAAATATATTAATTAATAACAATTTCATTTTGTCCACAGTTATGAAATAATATATTTATACATATTGTTATTTAATTTATATTATGTGTTATTGGTTAAAGAAATCCATAAGCAGTGATTTTTTTAAATTGAATTTGGCTGATTCAAACTATGTGTGTAGAATGAAAATTTGGATATTTAAGAGGAGCACAATCCGGTATTTGTAATCAAAACGTTCAGATTTAATATGTTCCAAAAGTCAACCTAAACTTTTGTCGGTTCCCAACATTTAACCGATGCCAGAATGACCACGTGGTTATCGGTTATCGACATGCTAATCGCTATTCACAATACTGAATTTCGTGACAATTACTTTTTCAAGGTGTTTTGAATTCAATGAGAAATATCGAAATATACGTTTAAAGGTACGGTTTCCTTGCAGCGTCCAGACGTGGCGTCTGGCGTCAACTACCGGTCTGGACATAGGTAAGCGTCTAGATGCGGCGTCACGACGCCGTGATGCTGTTCCACTCTTTGACGCTGCAGGGAAACCGTACCTTAAGAATTTCAAGAACGTCGAAAGAATCACTCCGAATAATCCGATACTCTGATAGGGAAATAGGGACTTAGAAATTACCTGCAAGCAACCGTGAAATATGCACAGGATAATACCCTCGAATTTTAAAAATGCATAGTAATCGACTTAACTGATTAACTTCCTTATTCCTTAATATAATAATCAATAATATAAATAGGAGTAAATAGCCGTATTTAATATTCTAATATGATAAATGATAATGATAATTGAATAAATATTTTAATATTAAATTATTTCATGGCTTTCTAGCAAATAGCAATTTCCTTTACGGCATGAAAGAAAAATAATAAGCACCGCGCTTAAGAGGACGTATAACTAGTATCCGCATGTGTTGTCTCCGTCTTACACACGTGCAACATAGCAAATTTTCGTTCACCATTTTCGATGTTGTGCTGTTAGTTTTAATATTAGAGTGAACTGACACATTATAAAATTTAAAGGTAAGATAATTATCATGGTTAGGTTATTGATATTATTATTTTTAAGTAAGTTATTAAGTAGGTATTGTGTTAATTAAGCATTATGTTAAGTATTTTCAAAAAAATCATATGCTTAAAAATAATAATATCAATAAAAGGCTGCGTAGGGCCTGGATAATTATCTTACCTTTAAATTTTATAATAGGTCAGTTCACTCTAATATTAAAACTAACAGCACAATATTAAAAATGATGAACGAAAATTTGCTATGTCGCACGTATATAAGACGGATACAACACATGCGGGTTCTACGTCCTCTTAAGAAAAGTAATACAAAAAAATGTTGGAGCATTAATATTCAAAGGAAGATAATAGTATTTATAAAAGGATAATAGATTTGTCTAAATATTGTCTCAAATAAATTTAAATTAAAAAAAAAAATTTAAGGTCAAACAATAATATTAAAATATTAAACGGATCACGTCAAACCTTCTAAAATATTAATATTTCTAATAAAGTAATATTTACGCCAAAATAACCCAAAAATAATACGAATGAATTCTCTATTATATTTCGCCGATAAACTCTTAAAACAAATAATTAAAACGAATAACATACCTTTTACGATGAAAACGTTGTTGACGAACAAAAACGAAGTACAAGTGTCGATATGTGCGACTCGAAAACGACTGACGGGTGAAGACGAAACGCAAGTGGCAGAGCACAATGCTGGATGGAACCGGTCTGCACCAGTGCACTCTGCAGGAATTCGTACTACGGGAAAGGCCGTCGAGCGTATTTAGCGCTCGACACGGGCAGCGGAGACGATTGCAACTCTGTGGTTTTGGAAGTGGGCACGGCCTGCAAGGACGGGCCGACGTTGATTTGATTTATAGAATAGAATATGGCTGAATACAGTTTATAATATTAATTACTGTTATTATTATATGTATCGTTATTTTTTGGTGCTCATGCTGTGAAATGTATTCGAAAACATTCCGCTATGTCGTCGTCCTAGTCCTTTAGTCCTATAATAATTCCGCAGCAGAAATATAAAATGACCTGGTGCAGTTGACTCGAGAGTCGAGAGGGATGTACTGACACTATAATTTGTTTTCTTTCTCTAGCCAATACGCAATATAAACAAAATGCATTAACGCAAAACCATTGTTTATGTTTTTAAATCATATTGGTAGCAAATTATTTGTAAAAACTACAATATAATATATAATATAAATTATGTATATAGTTAAAATATAATAAAAAAATACAAAACTGATACGTTAAACCTCTAAAAATATTATTGTCTATGATTTACCATACTTTAATACTAATGAAAAATTGTATAATATTATGTACTTGAATATTTCATAAAAATATTGTTTCGAATTAAGTATTTAAAATGCTATTAAATTACCGTTTAGCGAAAAAATCGAATGTTAGAACACAAAGCACATATAACATATTAATATGTCGTAAACTCGTAACTATAATATTATATAGTCGTACTTGTTATGGTTAGTGTTACTACACCTTATAAATACAATGATACACGTAGGTTTTCAATTTCATTGTAACGCGTAGTGACAAAGGCGAGGTCAAGTACAAAACCGAAGAGTACCTTACCGAAAACCAACAATGAGACATGAATACACTACAATTTTAAATTATATTAATATAACCGAAACTGTGTGTCTGAATCGACGTGTCTCATCGTCACATTGAAAAAGGACGTTTTCTTAGTGAAGTGTACGGTCCGGCAACCCTCACCCAGCCCACCACGACTACACGATTGTCCCGAAACCGATCGATACGAAGAAAACAGTGAAGAAGGCAGGCAAGATAAAAATTCGTATTGTTGCTGACATACCGCCTGTATCCTTTGTCACGGGCACGCATACAGTTTCTTTTACGTCCCATCGGCGCCGTTCGATGTTTATCCGCAATATAAATGATGTTGCAACAGTGAATGAACGTGTTTTATTCTAAAACTGTATTATGTTATTATAGGAGCTAATTCAAAAGCGTCACCACGCTAGGTACAGTGCTGGAATGTTAATCCCTGATTTTATATATAGTGTCATTCGAAGGCCTACAGAGTCGTATTCAATTGTACAGATATTTTTTTCATTTATAAAATATAAGAGTATACAATTTAATGACAACTCTGAAGAAGGTCGAAACGAGTCGATTTTGCAGTAGGTACTCGTATATTATTGTTATATAATTGTATCATTTTTTATTTGATTTCTACAAATCGTCGATTGAATTGAATAAAATCTTGGAATCTAGATCTGCTGTATAGAATAGATTTACAGTGTACGTATACAGTAGAGACTATAATATTTACTACTTATACCCGTGTAGTAGATAAATTTGGTCTCTTACCTACTACTTAGATAGTAATAGTTTTACGAATAGCTATAAATTGTAAATTAATTGTTTAGCATTTATCTATAACACAGACCGTAGTTCTTATTACAGCCTACAGAAATTTACCTTTTGTACTTTGTACATGTTAGTTAACAGGAACCTGGAACTACCATGCAAAAGATAGAAAAATAATATAGATAGGCATTGAAGAAAATATTAAATTAATATGACTTATGAAACATTTGACGGAAAACGATATTTTTATGTAGTATACAAAAAACTGTTTTTTTGATTATCAATTGTCAATTATAATTATAATCAACTGATCTATTGCTAAACTATTTAGTTTATACTGTTAACTTAACAATTAAATGTCATTATAATTTAACTATAGATATCTAACCATCTAATAATGATTAAAAATTAAAATGGTAAGCAATAAGGGCATGGGTACCGCCTTTCTATACATTGGATATCGAGTGGGTCACTATTATAGGTTTGTTAAATTTGAATTCAATGAAATATCACAGTGATATTTTTATTTGATATAAGTATATAACTATTTAATTAATTGATTTTACTTTTAGAATTATAAAAGGATAATATAATTATTTCCGAAATTATTACATTTATTATATTATTAGTATTTAATTATTATAATAATATATATTAAATATTTATTATATTAATTTCTATAACTCAAAATGTAATAACATTTATCTGTAAATACCGTAAAATAATTAAAAAATATTATTAATATTAACATATTGGATAATATTTTAAAATAAATTAAGAATCTTCTTTATAGTAAAATCCATAATAATATAAAATACATAAACGTTTAAATTACGAAGAATAATGTTTTTAAATTATAACAAAATAATAAATATATAGTTTTGGATGTTTTATTTAAGACATTTTGGGGAGTAGTGAGTGTACAATTTATATATTTTGTTGAATTCTAGTACAAAGAATAATAATATGTGCCCATGTGCAACAATGTAACCAATACATCCTGGCGCCTTTCCGGATTAAGACCATAAATCAATAATATAATAATATATACAGTATATGCATTATACTCGGTTCTTTTGATTTTCTGGTACACTCAAACTGTCTGTATCATGACATTATTTATTGTATTTTTAATATGTCTCCCGACGCGCTATATATCCCGAATATACAATGCCATTGTAGCTATGAAAAGCAGAAACATCTAAGGCGACTACGGTACGTTTTGCTGATATAAGCACATTTATCATTGTTTAGACGTGCACAGATACTATATACTTTTATTACGTTCATTGTGACCATGTGCAGTATATAGGTATATAGGAATATAATCTATGTACGTGTATTGTGTATAGAATATAGGTCCATATAAGGTCAATTCCGGTACTCACCCATATAATACGTGTCGTACTGTCGATTCTCCAACACAAACAAAATGTCTGTATGTGGTAGGTACTATATCGAAAACATTTCCTGTTGATTTGCCTTCTGGCGTGCAGATAATGTGGTTCGTATAAAAATGTACGACGACCATTTACAGTGAGCGTCAATCTCCCGCGGTGACAAAACTAAGTTTTGTTTACGCATTCTTTTGGAAATAGGCGTTCAACAGTGTGTCGGATAATTCTTTTACGGATTACAGATATAGGTTGATAGTTTGAAGAACTCTAATAATAAATAGGTTTCTTATTATTGTACACTTGTATTCCAGGAAAATTATACGTGTACACTGTACAGTATAATACTGTATATAATACACACAGATGTTATATTGTAATAATGTAGTATTATCCTTACAGTGTACAGACAGATAATATAAAATGTGTTGAAAAACACATATTGTACATTATATTTGAAAAATACATTAAATTCTAACTTATTTAAAGTAAACGTAAATTATATTTGGCAGTACTACTTAAGGAACCATTTTTATTAACTGTATTCATTAATATTAACTTCAGCCACTTCAGGTACAAATTACAAACTAACACTTTACCTGGCTTGGTACGCATTTTATGTACAGCCTATACGAGCGATGATGCGGCGTTGGTTTTAATGGACTTTAATGGGTGTCACGTCATTTTATCGTGGCTAAATTCATCGCGCGTCAATTCACTGTGGTCATTTTATCGCAACGTCAATTCATCGCGTTATAAATAAGTCGCGCGTCAATTTATCGCGTGTTATCGTTTTTATAATTTTTGAACTCCAATGAACTCTAATGATCTCTGCCAATAAGCCTCAGTCTTATGACAACCGTCAAATCATCATTTTAACCGTCGTGTATCGTGTATTTATCGAGTACGCTCATTTATTATTATAATACAATTATTATTCTATTATGGCTTTTCAAATGCTAAAAACTGAGAAAGAGAAAGATAGTCTTTGCTACGATGGCTACATTTTTTTAAAAGAAAAAGAAAATGATACGAAATCCATATGGAAATGTAATCAGTATTATAAAAATAAATGTCGCGGACGACTTCACCTAAGCGTCCTAAGCGAAGGGAAAATATTAAAAAAAACACTGACCATAATCACGTTCTAAGTTCATCAGACATTCAGGTAAAAATAACACTTAATAATCTAAAAGATATAGCCAGTAATAATAGTGATATGAATACACAATCGGTAATAGGTTCAGCACTTAGTCAAATCCCTACTGAATCGTCTGGGCAATTACCTAATATAAATAGACTTAAACGTACTATTCAACCTGTACGTAAGCAAAAATGACAGTTGCCCAACGACCCGACCGACTTAAACTTTATCATACCTGATGAAATGACAAAAACCATAGATGGAAATCTTTTTTTACAATATAATAGTGGTATTAATACTGAACGAATTTTAATTTTTTCAACAACACGTTTATTGTATCTTATGACACAATGCGACAATTGGTTTAATTAATACTGATCCGCCCTGCATTGAGCTCGCTCTTATACCACGGAAGAGGCAAGAATTTTATTTTATTACCTACACTTTTAAAAAATGTTACGTAATGCAGTTGGTCCACTATAACCAACCATTTGGTTGTTTTAACGTACAGTATATACTATATATAGCATATAAATAATGTTGTATTATACCGTTAGCCAGTACTCAAGTTACTTGTGAGAGATCATTTTTAAAATTGTTATTATAATTTCAATTTTAAATGTTTTAACTCATTTTATTGGTAAACGGACAGTTTGTACTATCTATTGTTTGAGTCGCATTGCATATAGCGGACACTTTGTATTATGATGATAATAAATTGATAAAATTCGATCGCGGACGTTTTGTACGGTATGTACATGGTGGTTTTTATTTTGCATGTTTTTGCATATTTTGGATAAAATGCATACTATTGCATAATATGTGTAATAAAATGAATATTATTGCGAAAAATGCATGTTTTATAGTATATTTCGTATTTAATTCTAGCCATGCTAATTAAAGTATAAAACTTGTTTTTTTTGTTTAACATAAATTTTCCAATTTTCCAAGCATAAAATTAAAAATATTTACACTATTGAATGTGAATTATAAATTTTATTTCTAAATTATTTTATTTTATTATTTCTCAATTAAATTATATTAAGACAGAAAGCCAATCACTGATGTATTTTAATAAATAAATATTTTTTTTGTAACGGTATTTTTGTGTTTATCTCATAACAATTTAAATGCATATTTTACAATTTTTTATTGCATACAAATTCTAGCCCTGATTATTATTGTTAATTATGTATGTTAACATTGTTAACTACCTGTATTTTGTAATAACAATTTATGTCTAATATTTCATGTCCCAACAATTTTTTTAACCGGAAATAGTACAAACTGTCTGCCATGTAAATTTTATTACTTTCTGAAATATTACAGACTGGCCGCGGTTTTCATTTTTTTGGGGTGAGCGTACAAAGTGTCCTACAACCCATTTTATTATTTATTTTTTTATTTAACGGACGTTAGTCCAATCCACATACAACATAGGGTATACCACTATCACTAGGGTATATCAATCAAAAGTATGGCTTTTGCTGTGCTTGCAACTTAGATATTACATACAATTACAGTGACCGCAATTGTTATATGTGCTTATCTTAAAAATCATCCACGACCTCAATGTCCGCAATTAGTATGCAGCCGTATTAATTATACTAACTTTGGTACAAACTACAAAGTAACACGTTTACCTACTACCTGGCTTGGATACGCATTTCATGTGCGTCCAACACGAGCGGTTTTTGGTGATGCGATGGTAACGGTCACAATTCAATTTTTTCATTATTATAAAATATTATGCAATAGCGCTCTCCGTCTCGGGGGCCCCTCTGTCGTCGCCCGAAGACAACATCGATATCGATATAATCGGCGTGCACGCACGCACTATCACCGCTGCTACCACACTGAAGTACTTAGCATTTGATTAATATATAAAAATATATAATATAGAGTATTATACCGGCCAAATGTGTTTATCATTATTTTATAATACTTATGTAAGGTCGTCGCCTAGACGCCTAATTTTATTCGGTGTGTCCGACAATCGCAACTTTTCTTTACTTTCTTTCTTCCTCTTCGCCATACAACACGTCCGAGAAAAAACCAAATGTACCATCACCGAGGGCATCCTGGAAACGACGCTCAACGGCGCACCCGAAAATGGTAATGTAATAAATATTTTTTTTTTTACAAAAGCACCTTGGCCAGTACTCTATTAAATTATACATTTTTATTTATTATTATTATACACATTGGCATAATTTATTATATATATTATGTATTTGTTATTACTATTACGCTCACCAGTGCTATATTTTATTATATATATATTTTATTATTATTATACACGCCGGTTACCAATCATCAGTAACCGCTCCGTGATATACAATTAGAAATTATTAGGGCTCGGATTTATATATGTATTTATGAAACCAAAATATGTATTTATGCTACCAAAATATGTATTTTACTAATATGATTAGTAAAATTATTAAAAAAAAAACGTATTTAAAATATAAATAAAAAATATTAATTATCTTGATTACAAAATATGATAACATGCATTTTTAAATTTTCAAATTCAAAAGAACATAATAATTAGCGACATTTAACCAAGTTTACAATTGGTTGTGGAAGAGGCTTAAATCTGGGTACATATATTTTTAAATATTTCGATACGGCTAGGAGCTTTTAAAAATATCTTTTTAACTGTAGATATTAATTCGTCTATTTTTGTAAATTTTGATCGAGTGGTTTCTGCTATTCAGTGAAATGCGCGTGCTAAATACGTTAAATAGATCATTTAATGGACAAATTGTTGAAATATGTAGGTAAATTTATATAAGTTATTATTTTGAGAAATATGTATAAACATGTACTAATGGCAAAATATGTAAAATAAAATATAGTTAATTTCATTGAAAATCCCTCGAATATTATTATTATAGCTTTATTATCCAAAAAGCCTTGATTATTAAAATTCGATTTTTTAACGAATTTAGATTTTTTTATAAAATTAGGTTTTTTATTTAACTAGGCTTTTTATTCAAATTGAACTTTTTTATCCAATTTAGATTTTATTGATTTTTTATATTCGATTGTTTATTACCATTGATTTTTATCCTGTATACATTGGTTTTAAAAAAAAAACTAAATCTCTACAAACGATAAAAAATAGATTACAAACCAATACAAACTGACTACAAAAGAATGGTAAAAAAAATGCATTTATTCATAAGCCGAATATCAATGATAAAAAATCCTAGTTGAATAAATAATCAATAATAAATAAAAAAATATGGATGAAAAATCTTGATTGAATAAAATAAATCTATATCGAAATATGAAAAAATTAATTAAAAATCTAAACAGAAAAGATGACATTTTTTTTAAAAAAACATCATTTTACCAGGAGTTTTTTAATTTTTGCGGAGGCGTTTTTTGAGCAGGAATTCCGGGAGTGGTGGCAGGAATCGGCAGGAATAGAGCACTAAATATTGGCGTTAGAAAAAGTTGGAAAATTCAAATGCCGACCATTGGTGGGGCGGGGGAAACGTTTCTCCAGCCCCACCCGGAGTTTTTTAATTTTTGCGGTGGCGTTTTTTGAGCAGGAATTCCGAGAGTGGCGGCAGGAATTGGCAGGAATGGAGCACTAAGTATTGGCGGAAAAAGTTGAAAATGTTAAATGGGTGGGGTTGGGGAAATGTACGTGTCGTTTCCCGTGGTGGTGGTTGGTTGGACGTAGCCCATTCGGCTCCCGTTTTCCTAAACGCCTGCTGTTTTAAAAAAAAAAGGAAATTCCTATAAATGGCTCCGGTCAAAAAAGGTTTTACGAACAGGTAATTACTCAAACGGCTCCGGTTTTTTACAACACAAATTCAAACAATTTTTTTATAAACTCAATGCGTGTTATTACTTATTTTGTTTAATGAAAACTTGTCGATTATAAATTATAGAATTAGGGCTGTGGAGCCACGGAACTAACAAAATTTATCGTATTTAACCAGCTTCTTTTAAGTCGAAAATTGAAATTGTTCTAATGAATATTTTAATATAGCTATATTAGCATTAGATTAGGCGCACGCGCTTCTGCGGGTGGTAGTTATTTATATAATATGTATAGACATGTAGTGTATAAAGAATATAAACACGTTTTAACTGCTTATATATTATATGTATTATTTTTCATTATTATTATGGTTTGTCTGTCAATATTTGGGTAAACGATAAACACACGACCGACAATTGTTGCTTATACGAGATCTTCCCTATATAATTATATATTTATATATATTATAAAAGTCACTGTGCAAAAATATTCGTATCCCGTCCGTCCGCTATACGTTCATTGTTCACACAAGTTTTCATGAAATCAAAAATGTTATACGGACAATACCCGTATTATATAGTGTAAATATTTTGTGTACTGTTCGTCTGTACGAATATGACACAGTCGTGTATTTATCGTTGTCCACCACATGAATAGCAATTCAATAAGTAGATAAACCAATTTTTGGAAAGATCGATTTTAGTTTTTTTGGTTTTAATTAAAAATGTAATAACTTTAGAGACTTGAAATTTTCAATAAAATATTAATTTATGCATTTACTTTAGATATGATATAATTTTCAAAATATTTGATATATTTTTATGCTATTTGAAATGTCCAATTTTATTAATTATTCTCGATTTATGTATCTATGATTTAATATTTTAGTTTTTGAGTAAAATAAAAGATTAATAAAAGATTTTTCATTATAGCTGTTCTTACGGAAACCTAGAAACTTATTTTAATTTCTAATATTAATAGTATATTATTTAAACGTAGTTTTATTGTTATTCTAAAAAAATTGTCCATACAGAGACTTTTCATACCTTTACGGGCTTTACGTATATTATTATTAACTTGACAGTTGACACTATGAAAATGTTAAAATATTTACTATAATAGTAATATAAATAAAAATATTATATCCCTTATAAGTTTATAATATAGGTTGAAAGTACATTTCCGCTCAGAGTTATTTTTTTCTATTCAACAGTTTATCACTCAATTAAAATTGAACTCAATATCAGCTATTAGTCAACAATCATTATCGTGACCAACACACAGCCGATTAAGGACCATGACCTTTTTTAACAATATATTTTATGACTAATTCAAACAAAAATTGTATGTGTAAGCAACGAATCATTGATAGAGAAACATTATGCTATTTTAATCGTTATTTAATTGTGTCTATATCTTTAATCCAAATAATATTATCTGTTGACATTTTAGACTGATGTACTATTTTAAAATATCAGTTTGATACATAATTTGAATGATTATTAAATTCATTGTCGTGTAAAATAACATTATTTTGTATGATAAATTATAATAATGATATATTATAATTTATAGCTACTTAACGTAACGTGGGACTCGCGTATATTTTATAGTTGAGATTACGATATAGTGACTAATGAGTATTGATAATTGACCATCCAGCTCCCCCTTACACCACGGAACAATCAAAATTTTTATTATTTGCATTTTTAAAATATGTTACATCATACAGTGGAAATATTATAGTGTCTGTAAAACTGAAATATACGCTTTTTAAAATAAATTAATATTATTTCTAAGAAAACTCACACTTTTCGAAGTGTATACTAAGAAAATATTAATAAATTATATGATTTTTAAAAATTTCATAGGTACATACGAATAACTGCGATTAAAC
Source organism: Rhopalosiphum padi (assembly GCF_020882245.1). Lineage (NCBI taxonomy): Eukaryota > Metazoa > Arthropoda > Insecta > Hemiptera > Aphididae > Rhopalosiphum > Rhopalosiphum padi. The sequence continues at coordinate 42,788,034 of NC_083599.1, forward strand.
ATTCAATGAGGTTGCAGTTGTCAACATACCTTGTTATTTGTTTTATTATCTTGTCGACAGTGTTTGTGCCAATAGCTTAGTTAATCGATTTATAAGTAGTTTAAAATTACTACTTGATTACATTTGGTTGAATCCAAAAATGTTTAGTTCTAGTAACACATTTGCAGGTATTTACCTGCAAATGTGTTACTAGAACTTTTACTTCTAACAATTTTATTGATAGAAATACATTTACATGTTATGAATAATGAATTACAACAACCCACTTAACAATTTAATTTTATTACAAATTTCCAAATACTTTTAAATAATCATTCACACATTTTTAACTGAAGACTCTCGACCATTTAATTAAGAACATGGACTAGATTTAAACCGAGATCCATTTCATTTTTTATTATATACTGCAATAATTGTAAAACATTTAATAATTGTTTACTTTTTTAAGGTATGTTATCAATTTAGTACATAATATATAGTTCAACATTGGTTGTTTTAACAGTATATACTATACAAATAATATTGTATTATACTGTTAGCCAGTACTCTAGTTACTTGTGAAAGATCATTTTTAAAATTAAAACAAAGTTAAGATAAATTGTTTCCCAAGAATCAATGGAAGCATTGGTATTAATAATCATTATTGAATGAAGTTTTAAAATGTATTAAGAAACTGTAATTAATACTATCGGAAAGAGCTCTAATGGACTTTCTAAACTTTAGTTTTAAAATGAAATTAATAAATTATGAAAAAAAATGTTATTATAATATTAGATATTTATTTAAAAATTATTTTCATAACCATATTTATTTTATTATATTATGTACCTATGTACCTATGTATTGTGTCATGTTTATGTCATAGCAAATTCTATAATGTGAGATATTTCGCTTACTGTAGATTAAAAATATACTATTTTTATTTTACATATTCTGGAGATTTTGAATATTACAGCATATTTTATTATTTCGAAAACAGTTTTCTAATACATTAAGTAATTTTGTATTTTATTTTTTGTTAATAACATTTTTAATTTTTACTTTCTTTATCAGTAGTAGGCAACCGGCTAATGTATACGGCCCGCTTTAAATTTTAGAACAACGAAATTTTTTTTTATACATTGCATAATTTTAAAGTTTTAGACTTTTTTTTTAGTAAATAGTTTTAGAATACAACATTTTTATTTTTATCCTGCCCATGAACGCTTTTTAATTCGTGAATGTGGCCCGAGAGTTTAAAAAGGTTGCTGACCACTGGTCTAAATATACTGTGTATACTGTAGCATTGTCGTGACCACATGCTTGATAATACTGGCGTTTATATGATATTAAACTTTAAATTAAATTAAAATACTTAATACTTGTAGTCTTTGCTCCCGTAAATCTTAGAATTCAAACAGAATTATTGTATCTCCATAATTTTAGGGGATATCGCAATAGGCACGTCTTCGCGGGACTTTAAGTATATTATTTATACTCTATCGTTTACAATAAATTTAGTGTGGTCTTATATGTGTGCTATAGAAAAACATTTTCAGGAAATTGCCCACCAGGGCTGGCGCTAGAAGTATTGGCGCCCTTGCCCCCTCCCCCCTCGTTTGAGTAGTAGTAAAGTTAAGTTTTTTAGTAAGTTTAAATAAAATTAGTATGCATTTTATATTATAAATTTATACCTTTCAACTTTATTACCCTGATCATACAATACTGCAATAAAGTTATTAACTTATAAAATAGTCACATTGCATAAAAAAAATATAATAAAATGTGCGAATGTGCGATTCACCATGTTATATCGACTGTTGCGCCGCAGCTACCCTGTACAACCATACTATGTATGTATTGTAATATAAGTACCATAATATAATTTAATATAATATATTAGTTAATGGTATGAATACATATTATTATAATAACTATAAATACTAAATATAATTAAAAATTTAATATGTTCCGAAAAAGTTATATCAACTTGCCGTAGGTAAGTTATACTGAAGTTTACGAACTCAAAAGCAAATTGGATAGATGGCTTAAACTTAAAAGCCAAAAAATGTCAAGGATTTTTAAGACTGACAATTGTAAGTGGTAATTATTATTACTAGGTAAATGGAATTTTATATTTTTTTCATATTATATTATTACGTCTTTTAAAGATTTAATAATTACCTGCTAAATGTATTTTTGTAATGATTTTTTTTTAACTAGTAAATTTTTTAAGTTAATTTATTATGTCTCATATAATTTACCATTATTGTTACTATACTCCTTACTGACCCTACTCCTTTTTTGTAAACAATGTAATATATTTTGTAATATCACTATATCAGTTATATTATAAATATAGGTATTATTACCTCTGTTGGTAGTTAATATACCAGGACATTTTTTCGAAGACTTCTGGGAACATTTCCATCTTAATGTTTTTATTAGTTTATGCTGGATTGTATATGCAAATTCATCAAAAATAATTTTTTTACCATCTTTTATTAATTTTACAATATCCATTGTTATAAAAGTATGTATTAAAGTATGTACACTATTACTGTTAACACTGCTATGACACGAGGTTGATTACTAGTGCTATATATATATATCGTAGGTATATATACTAGATAAGTAGTAATATTACTTGTTAGTTTTATATGGAAATAGTAAATACCCCTAGGCCCTAATTAAGATATCATTGTGTATAACTTGTATCAATAGTAAATACATTTGACTATTTGAGTACACAGAGCGAAAAAAAAATTTGAAAAAAATAACTAAGCTCAATAAAATATTTTTGTTTAATAATATTTTTAAGAACTAATTTTATTTTAATTTAATAATTAATTTATATTTAAATAATTTTTTCTCGGACTTTTTTTCCCCGGACTTTTTTCCTAATATCGTTGAAGTATAAGGCAGAACTATTATATTCTTACGAAAAAATTACGATAGTTATTATTAGTGCAACATACAAATATGAAACAATTGCAGATGTATTAAAACGACATTAGATAATGTAGATAATAATTAAAACGTTTGATTGAACATTTGAAATAGCTTATAGCAGGGGGTGGCTAACTTTAATAGACTTGTGATCGACCTCCGACTACTCCGAGTTTTTTTGGTTGTCATGAATGTCATGAATATTTATTAACATTACTTTTATTTAGAATATTAATTATTTATATTAACTTTTCATTTTATAGTTGTACAAAACACATATTTTAATATCTCTTATTACAAATTATTACTTGTAAATTATTATTATTTAGTAAAATATAATGCGATTTTATGCTTTGTACTATAAAAAGGCCGTTAATGGACATTAATACTATAGGTATATTATATTGTACCTACATGGGGGTAGCTCTATGTTATTATATGATATCGTTTTTCAAAGCTATTTATTATTATATATATATCGATTTTGTTGTAATTTTTATATTCTAGGGTTAAACAAAGATAATAAGAATTTACAAAAAAAAAGTATTTGTTTTTGAAAACAATTGATGAAACGTCAAAAGGTAGTCGCGATCGACTCGAACTCATGACGCGATCGACTTGTTGGCCACATATAAATTTATATTTATTTAATTTATATTTATATAAATAGTAATAATATATGCATAGTGCATATATTCAATTACCACTTATGTTACTGACGTGTGTAAAGTATTATATAATGTTAAATTATATTACAAAAATGTATACATTGTTTAACGTTGCACTACTGCTGACGTATGTGATGTTGAAAAGCTCAATTTGTAAATAATGGCAATATGCAATTTGAATGTATGAATAATGAATATGTAAGTTAATCGGTTAAAAATAGACAAATTTAACTTGTGGAAATTGGTTCTTTTACCTAATATCCTCATCATGTCCAAAATTGACACATGGAATTTATAAGTTTCTGAAACCCAAGTTGTGACTGAAATAAAGAGGAGCTAATTCACTCTTGTACTAATTTAAATTTCGATTAAAAAACAAATCTTTATCTGGAACAAATGTTCAGAGGAGAGGGGTTAAAACCAAATTATATGAATTTAAATAGTTATAAAAATTAATGTACCTAGATATAGTAGGTATTATACTATTACCTTAATCAAAGATTTTCCTTTATGTCGTATTAGGTATCAATATGAGATATTTTATGTAATTACTTAGGTACATTATAATAATATGAAGTTCAGTGGAAAAGAACAGTATTACGGTATGCACCCATACAACCCGTATGGGTGCGCACCGCGACGACGATTACTAATCGCGGTCAAAATGTAAAAATGTATATACGTACTAGTTGTGGTCAACAAACAAAAAGGTTACCATTTGATTGTGGTCACTCAATTGATGATCTCAGTAAAATCCAATTGCGCAAATCGTTTATTTTTTGATAGACCAAAAGTGTAAATACGTTCTACACTTTTGTATCTCAGTATAGTGAGATAAAAGTGCAAAAATAAAATATCCAAAATAAATAAATATTTCTTAAATAAATAGTTTTTTCAATATATATATTTTAAAAACGACAGTGATCGACTTCAGTTAGTATTACAATTATCGTATCGTATGTTTATCGTAATTAATTACGGTGAAGGTTGATAATTATTTAAAATAACAATAAAAATATACATACTATACAGTATAAAATTATATCGAATGGCAATTGATAGCTCTAAAGTCAACTCCAATATAAAAACTTGGAATTTGTACATAGAACGAAAAATTCCAAATTATTCTACTTAAAAATGATGGGCTACAAATTTAAAATTACATTTTTTTAGTTTCACACATTTAAATTATATTAATTACTACTAATATTTCATTTAAATTTTAAATTGCTTATCACTGTGAACCTTAGTCTTTTCTGTGACCGCAACTTAGATATTATTATTACCTACAATTTCAGAAACCGAAACTTTTATATTACCTACCTACTATTGGTGTGACCGTAACTAGTATGCAGCCGAACACGACGTGATTGTGGTCTGCCAATTATTCGTTAACAATCAATCACCTGCATATGACGTGTATACTGTATATGAGTATATGTATTTAAATTAATATACAATTTATAAAATACGCAAACAGTCAACAGAATTCGCGTATTTGCACGATTACCGGATAATAAAATAATACAATATAATTTTCGAAACAATATAAACATATTTAGGTTGAATTATGTTTACTTTAAAGTTTCAAAATTCAGTTGAATTAAGAATAAATTTGTTTTGGTGGAGAGGGGGTGATCCCCCCAAAACCTCTTTACAAATACTACTAATCACATATTCGTAGTCATTACCTGTATAAAACGTTAATTAAATGTTCAATGATAATTTAATGTTGTTTTTAATGACGACCAAGAATTTTGATTGAAAACACACCAATGCACTTACCATGAGTTACTGTGTACGACAGGCATGTTAAACTCAAAGTATCAAGTGTGCCAAACATATTGAATTTAGTTAACTATGTGGGCCACACATAAATATTTAACGAAAAAAAAATAGTTTATACAAATATTTCAATATTATTCTTTACGTTTACAAACACAACGGGTACATCTAAATTAAAAATGCCTAAAAGACATTAACATAAACATTTAACAGTTCTCTAAGAAACTAAGATAATACGACATAAATATTTTATCATTATTTTTTATTTGCTCATTAATATATTGGTAGCCACTGTGGAAGGTATTCTTAGTACCAATAATTAGATGGTAGTATGGTACTCTAAAATACAGTATTGGATTAGTGCATTCGAAAAAAAAAGTTTATTAGCAGTTATTTTACGTTAACCCTAAAACAGATAAGTATTAAATATGTAATAATATTACATAATATTGTGTATTATATTATATGGTCATTGATCACCAGTGCGGCGAACGTATTTGTTCCTCTCTGTTCTCGACATAATATTATAGATTAGACTAGATATATAACTCATAGATTTGATTTTTACTATGAAGTCAAAAACGTTTTTATAATAATTATTAATTAGGCAAGCATAATCAGATGAAAAAGTTTAAAAAATAAATGCACGAGTCTCTTTTATATAGTTAAACTAAATAAAAATAATACAATTATCAACTATTATATTTTAATACCTATGTTTTAATGGTTATCCGTATTTTTCCTAAATTCAAGTATCTACAATAGCTAAATATTTAATACGTAATTCCTTCCAAATTTATAGTTACTTTAACTTAATTAACCATTAAAACGTTCCAATAAAGTTTATTTTCATAATTTTATAACAAAATATAAAAGTGAAATTCGAAATTTGAATGTGAAACATATATTCCAATATAACAATTTCTTACTTAATATATACACTAAATTCTAATATATTATAAATCAGTTTTATAATTTATTTGACTAATTTACGAAGTAATAAATATACATATATATGTATATCGTATATGTAAATATAAATTATAAAATTAAATATATTTGTTTATTATATTATTTGTACATGTACCTTTGCGAAATTGTCCGTTTTCGCTCTAACCACTTATAATATATATATATATATATATATATATATATATATATATATGTGTGTGTGTATATAATCTACTGCGCATCCCGTTAGTAAAATCTAAAAACCAAAATTTATTGTTTTTATTAACTTTATCATCATTTTATTTACGAGTTTCCACAGCAACTTAACGTAGGTATATTAGGTATAAACTTTAAGTCTATAAATGTGTAATATTAAGTGAATAGTATAGATTTTATCATTTTTTTTTTTGGTTTTTCACATCAAACTAACATATTATACAGAGTGATTATATAAGTTTATATCATAAAAGATTATACAGAGTGATTAAATACGTTTTATTTAAAATATTTTAATTTGTACTTTATTTTCCCCCGAAACTTTTTTCCTACTACTACTTTTTTCTTAATTTGTTGAAACGTGAACATTTACAAAAAAAAAAAATCTAATTAATTTCTATCTTTTATTTTTTAAATGTAATTACTTAATTAATTAGTAATCATGACTAACGTTGAATACTGTAAAATTGTTATGTGTACCTTACTAACTTAACATTTTTAAAAATTTATTACCGATAACAGTATGTTAACGACGAAAATAATAGAGTTGCGTTTTTGTTTATCACGACATTTGCAGGACTCTCATTTTATAATCATAGTATATTATATTATTATACATTTATGGGCAAGACCCCGTTCGCCCAAAAATGACCCTTCGCTTTTTGCCCACGTCTCTTTTCGCCCAAATATTTTAAAACTACTTTCCCTTTTCGCCCAAGAATATTATATAGCACTTTCTGACCAAATTTTTATAATACACACTTTGGGAATACTTACTTTAAATTATTTATATCTAACATAATAATAAATTTGTTAAATTTAAATTATTTATTTGTGTTAATTAGTTTTATAAAGCCATTTAGCATTACCCAGAGAGTACCACGAGGAGGCGGCTTCTATTACTCTCCAAAAATGTATTGTGTTTTTGTACAGTTTTTGTACATTAATATAATTTTTATACAATACAACAGTAAGTTTTTATCAAAAGTATAAATCGTCAAAATGTTGATAGTATAATATTAAATAGAATAGTTAAATGACATTGATTCAATAAAATCATACCAATTAATTGTTCCTGCTTTATATTTTTGTATTTTTTCGCTGTCGATCTATAATTTTTTTATCTTTGGGACACCTTTGTAAATGTAAACTATTTAATTTAATGTAGACTTCAGTTTGAATCTTATTAATAACACTTAACCAGGTACTTATTGGTGGAGAAATATGATTAAAACTTTTGTTAAAAAAAGGATGAAAAGATTCACACGCGTTTGTTGTTCTTATTAATTCCGAAGTATTAGATGCCCAAATACTCGGTGGAAATAAACTATCTTCAGAGATGTAAGTATCGGTTAAATAGTAACAGTAATTTGTTAATTTGTCATTTACTGGACAGTCAGGTAGTAGGTCTTCAACGAAACAATTTGATACTTCATCAGGGTTTAAAAATACTTAACCAAATGTGTACCGTATCCATTTACCAATTTCTGAAGATTCGTCTTATTTAATACTATATTAACATAATTTTGACTTTTTATACTTTCGATAAAAACTTCCTTATATTTTTGGAGAGTAAGAGAAGCCGCCTCCTCGTGGTATCCTCTGGGTATAAATAGCTTTAAAAAACTAATTAACACAAATAAATAATTTAAATATGACAAATTTATTATTATGTTGGATACTAAGATAGTTATATATAAATAATTTAAAGTAAGTGTTTCTCAAAGTGTGTATTATGAAAATTTGGTCGGAAAGTGCTATATAATATTCTTGGGCGAAAAGGAAAAGTAGTTTTAAAATATTTGGGTGAAAAGCGAAGGGTCATTTTTGGGCGAAAAGAATACCGCCCATACATTTATACTAGCTGCAGAATTACCCAGTTTCGTTCGTGTGTGGTTTTTACTTTCTCAAAATGAGATTCTTAAATCAACACGCATTGTTATGTTTTAAAGAAAAAAAAATTATTTTACAATTCATATAATTATTGAGCTAGTCGGTGTTGTACGCCTCGGAACAATATTCATATCTAGTCTACACGTCAATAAAATACACAAACAAGAAAAAGATAAGGTTGCGGGTAGCTGGAAACCTTTTTGGGCCGCCGTGCCGAACCATATTCCCGGTTATCGGTCGACTGCAGTTGTTATTAATATATGAATATAGATATACAAATTATACGTAAAAATTTATTTACACCGATTTCCACCTTTTAAAATTATACATTTTGAAAATCAGGTGATATGGTGACACTCAGGAAAGCATTTGAAACAACTCTGTGAAAAAAAAATTGGAAAAAAGTTAAATTGCGTCTTCACAAAATGGGAACATAAGAATGGCCTGTTCTTTTATATATATTATAAGGGTATAAGAATATCAAATATACGTTAAAGTCTCCCACTGCAACATTCCTGCTAATGCCGTGGTGGGACGATCCGGTGTCGACCCGTTTAGTAATCACAGTCCTTAGTCAATAGTCATCACTTATCAGTTATCGCTGACAACGCATTGCAGTCGGTCTTGGAATCATTCGAGCGAGCGTTCCCTACAACTCATTGCGTTGTTCATTTATTTTACGATAAATTTAAAGGTATGTTAAATTTTTTTTTTTTATATCTAATTTAATTGTATTGTCTTTCATTTTTTAAATAACCGCCGATGTATGAGGAATGACTATCCAAAGTATTAAAAAATAATAATTAATTTTGTTATATTTTATTACCTATAGGCTATATAGTTACAAAAATGCAAAAACACATCTATATGGAGGATCTATATTATAAGGAAGGCTCGGAGCCTTTTGATTTACGTTTAAGTTATCTAAGTGAGTGTCTATTATTAAATATTTATGTGCTTATAGGTATTAATATCGATTGTATATCAGAGGATATCAAACCTGTTTGTTATGTTTCCGTCTTATAATAATCCAACAACATATACCAAATTTTCGTTATGCAAATCCAATTCAGTTTTGTTAGCCTTATCATTAGAGTAAATTTACCAATTTTTTTTTTTATTATTATTAAAATTAACGCCAACGGGATTTTTACAATTTAGTTGGTACATAATATATTTATATATTATAACTAAATACAAAATATGAATATAATAAGTTATTAGGGCTCGGAAGTTGATGCATTTTTTTTTTTTTTGGAACTTTTTAGAGGATGCTCTCCTGGCCTCAAATATGTTTCATTAGCATGAGAATCTAAACTACTAATTTTTATTTTGCATTTTTTTTTTAATTTTTTGATGTTTATTACTTTTTAAGTAATTTTTTGACATTTTTAGTCATTTTTACTGATTTCACATTAGTTAACTTCTTATCATAGTGCCGATAACTTACATAGAACTTTGAAATTACCACGGACCTATACGATTTTATCTCACCAAATACAGTCGTCGTTGTCGTGTTAATATACCTAAATTTTATTATTTTTTGTAATATTTTCGAAATGCCGAACATTTTTTTATTTAATTTTTAAGGATATTGTTAGTAATTTGTACGTCATATTTTGAGTAATTTGTAAGCTTTGATAAATGTATATAGAATTTTATAGTAAAATAGAGTACAATTTAAAACAAAATATATTTTTATTATATTAAAAAAATTAATTTTTTTAGGTCATTTTTTAATGTTTTTAAGGTCATCAACTTCCGAGCCCTATTGGCTATTAATAACATTAATAACAGTTTTTTTCACTTAAGGCTAAACTTGATTAAGAGTAAGAGTTGTATATTTGAATCGTTTAATAGATGCAAAATGTGTGCCTCCATACTAAAGGTATACTCATTTTTAAATTTCAATATCAATAAAACTCTACGTTATGCCCTAGTTAATATTCTTATCCAAGTTTGGCCCAATAATAGGCCAATCCGCTATAATATTAAAGCTAACAACATAAAACTAGTAATGATAAACGCAAAAACGCGATGTATGTTCATCTCGTATGTGGCTGTATTCAACTCAATCTAAAATTATTTTTACATACGTAATCTTCAATATTAACTTTTTTACAAAGAATTATATGCATATACAGAATTTATTACCGATCTATTAGGTAGTACTATATAATGCTTCATCTGAAACCAATAATGAAATTAGGTAGGGTATAAGTAATTGAAATAGTTCTTAGTTCTTACATAGGAATTTTGTTTCGTGATTATTATTTAATAGTTTAATACAATAGTATAAAATAGAAGACATTTTATTTATTAAATATGTGGGTATTATATACAATTATAAATACAATCGATTTGTTTTAATTTGGTATGTCTTTATAGGAAGGCTTAATAAAGTAAATAAACCCCTTGCATATTATGAACAAGTACCAGTCATCTCTAGTACTATGTAAGTACAATTTAATGTTAAATTTTGTATTTTATATTATGAACTGCATATAAAATTTTTAATTTTTTAAGTTCAATGAATGAAACTTCTATTGATCTAATAGAAGGTCCTTCTAATAATTTAAGGCCTAGAAAGCTTAATGGACCAACCAATTAAGTCTTTTACTTAAAAAAAAAAATTATTATACTGCACCTTACACAATTAGCTAAATAATAAAATAATGATAAATACTTATAAAATATTGTATTTAAAAATTTTATATTACAAATATTTGTAAATATATTTATTTATTACTTTTAGTTCATTTGTTAATACTACTGTCAATTTAATTCCGAGTACATCTTACCAGCCTAATTTTCAACGTGGTTTACACCGGTCAAAAAGGTATATTTTGAACTCAATATGAAAGTGTATAATTTTATAATGAAATTAATATACTTTTTATTTATTTTTATATGATTAACTTTAGATTAAGACGTAGTAATCCTCCTGAATATATATCAGCACCAGCAGTATTAATTAAAAATATTTGGAATGATTATGGTTTTCAAAGGTCAATGACTTCTAGTAAAAAAAAAAAAGAGACTGCTGAAGATATAAATGTAAGTCATATATTGATAGTTAAAAATATTTTTTTAAATAAATATTCTTTAAAATTATACAATAAATATTTACATTTATCAAATTGGCAACAGAGACGAATTGAAGAAGCTGAATACAAAAATGCCTTAGCTCAAGCAAACAGTGTTATGAATATTAAAGTCTATTGGCGACAAATGGGCACGTATAGGTTTCCTCTTAGAATGGTAAGACATTTTTTTTATTAACTGTCATTAATATTTATTTATTTGCTTTTATTATAATGTATAACAATTAGTTTCAGTCATTGTCAAGTGTTTACAAACATATTGCAAAATTAGAAGGTATAGATCCTTCACATGTTCGTTTGTATCGAAACCAAAGGATTCTTTCACCAAAAGATACACTAGATTCAATAAATTATAAGATAACTGATGCCATTGGTAATATTATAATTTTTAATTTAATGTTTATTTATGTGTCTCTGTTAATCTAACAATAGTTAAATATTAAAAGGATGCCAGTTCGTTATACAAAAGTACAATATAATAAATATAATGATCACAATAATCCATTTTACACTGTTATTTTTTTAAATTAGAGTGAATTGACACTTATTGTACAATTTAAAAGCAATATTTTAAGTATTTTGAATCTTATATAGACATTTTAAGTATGTAGTGAGTTATGATAATTTTATAATAATACGTTTATACTATGTTGTACGTTTGTAAGACGAAGACATCACGCACTTTTACAAAACAATATAAAATACCATTATAGTTAATCCATGTTTTTTTAATATCATAAAAAATATGAAAGTGATCATTTCTATAATATTTTTTTTTTAACCAAATAACAATTTTAAATTCAAATAGACCTCGGGCAGAACTATAACTATAAAATAACTCTAAAATCAAAATAGTGATTAATAAACGACAAACGTAATTATTTAAATTAAAGGTATTCACCAAAGAGATGTAGCCAATCTACTGTAGACAAATTTCCCAACTTTCCAAGCAGCAAAGTATTTAGATATAGTATTCCAGGGTGTTATCTTGAGAAAATTGTGCTGATTTATTAATAGTATACTTATAAGTACCTATAAGTGTAATCCCAAACCAGGTTAAACTAGGTTGTTAATTTTTATAAGAATATTATCTAGAATTTTGATGGTTTTTTTCCCCAATTTATGACTAAACAGTGGACATTCAAGACAACTTAAAGATTTTAATTTTCCTAAAAATAATAATAGTGAAGACTTGATTAGTCCATTAAAATGTAAGATACTACTAAACATTACTTTATACAGTGACAATACGAATCCAAACTTTTATAAACTATCATTATTATTATTATTTTTATTATTATTTTGATAATAGCTTTAAACTATTTTTCTATTAATTAAGCCACTATGAATATTTTTATTATACATAGTTAGTATTTAATCAAATTAATTTGTACCTAAATAATCTAAAAAATATTGTTTAGTTTATACCACAGATATATCATTATCACTTTATTCTCTGAAATTATTAATGTAAAGATTAGATAAAAAAATTTTTAAAAATAATAGTAGTTTACATTTTTAGTTTTTATTTTCATTTTTTAATAAATTGTAATAATTGTCTTACTTTAATTTTTAGAAGGTGATATAACATTTTTGGAAATCCCCAAGTGTACAACCTATACTACATTAGCTAAAGAAGAATTGGTGACGTATAAAATAATACGACAGACCAGGAGTCCAATCATTCTAGAAATGAGAAAAACGGATAAAATGTCAATCTTGTATATTAAACTGAAAGAATTGTTAGGAATTGAATTAGAATCATTTAAATTGAAGCTGAATGGAGATAAAGTTAAGTACAGTGATACAATGAAAAGCTTAGGTCTTGAAGGAAAAGAATATATTTTACTTTATCAAAAAAAATGAGCATAAGAATTACATTCGTTATAAAATTATGTTTTATTTTTTATAATTGTTTATACTTAATTATCATTAATAGTTTTACTTTTTTATGTTTTTTTCTATAATATAATGAATTGATATTCCTAACCAAAGGTTTTTATATGTATATGCTCCTATTGTTCTTGTCTGATAATTTTTATATGAACATCAAAATATTTACGTTAATGAGAAAGTATTTATTGGTATGTACCAGGCGTGCCCAACCCACGGCCCGCAAAGGTGTTCCAACCGGCCCGTGACCATTTTATAAAAATTAGAAATTTGTATAGGTGTAAAAAAAAATTATTATTTATAAAAAAATATATTTTATTAAGTTTTTATGAATACAAATTATTTTACAATTTTTAATTTTTATATAAAAAAAATGCATTGGATTTTAGAATATTAATAGAAATAAATTAGTGTAATAGATGCTACCTATAATTTAATAATTTAAGTATATAGATTTTAGAATATTAATAAAAAAAAATTAGTGTGAAATTTGGGCTTGTTAACAAAGAAGTTCTAAGATTCCCTAAAAATATAAATTTAAGCATTTATTTCTACACTTAGTTAGCGAAATACCTAAATATCCTCTTCAGAAAAATAAAAAAATATGATAAATATTTACCTTCACAATTGACGTATTTGTTTTGATGTTTACTTTCATAATGTCTTTTATTATTAAATTCTTTAAATACCGCCACAGTTTCGTAGCATATCAAACACATAGCTTTATTTTGATACTCGATAAAAAAATAACTTAGACTCCAATTATCATTAAAAACACGGCATTCGGTATCAATTTTGCGATTTTTATTTTGAGACATCTTAATGTGAACCTACAATTTCTAATGACGAAAACAAACTAACAACTATAGCGTGGAAATATTGAGAACTTTAAATACATACGATTTGAGTCATAAATTCGATAAGTGAACAAAGATAATATTATATCGGATATAATATATCCAATAAAATGTACAATAGATATACTTATGACTAGTCTATATTTTATCGAAATGAACGAAAAAAAAAACCGTGAAGCATATACGGCCCGCAGTATAAATATAAATTTTGAATGTGGCCAGCAAGTTGAAAAAGGTTGGGCACGCCTGGTATGTAGAATGTATATAATGCGTACCATAATATCTTATTTTTTTTCAACTAGCAATAATCGCACCTCGGATGAACCTCGTTGGTTACGATATCACCACTGCGCAAAGCTAAATTAAAAACAAAAATGTAATGTTTATTTATAGGTATGCAAAAAAATTAGTTAAATATCGCTATATTTAATTGTACATTTATTTTATAATATATGTTAATAGTTAAAAGATACAATACTTGTATTTAACAAAAGTACAGCAAAAAAAAAAACAAAAAAAAAATACATGAGGTAATTATTGGCCCTTTTTATCTAAATAATAATTATCATAAATTCATCCTACAATATGCTTTTTACCCTAAAAATAGTCTTATTTAAATTCGAAGATACTATAAGTATTCCACACATATTTTTTGAAAAAAAATAGATACTGAGTCTTAATCAGTCTATAAATTTCTAACTAATTTTGTACAAAGATAAGATTTTGAAGTATATAGAATATAGATGAAAATAAATAATTGAAAACTTTTTTTCTAAATATCTACAGAGAAATTATTTATTTTTTTGTAAACTATTCTATTATACTGGTGTTAAATTGTAGGTTTTAGCAGTTGTTATATAGTTAATAAACTTTATTTTATTTTAAAAAGTTAATTCAGAGTGAATGGTAAGTAGTATATCCTGTTAAAATTAGGCAAACCCAATAAATATATTAGTAACTGATAATGTACTTAAATTCTTTTAAGTTTATTTAAATATTAACAAGTAATATTTTTTCAAATCAACCTGTGCAATACAATGAATACAATATCCAGTAAAATAATAATAATGTAAATGTATTAATTGAATATTTTCTAATGATAAAATTTATTCTACACAAACAAAAAATGTACAAATAATGAATCATCTATTTAAAAATTATAAAGTTTTGTTTAGATAGTTCAATAAGAGATACTTGTCTTATCTGCATTTGGATTTCAAATAGTTTTGTAAAGCAGTTTTCTTTCTTGTAAGTACTTGGGTAATTTTGCTTTTAAGCATATTTTAATATAATCAAAACAATAACCACATACCTAAGTTGTTTTGTACATTTATAGCCGTAGTTCAGTTTTATCCAGAACATAAAAAATTGATGTACCTAACCAAAGGTGTACATAATATTATTATATATAAAATGTTCCTATTGTTCCTGCCTGATAATATCAAAATATATACATTTATGAGAAAGTTTTTATTGGCATGTGCAATGTGCATGGTGTAGTTTTACACAGATACGGATGTAAGGGGGGCTATGGGGGCTGAAGCCCCTCCTTTAGACTTTAGGTACCTACTTAATATATTTCAAAACTTAAACTTAATACCAATAATACCTATACTTTTATTGCCTTGAAGTAATTTTTTTAATTTAGCCATCCCTCCCTTATTTAATTTATAGATCCGTGTCTGGTTTTACATACCCTTAATTATAAGAATTCGTTAACCATCTCAACTTGATCACCCCAATTACAACGCTCCCAATAAAAAAAAAAATATGTAGACGTCTATACAAGTTTCTCCAGCACGGTTTATGTCGTTTATGACCTGTAAAAATAAATGATAACTAAAGCCGGTTACACCGATATTGAAAAAAAAAAGAATTAAACGCATACAAAAAATGTATAAAATATAAATATAAATATATATAATAAAATTAATAAGTTAGAACTTAATTTTGCAAATATAATAATTAATAGCTAACTTTTATAGACTTGTGAATTGTGATCGATCTCTGAGTTGTTTTAAGTTGTTTGTCATGACTAAACAAAGAAATTAATATTAATAATAACGTTTAATTTTACAGTTCTACAAAACACATATTTTAATATAACTTGTTACATATTATTATTATTTGCTAAGATGTTTATTTAATGTGATGATTGTACTTTGTAGTTTGTACTATAAAGACCATTAATAGACATTAATACGGGATATCTATCAGATTACGCACAATGTACTCATTGTACCTACATAATTAGCTACTCAATCTCACTGTGTTAATTGTTATTAAACTAATTTTTATATTCACGGGTTAAAGAAAGATGGACAAATTTCCAAAAAGAAATTTATTTGTTTTTTAAAGTTTATAAATAAACAAAAGAAAGTCGTGTTCAACTGGACCTCGTGATGCTATCGACTTCAAATTTAGCTTATTAACTTGAAAAAAAAATTAATTAATTAAAAAAGTAACATCATTGGAATTTACAATTGTCCATTATTTTAGCTTGTAGTTAGAATTATAAGAAATCAGTAACGTATCTCTACATATTATGCATATATTCACTTACCACATTATAGGTACTTATATATGTTACTGGCGTGTGTTAAATATTATATAATGAAGCTATTACAAAAATGTAAATAGGTATTGTAAAGTGTTGCACTACTGCTGACGTACTTATGTGATGTTGAAAAGCTCAATTTGTATGTAATGGCAATATGTAATTTGATTTTTGAATATGTAAATTCATCGCTTAAAAGAATGATAAAATTAACTTTTGTGAGGTGGTATTTTTTTACAAATCCCCTCATCATATTCAAGTTACAACGTACAAATTGTAAGTCAATGAACTTAATTTGTAAATTATTGTAAATTGATTTATAAAATTTATAAGTTTCTCAGACCAAAGGTGTGACTGAAATAAACTTAATGGAGGGTCTAATTAACTCTAGTATACTGATTTTAATTACTGGAAAAAAACTAAAATTTAAAAAAAATGGTCCATAGAAATTAACATATGAGTATATTGTTATAAAAAATATGGAATATTGAAAATTATACAAAATATGCATGTAATGTAAGGATACCAGTAGATTATTTTTACTTAACTGAATAATGTAGGCAGGTATTTGTGTAAAAAATATGATATTTTACTGCAAGTCAAAATTAAAATTATTATTTTAAAATGCAATTACATTTACAAAATTGTTTAAGTAAAAAAAAAATGTTTAAACGAGGTAAACAAGATTAAATTACTAAAACTACCAATACTTTTACGGCCGTTTTTATAGCTCTTATACTACTAGTGTTTCAGTGATGGTTGTCTGAATTATCAATATTATTGTTTAATTTTTAAACTCGTATTAATTATTATACCTACTGACCTACTGTAGATGTATAGTATAATATAAAGCATAAGGATACTCGTATTTACAATTTACATCAATGATCTCTCATTAAATTTTGGTTCTCGTATTTAAATTGTATTATTATATATTGTTTCATAAATAATATATCAAGACGGGTAAATAAACTAAACAAACTTTCGTTTTCGAAAATAAAAACAATAAATGTCGAAATTTACCTAATCTATTGTGCATAAATCTAATAATCAATGAGTCTGTAAATGAGTACCTACAATATTTATAGCATTATTATTTGTATATATATTTATTTATTAGCATTAATTAAAGTCAAACTCCATAAAAACGACCAGCATTCTGATGTCCAAAACGAAAAACATGATATCAAGATCTCAATAACGACAACATTTTTTTTCCATATACGCCACTCACAAGATATCCTTAAGGATAATTTTCAACAATTTTTATTTAAAACTCTTTTTTTATTCAATAGTATTTTTAATTAAATTTATAATATTTAATAACACCTTTTGTATCAAATTTTTATTCAACTATTATTTTTGAAAGATTGAGCATTTTTTAAAGTTTTCAAAATAAATTGAATTTCAACATTTTCAAATGCTATTAATATATATAGTAAATTCCTGTTATAACGAATACCAAAACAACGAAAAATCCCGTTATAACGAAAGTCATAGAAGTTCCCTGCTGAAAAACAGGACTTATAAAAAGCTTATTCGAATTTTCGTTACAACGAAATTTGTTATAACAAAAAAAAAATTCGGTCCCCCTGGATTTCGTTGTAGCGGGATTTTATTGTATTTTTTTTAATTCTATAGAATATATTGAAAAAAAATGTGTTTGCCATTTAAAATAAAAAGCTAATACTCTTAAGTTCTATAATACGTAAAATAATGGGTATGGTAGCTATTTTGAAAAGCATTCTTAGGTATAAATTTGTATGGTCTATTCAATCATAAATATATAGTGATATATATATATATATAGGTATTATATAATGCAATATAATAATATGTTTGTACTATTTTATGATATAATCATTAATTATTATAAATGGATAGCTAAAACTAGCATTCGTGAAGGTTATAAATGCAATAATGCGGCTTCCATCGATACTATATTTATTTATAGATATTATACAATATACATGATCACATACGATACACACACACACACTAACACATATTACATATATATGAAACGTATAAAAAGTTATAATTATTTATTAAAATATAATATTCATATAATTCATGAGCATGCGCAGGTCTTCTTGGCAGGGGAGGCAAGACTCCAATCCCATCTACCCGATTTTGTCTAGGTAAAACCTTAATGTGAAGCAATGATAATTTAAATAAATTCTCACACAAAATCAAGTATATGGTTCTATTAAACTATATGGTGTTGTTCTATAGGGTTAAGAGTTAGATTAAACATAAAATTACCAAAAGAGTTTTCAATACCTAAGTCCTTTTTAATAATAATATCTTTATCAATCAAGAATACATAATAATAAATAATTAGAAATACATATTAAAAACAATTAATAAATAAGAAAACATAATTTGAATAACTATTAAAATAAGTAATAAGTTTTATTAAAGTTCAATACAAGTACGTCGTTTAGTGGTAGGGTCTGATGTTTTAAAAATTCATATTACTTCTTCATACATTTTAAACGTGTATTTTGTTGTGTTTTAATAATATTATTTAATATTTACTATTTTCAAATAGCATAGGTACCAATATACCAATATTGAATATTTGAACATATTATTATTTAAATATTATCAAAAATTGGTAGGTATTATATTGTATAATATAAGATCTTGGGGAAGCGGAAAATCTCGCAGGGGAGGCGGCACCCTCCCCCGTGCGCATGCTTATATGCATATCATAACTGTAATATATTTTAGTATGTCAACCTTTTATACCCACTACCTTACAATATATTTGTAAATAAATCATACAAAATTTAAGATAATTCCACATTGAATAATACTCGATATAAATTAACGCAAATGTATATGAGTAGAAATATTTTTTAATAACTTTACAGCCCTAAAAAAAGTGTATTAATTGTTATAACTGGTATTATTTTACGTATTTCTGTAGTTGTGTAAATAAACAATGAAATTTCATCTATTTTTATAAGTAACGTTTCCATTATCCAAAAGAATTTATCTATATCATTTAAGAGTTTGGTTCTATGCCAAACGAATTTTCATGATTATATTTTATATATGTGCAACAATTAAACGTTAAAATGTGATTCTACAGACCTAAAACCTATTAAATTACTTGTAATATATTTATACATATATGTACATTTAAAGAAATATATAATACATCCATCATTATATTATTTTTCTAAAAATGTCAAAATTCATTGAAAACCGTATAATCCATAAATTACTGGACCTCCGGAAAGGTAAACAAAAACATATTAATATTAATGTAAAAATAATAAAAAAAAAAGATGAATTTTAGTGTAAAGGAACCGGAACAACAAAAAATTGTTATATGATTTGATTAAACTATTGTTATTTTTCTGAAGACTGAATTTGAATTAATTTATTAATCACAATAACGTCATACAAAATAATATTTTAAAAAGCGAAACTAAAAATCTAAAAATCTGTTAGAATGTTATCACTGATTATTGTTAACAATTATTATGATTGCTGGTAGACTTACAATACTCATTTTTACAACATTAAAAAGATAATAAGCTATTTAAAAAAAAAAAAAATAACTTATATGACCTTTGAAATTCAAATTTTTACAATATTGCATATGTACCTGTAAAATAATTATTTATCCTCTCATACTCGTAGTCTTGTATTTCATAATAATTCAAAAACGAATAACTATTTAATAAGATTTAATAATCACCACATTTTTGTAAATAATTTTTGTGCATATAATAACTTTCAAAGTTTCAAAATAATTAAAATTGTGATAGGCATATTATAGCATATTAACATGATAACTGCATAGTAACTTGAAACTTTTAATTTATATTTTATACACACAATTATTAGTGGCGGCTCGTGGATGCTGATGGTAGGGGTGCGACTTCAAATATAATACCCCTAGTCATAGATATAAAAAATTGTCAAATTAATTATAATGAAAACAATAAAATGAAATAATATATATTATTATGTCATAGACGACGTTACCAGTCGTCAAAAACGCGTATATAAGACCGCAATTGAAATTACACGCATGCATAATGCACAATGTCAGTAATGTCATCATGACACGAATATCATTTATAAATCTTCGTTTATTGTTTATTATAAATTATAATATAGATAATAATATATCATTAAATTATTAATATTTTTAAAATAATAAAAACGTTTAAAAATAATAATCAATATCAAAAGCGATTAGCAAACGACAACGACGAGCGTACACTGTTAATTTTAAAAATAAATTACCCATTATAATAATACACTAATATTTTACTGTATGAACGACGCTGCCGGTCGTCCAGACCCCCCCAATCAGATCCCAGCTTAACGCTTAAACGCCTTAAACGGCTTAAACGTATCCGCACGCACACGATTGCAGTAACATCGGTTACAATGTAGGTATTCGGAAAATTACTTTTGGACGACGCTGCCAGTCGTCCAAACACACTGCTCGTTTCACGTTAGTCCAAACCATGAGCCACCACTGTATTGTTTTAAAAACTGTAATATTGTAATAATTGTAATAGGTAATTCGACCATAGTTAAGTTAATTAATAAATACACAAATATGTTCAATAAGTCTGAACATAGGCGAAACTAGATACTTTTATTAGGGCAGGCCAAATGATGAAAAATATAAAAAAAAATTCTATTGACAATTTTTTATAGCAATTTTGTTTTATGTATATATATATATTATATATAATGAATATTTCTTTACAATTTAAATATTTAATAATAAATAAAAATTTTAATAATTAATACATTTATTAAAGATATACACAAATTATAATTTATTTATTTTTTATTTTTTACTATTTAAATTATTATTATTAAAATGTCTATGGTTATATAATGTTAAAAAAAATACATATTATATATAAATGTTTTTTAATGAAAGATTATATTTCTGTATAGGTAGTTTTAAAATTATTCCTAATTGTTTTCGTTTAAATTTGGTAATTTCCACACTTGTCCTGTATCATGTGTCGATTATAAAATAAAAATGACGAAAATATTGAATTTTTTAATGAAATTATATGAACAGAAAAGCGATAAAATTGATAAACTATAACTATCGATAAGAAATAAGAAACTCAAGAAACGATTATGATCGTTTTTTTTATATCTAAAAAACAAATCACTGACGAAAATAATATTGAACAAAATTAATTATTATCCGAGTTGTCACACACGGTCTTTTTGACAGGTTTATGACTTTAAAAATACATGTAAATTCAACAAACAATAGATAATTGTTTTAAATAGCATTAAATGATAGCTTGACTTCTTGGATAATGAAAGTATTAAAGTACACGAAATAATGTAAATTACTTACAATGAGTAATTTGAAAAAT
The DNA here is from genome assembly GCF_020882245.1 of Rhopalosiphum padi. Lineage (NCBI taxonomy): Eukaryota > Metazoa > Arthropoda > Insecta > Hemiptera > Aphididae > Rhopalosiphum > Rhopalosiphum padi. Next base: position 42,810,267 of record NC_083599.1, read on the forward strand.
TATAAATGCTCGGTATTTTAAACAGCGATGCGACTAACGGGGGTTAATATTACTTAATAATAAATAAATTATTTGGTGATGTATTAATATTTAATGTGTATAATAATAATATGGTATTATATTTTAAATAATAATTAAAATATTTGACTATTCTCTATCTATAAAAAAAATATTCTAATTAATAATTACCTCTCCATAATTTTGTAATGTTAAACGCAAGAATCTTGTGAACAACCGCTGTTGCCGGTCAATGATAAAAATATGAATTTATAGTAAAAGAAATAATATGAAAATATTTAAGTACGTATAATTGACAATTATTTTCTACGGATATATCACCATTCACCACGCCATGTCTAAATTAAACAATAACTAATAAAACCGATTATTCGAGTACATAGAATAGACTATACGACTCCATATTTCCATAATTAATGTTAAAAATAAATGTTATTATTATGTTCATATTGTGTAGTATATTGTACAATTTTTTAATTTAAGAAATTATATCAAGTCCACGTATTCGTATACTTATAATAGGTACGAGTGGTATAATAATCGTGTAGTAGGTACCTACGAAACATTTAAACGAAAAATTTCATATGCAAAAAATAAAGTTTTTAATTTTAAATAAATATACTATTAGTCGTTTAAAAAAATATCACTTTATTATGATATGTTATAATCCTCATTTGTACCTATATAAATATAGTATATACTATATGATATTATAGTATTATACAAAACGTACAAATGTATACGTTTACATGTATACATATATATTATTTATTATAATGCCTAAATAATTATTAAAATATATAATATATACAAATTTTTAGTCAGTATTAGGTCAGGCCATGGCCTGACCGGCCTGACCCGTAGTTTCGCCTATGAGTCTGAACCATCAAATATAATATCAATATTTTTTCAATAACTATTTTAAAATTAAAAATATAATTTATTGTAGTTTACAGGAAATTTTAAATATTTTAAGATATACATGTCAAAAACAAAGTGCAGTCTAAAATATCATTATTATCTTATGTAAATACTTTCCATATAATTTTGTAGAAAAACTACTTGAGGATTAATGACGATCATAGACATTATTTATGCTAAATTTACTGTATTTAAAGCCACATAGTTGCATTTAGGCTCAAATGAAGGTAATGTTGGAGATATTTTTGTAATTTCGTATATATAGATACAAACATTTGTTGATATGGATGTTGCGGACACTACATGATCAACTAGTTCATCATTAAACCAACAATTAGAATTCATTGATAAAAATGCTGAAATCATATTATTTTATCGAGAAGAAATTGCTAAAAAAAATAAAAATCGTTCAATCTAAAAATTTGTCTGTTATCAATAAAAAAACTCGTGTGTGTGTTACCAGTACGCGCGCGGGAAGTTAAACTTCTTTTGAACGGTACTCACTGAGTGAGTAGAAAAGAAAGTAAGGCATGGATAGAATGGGGTAATGAGGATAATAAAGAAAGAAAAGAAACAATGTAAATTATATTTTTTATATTTTTTTTATTCTAATGATTGATTATCATTTTGCTCAATTGGTATAGTAGTTATGATTGGCATATGATAACTAAAATAGGAAACGTACATTTGCGACTGAACATTATCGATATATCGCGTAAAAATTGCATCGATTGTTGTGCCTGATTTAGTAGTCGATATTGTTGGATCATTATTCAATTGCAAACTGAATTTGTCTCGCAATAAAGTTACGAGAGGTGCTGAATCAGAAGATGCAAAATTAACATTGAAATGTGTGTGCTACGATATGACGTAACCGAACGACCGTCGACCGAACGGATTGGCGAACAACGACGACCGAACGGATTGGCGAACAACGACGACGACGAATTGGCACACCTAGTTCGAACTCGAGATTATTATTTCGGTAATATTAATTATATTGTAAATTATAATCATTAGGTAAAATAAAAATACCTACTATTTTTACTAAATCCAGTCGTACGTAGTACGTACAAAAATCGAAGTAACCATTAAAATTTAAAATAGGAACTACTTATTACTTAATAACAATGGCTAAAAGCACACTGGATACGTGTATTTAGCCACCACGGGAACGCGGGCCGCCGCCGCCACCGCCACTTCAACCCACCCACCAATCGAAAAACCGGCTCGCCGCACGACCTGGACCTTTAATCGCAAGTCGCAACTGCGCGTGTATGGTATTGTTATTTATTATTATCATCGTCGTCGTCGAAACCGCATCAGCTGTCACCGTCCAACATTATAATTTATAATACGTAATATTATTATTATTATGTGATATTATGTATATGACGTACTGATACGCTTCGCACCGCCGCCCCGACGACCGTATGAAATCATCTCGGACGATCATTCCGTTTTTATCTAAATATTTATCTCATTAATATTATTGTTGAGTATTCTTTGTTTAATAACCCAACCAAAAATACTGTCGCTTAATGACACAACCTATGTTTACAAAATACAGCTACGACAATCCGCGGCTGCGCACAACGACATGTCCGTGTTTGCGTTCGTACGGCTGCCCGTTCGCTTTTTTTTCCTCACTACCCTGCGTAAAGAAGTTTAACTTCAAAAAATAATATAACTTCAAGATAATTTTATTATTATAAATACAAAAATTAGTAACCTGAAACTGTTATTTAGACAATTTAAAAATGCATCGATATATCTATCATCATGACAGGGTCAGTTTAACTTATAAAGATTTTTATATTCTTAATGTTTAAAGAGGCAACGGCAATGAATTTTGTAGTAGGTATCTTCCTTAAATATATTGATATTTTAATTATATAATGCTCAATGATAAATGTTACTGGTTTAGGTAGATCTAAAATACAACTAATTTGTGGTTTTGAATTTTTTTCATCAGAAAACTGTGGTAGGTATTACATTTTTGGTTATTTCGGATTTTTAAGTACAAATCTTGGTTTTAAATCCTGGAATACAAATTTAATATTTAAACATACATTGAGTTTTTTGTAAAACTTTTGAAATTGTAATAATAAATTATGTATACAGCTAAACAATTCATTATAGATATTGTCCGTGGATTTCTTGGCTTAAATACCTAAATAATATTAATATTAAACTTATTTATCATGCTTATATTATCAAAACCAAAATTTGATATTGTTTCAAAACAATTTAATATTCATTTAAATTAAAATGTTAATTATATTCCTTTCGAATATAGTCAAATACTATAAAATGAACATTACCGATACGTCAAACCTTCAAAAATATTATTTGCTATAATTTACCATACTTCGATACTAATGAAAAATAGTATGCCAAATATGTACTTGAATATTTCATAAATATATTATTTAGATTTAGGTATTTAAAATTACCATTTATTAATTACATTTACGGCCATGGGAGAGGTACCTACAATACCTACATGCATTAAAAAAATTCAACTAAAAATCCAGTGTATTGTAGTATCTTAGTTATATAAGTATTTCATCACCCAAGACGTTGTAGGTACAGTGTATGATAATATTTAAACAACCATAAACTATACGTACCTAATAGTTGGCAAAAAAAAATATATAAGAACACAACCGAACTTTATCATATTGTAAACTAAAATTTATTGTATTAATGTGAATTTTGATTCATGTTCGTTTTTAATATATTAATAAGTCAGTGTTATAATGAATATAACTATTTTAATGGTAGGTAGTCACTGTGTAAAAATTATGTATGTCTTTTATGTTATTTGTATACATTTATATAGGTACCATAAACTTTATGCAGGCGGAGAAAATTTTGCCGTCACAATAAATACTTTATGAACTACGTTTATAAAGCAAAACTATTATTTATTATATTTTGATCATATTTTTATTACGAATTGTAATATTATAATATAATATATTTGTAACACGTATAGTAAAGTTTAGAAAAAATTATAATAAATTTAAATATTACTGTATTATAATATAAGGTCGGTTATGAAAAGGTTTCGAAACTTATATAAGCCTAAAAACACTCAACTATGCGTTATAAATAAATTAAAAAAAGCAATTAACAATAATATTAACAATACGGATTTATTAGATATAAAACATATTTTGTGGACATATTAATATTATTATTATACATTTATAAACGTCCGTGACGTCAATTATAAATCAAGTTTCTTAAAAATTGGTTTTTAAATTTTCTGAAAAGATAATCGGGATGCATCTAACCCACTAACAACTCGTATCCGGCACCACCGAGGACAATGATAAATTTATTTAAAAATATTTATACCACAAATCATCGTTTTCGCATCATGTGTGATGTATTATGTGACGGATATAACAGGTATTCTCGCCAGTCTCGAATTTAATATAAATTTTACAATTAAAAATGATATGGACTTGTATAATTTTGGCTATAACTAAAAAGCATTCAATTTTTTATATGACCTTTGAACACTCCTGCTCTACTTGCTGCCATGTTTTGAAATGGTAAAGACTGTATAATATTATCTAAAGGTTCGTATTTTTCGTTCAAGTACCATTTCTACAAACGTTTTTTTCACAGATCTTATAAGTATTAAAGTATGGTATGCGAAGTGGTGAGGTAAAGGGATACCTCAGAAAATGTTGATTTACAACCTACTTCACTTACCTGTGCTTAAAATACTTATCTCATAAATTACACTTTAGAATTTCAGTTTTTATATATCGAAATAGTTCGAAAGATATTTTGATGAAATTAAAAACGAATGTTGCATTAAAAAAAAAAAAAATACACATGCCTATCTAATGCTTTAAATTTTAAAATATAATATTAAATTTATGAACGGTCTTTAATTATAATTTATAAATGTATATATATATAAAAGGTTACAAGCGCCTATATTGGCCTATAAAGCAATACCGATATAAATTAAATATAATGATAACAGTTATATCCGTATTCGTGTAAAGTTGTATATATTATATATAAACTCATCATTGTTTAATTATATTATTACATTTCTGCATTTTTGATGAATATGATTATATTGTGTGGGTTCTATCAAAATTATTATACCTTTGTAGGTAGTCCTTGTGACTTGTGAGCGAATCGAAACGTTTTAAGTTATATTAAATGTGTGTGTACGCTGATCGGCGTGTTTATTTTAATTATAAATATACCTACAACCCTATTCAACCCGTGTGCTTGAATCACTTTTTGTTTTTATTATTATTATTATTCTATTTATTTTAACAACCAAATATTATTATCATTAATAATATATAAATATATTTGTGGTCAGATTATACTGCTAATATATATATATATATTTATTTAGGTAGTGTAATTTAGGAGGGTGGCTTAAATCGCAAAAATCAGTACCAGGATCCTATATTCATTGGATATTGATCTTGCCGATCAGATGGTCAACCATCTCGGTGCCGCCTGATGTAGGTAGTTTACAAAGACTTTAACGCATTGTCCTTTGTGAATAGAACGAGTGCGGGTTGTTTAAACCACTGTAATACCTCCCGAATATCGTTTATGAATGGATTGTAGTGGTCAATCGGTCAGTCTATACTGCTAATATACCTATATAGGTACGGTTATTTAGGAGGGTGACTTAAAACGCTATATTCGGTACCAGGATCACATCCATAAGATATGTATTATTTAATAGCAAAACGATCATCCCGCGGCGTTGTCTGTAGTGTATTGTCCAACACCTCAACGATATTATGATCATAAAACAAGTGTCATTAACTGATTTAAATAAACATTTTATAACCATTTAATTGAGTATTAATATAATTGCAGGATAACATATTCAAAAATATATTATAGGAAAATACATTGGTAATTTGTTTTGAATTGTATCAGTACGACAGTACCTATAGATAATTTGTTAAGATTATATAATGCATCTAAATAAATTGACACTTTAATAGATTGACCTTAATACAATTAATAATACATTTTGCTTTTTTGAGAACACCAGTGAAAAACTTAGAAATGCATGAAAACAGTGAATATTTGTTTTAAAATATAAAATAATAAAAAATATAAATTCAAAAATATACAAATATAATAAACACCTAAAAAAATGTACAATATACGGAATACTTTATATATTTTACATAAAAATAAAACATTCTTCTTATTCTCGTGTTGCACTGCGTCATCATTGTTAACTACAGGCGGTACTTGAACGAACAGTCTGTTAGCAAGGTACACCTTACGAATGTGATCCTGGTACTAAATATTGCGATTTAAGTCACCCTTCTAAAAACAGCACCTATAACAGCAGTATAATCAGACCGAATAAACACTACAAGTTGTCCATAACGGTTGATGGTAAGACCATCATCTGTAATTGTGTGTTGAATTTTAACGATTATTCAGTTTTTAAGTAATAGTTATGTGCATTTTTAATTTACGCTATATTATATACGCATAACTTGATAAAAGATTAAACTATCGTAAAAAACTAACATACACGCACAGATGATGTTTTACCATCAAGTTTCATAATAGGTCGATCACTCGAATTTTTAAACTGATGGAGCTAAACGTGATCTATCGAGCGTAAGTTTGCAATGTTGCGCACTTGTAAGACTGGGATAACACATGCGGGTGTTGTGTTGCTGTTGTGTCCTCTTAAATCGCAATTTTCGGTATCAGGATCACATCTGTAAAATGCAATATGCTATTATGTCAACCACTGTGTCGTCTGTAATTCACAATAATGACTATAACGCAATGTTCGATTTAAATAGAATAAATGCGATTTTTTAAATTTTCACGCGCCTTCCATAATATATCGTTTTTATAAACAGATATAGAAGCGATCGGCCTGTCAGAGTATTATATGTTACAGATATACCTATATAATTGCTGTTATTTGATTATTGCAATATTTAGTACCGGGATCACATTCGTAAGGTGTACACCTACCTTGTTAACAGGCCTTTCGTTCTAGTACCGTCTGTACCTAGTTCTCAATGACGTAGTGGCATGCAAGAATAAGAAGAGTGTTTAATAATATTATAGTATATTATATAGTATTTGAAAATTTTGAAAATTCTAAATTATTATAAAAAATGTTATTTTGAAATAATGGACAAAAACTCAGTATCTAACCCTCCGAAATATTTTCGTATTTAAATTTTATAATAGGTATATTTACTCTAGAACAAAAATTGAGCGAATTCTACTCAGACTGCGTAAACGCGTTTTGTCTATGGCGTGCGTGTGTGAGACGGTGACTGCAACACATACGAGTGCGACGTCCTCTATATTTGTTATTAAATTATGATAATATTTTCTTTTGATAATAAAATGTTTATTTAATTCAGTTAAGCACACTGGTATTATGATAAAAATATTGTTGAAGTGTTGGACACTGAGTGAAAGTCATTGTAAACAACAGGCGGCACCGAGGTGGTTGACCGGCTGGCAAGATAAATATCCTATGAATGTGATCTTGCCGATCTTGGTATTGGGTTTTGCAATTTTAGTCACCCTCCTATTTACGTGTATAACACCATCTATATAGGTATATTAGCAGTATAATCTGACCGATTGGCCACTATAATAATTTAGTATACCTACGATATTTGGAAAGTAGGTACCCGAATACCAGAAAAAAATAAATGCAGCTATTCACGTAGAAAAATACGTGTATTTGGTACCTATATATAGTTGTTTAGGACAATAAAATATTTATATTGACGGTTATATGTGTACAGCGTTAGAGTTAATAAAACAAATAGATTTTTGTACCTATTATTAATGATAGTAATTTGGTGGTTATATAAATAGAATAATAATATAAAAAAAAAGTGACTCGCTCACACAGTCACATGGGTTGTAGCATTGTAAGTATATATTTCATAATTAAAATAAACTCGTCGATTAGCAAACACCAATATAATACAATTTATAACGTAGTGATTCGCTTACAAGGACACGAGTATAATAACTTAAATCGAGTCCACACATAAAATCATATTATTAAAAAATGCGGGATACAAATAATAAAATTAAACAACCATGAGTACGTACCTGTCATGAGTATAATATTATATATACAAGATACAACTGCATTCGAATACCGGAATACGGATGTAACTTCTATCATTAATCATTATATCTTATTATTTATATCGGTATTGATTTGTAACCGTTCATATTTATAATTATACACCGTTTATCATTTAAATAAATTTAACCTTTATTTGACCTAATAAATCAATAAATTGTTTGAATTTTCTAATGTTCATCAAATTTATTGAATATTATATTTTAAAGCATCCCGTTGGCACGTGTAGTATCGCTAGTGTATACTTATAATAGAAAATACATTTAAGATTATCTAAAATAAAATACAGTAAAATCCCGTTACAACAAACTCTATAGTGGACCTAATTTTTTTTCGTTATAACGGAAATTTCGTTGTAACGAAAATTCGAATAAGCTTTTTATAAGTTCTGCTTTTCGGCAGTAGACTTCTATGACTTTCGTTATCGTTATAACGGGATTTTTCGTTGTATTGGTATTCATTGTAACGGGAATTTACTGTAATTCAAAAATGTAAAATTTTAAGAAAATAAATAACACGTACATGTGAATATACTGGGTAATTAATTTATTCAACAACATTCATTATTTCAGCTATTAACATTTTTGAAAAATATTTTTTTAATTTAATTTCTAATCGAAATAAAACAAAATGGTATCTAAAAAAAATTATAATTTTTAATATACTTTGTCTTTATTTTTAAAGTTTTTATTATTTTAATGAAACATTCATTTTTAATTTCATATTATGAAGTAGAATATTTTTTTAATTATTTAGATACATAAAAATCGAAATTCGATTGTTTAGTTTATGGTTTATGAAATTATGAGATCATTAGTTAAGTACCAAACGGCTAACGTCCTAACAAATACTCTCTAGATTAATTTATATTATCAAAAACAACCCCCTATGTTAAAGATTAAAAGAAAACTTCTGTACTAAAACGATAACTACTGAAATTTATTATTTTTAATAATAATTGTCATTACAACGCATATAAATTTTTCAAAATTTTTGATTGGGTGAAAATTTGTTATTGATTATTAGACAAAAAAAAAATAATAAAACTGTTTCATTAGAAATCATTATTTTATGCATGAATCTAATTTCACTAAATTTTTAACTTCAGATACTAATAAAAACATTTATATCAATTTTACTTTTTTATTTCCAGTAATAAGAAAACATAATATGAGGAATCTTAAATTCATTTTTTGTGATTTTTTACCAAGTAAAAATTTTTTAATCCACATGCCGTCATTCTGAAAATGAAATTTACATTGTCAAATGTCTAATATTTAATATTGGTTATTCAATTTACACAGTTCTTTATTCGAAAATTATATTTAATTCGATAAGAGTATAATATTGTATTACAATTGTTATATATTAATAGTATTTAATATATATGTTTATGTACACAACAAATAATAATAATAATAATGTATAATATACAATGCAAAATTTAATAAAATTTTTTTGTAAATACCTTAAAGTATACTACCTAAACATATAGAATCATTGTATAAATAAACAATTTCTTAAAATAAATCAAAATATCATAACGTATAGTAAATGTGTATTAATATTATTATATTCGCAACAGTGTAAATCCTCACGAATAATGCTTTTGATTTATTATGAAATATTTAACACCATTATTTATCATTAGTCATTACAAAAAATAATTTCTTCGACATTTTTAACTTATTTTAACATGTCTTTGAAAAATAATTGTATTGTAATAACGTAAAAATAAAATAAATTAAAAATATTTTAAAAGGGTGGGCTAAATATAAAAGTTAATGCAAAATAAATGAAAGTTAAATAAGAATGAGCGTGTGTGAGTAATACATTTAATGTGAAGCAAATACAAGGGACACAAACCTTGAATAAATGCCAGAATCTGCGTAAATCTTCCCTACACTTATAATTTCTGGAGAATATAGTTACCTGTAGGATATGATTATATGAATATTGAATTATTTAAATTTATGCAATTACCTTCCTCCTGATCGTCGGAGGGCTCTCGAGGTCGTGATTCGAGAATATTATGATCAAATACACAGTAATAGTAAAATGTAGATAAGTAAGTTATATAAATTAATGCAGATAATATGTTGCTTATGCATCTTACCTTATTCCCACCTCTATTTGCTTTGTGCAGTTGTCATAAAGTTAAAAGGTATTAAACACTGGAATCCAAATAAAAAAACAACACTGATTTATTTTCGTTGAAATGAAAAAAGGCCCAATTTAAACGTATATATATATAAAAAGTTATGTATATGTATTTTTATATAGCTGATATGAGAAAAACATTATATATATATTAACATGACTTTTGTCAATAAGGTTAGTATGAAAATCTATATTATACAATTGTCAATTACTATTATATAAAATTGTAAGGGGTTTTCTATGACCGCGCTAACCGAGAAAACTACTGAACCGATTTGGCCGAAATTTTTTACTGTAATACCCGACACTCTGCTGAAGGTTTTAGTACCACTTTTGTCAATAAAAAAAAGTATAAAATTCATAAAAAATTAAAAACAATTGTACCTATATTATATACATATATTGTGCGACACGGCGGCCCGCGGGTTTACAGCTACCTGCAACCTGACCTTTTTGTTCGTCAAATTGTATTATGTTTGATATGAATAATAATGTTCCGAGAAGTTTATCGCACGTACTCCGACAACATGACGTATACCCAATATTCGTATTAATCTATACAAATATAATATATATAGTCAAACATTCAAGTACGTTGGCGTAGATCTTCGTACAGAGTGCTTTTCACATGGACAATTATACGTGGAATTTTCTCGAACTGGGGACCCGAATCATGATTTTAATTTTAACAGGAGATAAAACAAAAAACATCATATACTCAGGAGCCTTATAAAATTCTTTATCAACCATAAATTACTCAGCATTTCTTTTTTATCTGTATTTATTTTTAGTAAAAATATATTTATCATTTATACCGCTAGAAAAATTTCAATCCGTTTTCATTATTCGTTTTTTATATTTACCTGCCGATCATATTAAACAATAATATTTGAATAAAAAATTCTATACATATCATGGTCCGAAGGCAAAACAAACAACCAATCACGGGCAAAGTCGTGACGGGTCGACTAGTCATTTATAAATTCATATTATATTTTCATATTTTAAAACGTACCTATATAGCCTGCTTTTAGGACTTAAATGTATAAATATTTAACAACATTTAACGAAATTCACATCTATAATTATAATTCATAACTAAGACATCATCTAATGTCGTCAAAAAATTTAATTTATTATTTCATTAAACAGGTTAACCTATTGGTTATTAAAGCACCTATTTTATTGGCTATATTATAACTTATAAAAAAAACAAAACTAACTATACTTACTACTTACTTACTTACTTTTTTACTTATAGTAAATACAAATTATTGATTTCGTATGATACAAACAAATATATATAGTACATAAAAAAAACATAAGCGATTCAAGCACACCGGTCACCGATTATAGATGTATTTATAGTAAAAATAAACCTATCGATCAGCGAACACGAATATAGTACAATTCATAACGTGGCGATCGCTCACAAGCTAGGATACAGGTATAATAGTTGAACAGGATCTTACTTAAAATATTCCCATTCGTAAAAAATGCGGAACACAAATAATAATAAAGTTAAAAAATGATGAGTACCTAATATTTATCGAAAACAATTTATTGCGAAATCTAAGTCTTTGTAAAATGTGTCTAATAACACAATTCAAAAATAAATAACGTCGTATTTCCTCATAGAATCGTAAAAAATAAATACCAGTTTACGAGAACAGCTTGCCTATAGCCTCTCCCAATTTTACGAACTAATACTCGTCGTGGACTTTATCGCTGCTTAGAGGTAAACGGTCACTTTGTACTATCCATTGTTTAAAATATAGAACGCAGACACTTTGTACGGTCTGGTAAAAAGGTACATTGCAGAATGCGGACACTTTGTACTAATTGTACTATTATATACATAAAGTATATATTATAATTATAAGTTTTATACATAAGTAGTAACTAATAATTATGTATAGTGTTTAAATTATTAAAATTGTTATTATTTTTATTTTTATTAGCTAATATTCTAAAAATTTGTAATAATAAAAACTATTACTAAACTATTTTCATATTATACTACCTTTTGACTTATTTATATTGTACACATTTTTACATGTAGTTTTTTAAACATTTTTTCAATATTATATATTTTTTTTGACGTTTGACATTTATTTCAAATTTGACAGATTTCTATATTATCCTATTTTTATTAGCTAATAATCTAAAAATAATTACATCTAAATACTATTTTTATATTATACTACTTTTTGACATTTTTTTTGATTTTTTTGATATTTATATTGTACACATTTTTACATGTAGTTTGAATGATATTATTGATTATTTGTTTATTTAGATTATTATTATTATTATTATACAAATACAATCAATATTTTATAACAATTTTATTTTTATTTTTTCTATTTTAATAATTAACACTATACATAATTATTAGTTACTACTTATGTATAAAACTTATATTTATAATATATACTTTATGTATATAATAGTACAAAGTGTCCGCGTTCTGCAATGTACCTTTTTACAAGACCGTACAAAGTGTCCGCGTTTCACACCTTTAATGCCTGACCGTACAAAGTGACCTAGAACCCTGCTTAGTGCTTAGTCAAAACTCAAAAAGATTCAAAATATTTTAAATATATCTATTCTTTGTATACATAATCATTGAAAATTTCAAGTTTAAATGCGGTTTTGTATAACAATAAAAAAACAAAATCGATTGTTGTAAAGTGGTGTGCGTATTTTTTTTTCTTTTTCCTGATTGTTTTGAAAAGTACCGCAATTTTTACTTTTGAAATAAATTTAATTTGTGTTACTGCTTACCAGACATCACTTTTAAATTTGAAAATTGAACTATTGAAGCATTTTTGTTTTAATTGTTCCTAAAAGAAACGGCATACATACGTTCGGAAACACACACACATTACACATACACATAAGACACACATCACTGCATCATTATAAAACTAATATATTTTATCGCTTCGCTTAGAACATAAAATTATTCTCCAATCAAGATAAGGTTATAAATTATTAATATAATAAACTATACAATAGCTAATAAAACATTGATGATTTCTGCTGGACTGTGGAAAACGAAAAAAGTGCCATGACAGTTTTCGAAAATAGTCATTATCAAGGCTGTGAATTTAATGCACTTAAAAACCAAGGCTGCAGCAAAAAAACATAAAAATGCATTAAATTCACAGCTTTGGTCATTATTATAATAAAAACAACAGCATTGCATATTTTAATTTCAGTTTCACTTTTCTGATATCGGAATATCTATCGCACTTGTTTTCATATGTCATGTTTTTCGCACACATATTGTCAACTAATTTTAATAATATTTTAATATTCGATTTTGAATATCATATAATATCTTATCGTCAATATTTTTATTGCGGATATCCGAAAAGTAGACATGCAATAAGATGTAATATTAGTGTATGTTTCGAGGTTTAATCTGTCTTTGTTTTTAATTTATATTATACCTACCATATTACTTTATTATATTAGTATAATTTTTAATGCGTGTAACGTCATAAATGTACTGAATGAACGGTAATTTAAAAGCATTTGAAATACTTAATTCAAAATAACTATTATGAAATATTCAAATACTTAAAAGTACATTGTATTATACAATTTTTCATTAATATTGAAGTGTGATAAATCATAGACAATAATATTTTTAAATGTCTATTGCACTAACGTATCGGTTTTGTATTTTTTTTTAATGTTTTTATGATTTTGTGTTAAGGGGCCGCACCATCATTTGTTTTCTCTGTCTATCTCCCACATAATATAGGAATAAAGATACTCCGTATTTCCATGATTACGACTCTCTGGTTCAGTTTAAGGCAAAAGCACCTATTAAATATTTTATAAAGAAGAGAATTTCCTATGCATGACTGGATAGATTTTTAATATTTACATTTTTTATAAATATAAGTATGTTTTAATTTAAAATAATTTCGATTATTTTTAACCATTAAATTAAATTTATTCAAAATTGTAAATATTAAAAATCTATCCGGTCAATGCACAGGAAATATTCTTCTTTATAAAATATATCATAGGTGCTTTTGCCCTAAACTAAACCAGAGTCGTAATCGTGGAAATACGCGCGGAGTATCTTTGTTCCTATATTATGTGGGAGTTAGACAGAGAAAACAGATGCTGGTGTAGCGGTCCCTAAATGCATTTTGTTTACAACCGGTTCATGGATTGTCCCCGTGGACCGTGCCCACACAAAACCGCAGAGAGTTGCAATCGTCTCCGCTGCTCGTGTCGAGCGCGCATGCGCTCAACGGCCCTTTCCATATTCCTGACATTCCTGCAGAACAGACCGTTTACATCCAGCACTGAGCGCTGCGACTAGTGTTTCGTTTTCACCAGTCAGTTGTTTTCGTGCCGCACTCTTTGACACGTGTACTTCATTTTTGTCCATCGCCGAAGTTTTCATCGTTAAAGGTATGTTATTCGTTGTATTTATATGTTTTAAGAGGATATCGGAGTAATATTATAGAGAACTCATTCGTATGATTTTCTGGTAATATTAGCGTAAATATTAGTTTATTAGAAATATTATGGAGGATAATATTTTTGAAGGTTTGACGTGATCCGTTAAATATTTTAATATTATTGTACCCACTTAAAATGTTTTTTTAATTTAAATTTATTTGAGACAATATTTAAACAAATCTATGTATTAACCTTTCATAAATATTATTATTTTCCTTTGAATATTAATGCTCCAACATGGTATTGTATTACTTTTCTTTTGAGCGCGGTACTTATTATTTTTATGTCATACCGTAAAGGACATTGCTATTTGCTAGAAAGCAATAATCATAAAATAATTTCATATTATAATATTTATTCAGTTATTATCTTGACGAAAATTAAATTCGGCTATTTACTCAGTAATGTTATTGATTATTATTTCGAGGAGATTGGACAGTTAAGTCGATTACTATGTATTTTTAAAATTCGAGGGTCTTGTAATTAAAAAGTGTTGTTCTAAGTTATCTTGTCCGTATTTCACGATTGCACATGTTCTGCAGGTAATTTATAAGTCCCTATTTCTAATTGATGCCAGTTTTGAATTTGGGGTTTTAGGCATTTTAACTATTTACAACAAAGGTTATACGAACAGGTTAATCCCTAAACGGCTCCCATCGAAAAAAAATTTACAAACAGGAAAATTTCAAAATTGCTAACGGTAATACCAGTATATTAATTTTAGCTGTTCTAAGTCTCTGGTATAAGTAAACGAATTTTATGAAATAATAAACAGGAGCTCATTGCGCAATTAATCAACGAGTTTTCATTAAACAAAATAACACGCATTGAGTTTATAAAAAAATTGTGCCAAAAAAATGTACCAATTTTTTCATATATTCACACGTTTTACATTTTTTTAACTTATTCTTAATTTAATTCACAATAACGCAATAATATAATAAGCTTTTTTTGTATAATTTTTATACATTTTTTTATAATTTTACCAATACATTTTTAACCGCACCTCTTTTGAGACAGTCCTAAGTCTGTATGAAGTGGGAAAAAATTTGTGTTGTAAAAACCTGAGCCGTTTGGGTAATTACCTTTTTTTTAAAACGGCAGCCGAGTAGGCTACGTCAGTCTGTCCGCCTCGCGACTACTCCCCCCCCCTTCCATCAGCGAAATGATTACGGTCAAATTTCGAATCTTTGGCTAACTTAACGCGCATGTTTCTCAATACAATTTTGTCTTTTTCTAATAACCTTTTCTTTCGTTTTAGTATCTACACAATACCGCAGTTGGACGAAAAAGACTTCACCATTAACTTTAGCAGCGACGTTACGAGGACTTACAGATAAGCGCAACAACAGCGCTACGTTCACCATGTCTTCTTCAGTATGTTTGTATTTCACGAGGGGATCGTGTCGATTTGGCAACCGTTGCTGGAACTCTCACGATCTGGGATCCATCCGCTCCGACAGCCCTTTTCAGATTCAAGGTAAATGATCCACCATTCACGTTCTATCCCTGTCAGACGACAACGCACTGTGTGTTACATGTTGTGCGCGTTCCTCTCGTAAAATTCGTCATGATAATTTTTATATATGTCACTTGCTTTTCGGTATAAATATTAATATATTTAAAGTTATAAGTTAAATTTATTTTTTTATATCTGGCCTATTTTTTACGATTAATTTCTAGATTTCGGACATTTGGTCCGAATTAAACACAACTGTATTTAATGAACTCTTTATTTTCACCTTATATAAATAATAAATATAAAACAATGCATGTGATTATGTGAAGTGATACCTACCTAATTAATAGATAGGTTAAATGTTTTAATATATCCATATTTTCTATGAAATTGAAGTAAATTCAAATTAACTATAATTATTGAATGTAATAAATAATAATACATAATTTTAAATTTTAAAAATGAATACACCACCTTGTGCTCATACTCATACTCAGTTCTACTTATAATATAATATTATACCAATTTTAGTTTGAGATAAGTTTTGAAGACTTAAAATTAGATTTTATTGGGATTCTTTTGGCTTGTGTACAAATATAAAAATATTATTAAACAACATAGGTACTTATAACATATATTTATATAAATATAAAAACAGTATACAAACATATTATTATATTGAAAAAAATTAATGAATTATTTTATAGTAAGATTAAAATAACATATTAACAGAGTATAAAAATGATTTCTTTTGCAAATATTTAAAAAAATATTAAAAATAATAATAAATTTATTGTTTAAATCGGCAACACAATAATTTATTAAATGTTATATCACCAAGACGATTTCTCCTTGATGTCAAAGCTTAACAGAACCACTAAATAATCTTTCTACAGGGTTGTGTTGTACTTCAAAAATATTTTTCTAACTACAGCATAATTATTTAACATTTGTAGCTCTTTTTTTTTAAATTTAAATATTTTAATACTTTTACATTTATTTCTTCATATAATAATTATTTGAACTTTTACTATAAACTTTATACATTACTATAAAACTCTTTATCACTCATATTATCACTGTCATCTGCAGAGTCAGAATTTGTAGTAACTAAAGAAGACATCAAATTGCATTCATCGTTAAATATTTTTTTACCAAGATCTTTACACCGAACAGGTACCCAATACATTTTGAATTTTGGATGACTGATTGATGCTATTATAAAATTTTTGCTTTTTGGTTTATTTAAACTATATAAAAAACTAAATTGTTATTTGAGACTAGACACAAGTGCGAGACTTAATGGTTTACAATATATTAACTGGTTAGACTGTATAAACAATTTTCTTAAAACTAAAAGCGTGGGGGGCAACATAACCCAAGAAGCTGTTCTTTTCACCCAGTAATTTATCCAAGGAAAAAGCCAATGGTTTCATTACGTTGCAATATTCTTCGATGAATGCCCACTCACTAACTTTTAATTTAGGCAAATGTAATTTTTCAATTAAGTTAAAAGTTAAAAGCATTATCTGTGACAATATGTGTTATTTTTGATAGATCAATTTCGTAAGTTTTTGTAATGTCTATTATAACCTCGATAATATTTTGATAGTTGTGGCTTCCTTTTATGCGTATACAACCAATGATATATGATTGGCGAAAATATGGTTCTTCGTCTATGAAGTGACAAGTCATTCCTACAAATAAATTATAATTAATTATAAAATAATCAATATTAATAGTGTACATAAGAATAGTGTATACCCATGTAACTTTGATTATTGGCACTCCATATATCAGCTGTTGCACAAATATAGTCATGTTTTGCAACTAAATTGGTTAGCATTGAAACGTATAGTTCATATTATTATAAATCCAATTGTTTTGATAACTGTTTTCTGCTTGGAACTTTATCATCATTTGATTCAATAAGTCCTACAATTAACCTTTTGAAATTTTTTTTTCACAAGTTCTTATTGGACTTATTTTATTTACAATATACTCAAACACTAAATCCTTCACCTAAAAATAATAAAATAACAACAATTAACACACTAAAAAAAAATAACACTTAAATGGTTTACATATTAAAGATATTCTGTAAAAAGAGCATAATCTTCATAATGATATGTTTTAGGAAATAAAACTATAAAAAAAAAATCTATTTTTCAAATACTGAGTAAAAATCAGGAAGTATATTTGTCAATAATATAAGTACTTGGAGCATAACTTTAGATAAAAATGAAATAATAAAAAAAAATTGTTTTTCTTATTAAAATAAAGGTAATTTTAAATGTATATAATAAATATAATAATAAAATTATATTCCAATAAATGAATAAGTGAATAAAAAAGATAATAGTAATTATATTGTTTGTTAAATAACTAAAAATAAAGGTTATTTGTTTATATATTATACGTGGAGGAATACAATTTATTATTGATATTTTTAACTTGATTTATTAGTTGGTTACATATATAATATTATACCTTATCTAATATTTTATAATTATTCCAGTACCTAATATATTATAAAACATATACCAAAAAACAATTGATAGGCAGGGATACCAAAAATTTTACAAATATTTTACTAGTTCTATAAAATAAATCTAATGTCTAAAGCACAGTATAAAATAAAAACTAGAAAATGTCTCATAGTGGTGTGTGTACTGTGTATTGTATTATTTTAAATTTTAAAGAAGTCTATTTATAAACATAATTTTATTAATTAATTTTTTTGTTTCTATTCATCATTCAACTAGTACAATAAAAACTATATCAAAATAATAAATAAAATATATATAATATTTTTTAAAGTATGTAATTAAAAAGACCAGTATAAATATTGATTTAATAATTATAATATGACATAGAAAAAAATATATTAAAATGTATCTTTAAAAACATATTAGGTAAAGAGTAAAATTAGTTAACTAGTTAAGTAAGGATAACATAATATTATCACAGATTAGATAAAACTAAATATTTTGTTTGTAATCTGTACTCTATGATATAGTGCCTGCCTATTAAACTACCAAGGCTGGGCAAGTTAACAATTTTTTTTAACTCATTAAGTTAAATTATTTTAAAATAATAAAGTCGAGTTAAATTAAAAGTTACTCATATTTGTTTTCGTCAACTTGTTAAGTTAAACATTAACTTTGAAAGAAAAGTAACTTAACTTAGTTTTAAGTTAAAATTTTCTAATTTGCAAAATAAAAAATTCCTGACACATAACAATGTTTATTAGATAGTTTTTCTTTACGCTCATGAAAATTACTGGGGAAATTTAAAATGATGCATCAAAGTATTAACTGGCTATCATAAAACCTACTTTTTTAAAAACCTCATTCAAAATTTTACATTATTCTTTGGACGAAAATTAACTAAATTTAGGTGTTTTTGAATAAAATTAAGTTGAAGTTAACATGTTAATCTTTAAAAAAAATAACTTATTAAGTTAAAAGTTAATTTGAAAAAAAGGAACGAGTTAATTAACTATACGTTTTAACTTTTAATTCGTTAATGCTATCCAGCCTTGTAAACTACAGTAAAAATAACCACAAATTGCTATTGATTTGATACTGTTGATTATTTTATGACAAATAAATTAGAAAAAATCTGAATTAATAATTACCATATCTTTATTAATTTTTTTTGAACGAACATCAACAATTTTGGTTTGAATAAAATTTGAACTTTTCTTACTTCTGGCTATTTCAACTTTTGGAATTAATAATGGATGTTGAAGCTATTTTTGGAACATTAATTAATAATTATATGTAGGTAATTGTTATAATTAATAGGTGGGAACTAGGTACCTAAATCATAAATATAAAATATTATGATACATTTTGTTCTTAATATTTAGATATTCCTTGACTCCTTGTAAATTGTGATATATTACTATTTATTATTGTTACTAATAAGGAATTAACCACAATGTTTAGATTTAAAAGAAATTTGTTTAAAAAACTTACTTTAATATGAGTAATATGACTTAACAAGTTGCTACTCAACTTGGTTAACGCACTTATGTTTTTATGACAATTAACACAAGATGCTATTATTTTATCAGCATTGATCGACACCAGTTTGTAAAATTCAACAAATAAATATAATGATTGAATTAAGAAACGATCCATTACAAAATATAAAATATTTCACCAATAAAATTAACAGTGGTAGACAAAATTATAAAAATTATGAAAACACTGAACACTGAACACTGAACAAGTTGTAGACGAGTGTGCACTGCGTACGGTACGGGAAGGATATCTCACATCAGTTATTTATTTTGTTGTACAATATTATGCACCCATGTCCCATATTAATTCGTATAATCGGGGTCTGGTAATAACAATTATTTATAGCATATGATTAGTGATTGCATGATCAACAGACATAATTTATGAATAAATATAGAATTTATGGAAATCGATAGGGAACGATCAATTTTTGTAGATATACAGCGTATTACCTATAAGATATTATAATATTGTTATTTTCTTATCGACAATTATTTCTGTATTTTAGTATTTATATTTTATAAACCATCCGCAATCGCCGATCGGTACCACCGCGCAGCAGCTTTGATCGGCCTGCGACAAATAACCAAGTTCTATCGTCATTCGTAATACGGGTTTGAGATTTCCGTATGGACGGTATTGTAAAATTATAAATAATTTCCACCCCCATGTATATATTTAATAAATATGTTACTGCGAATGTCCGCAATTGGTGAATGCTGGCAGTCGCCGGTTAATGTCGTCATACACCAAAGTCGTTGGTGAATGACGAATATTGGCATATTGATTAAATTTGTACTGTTTGTAAACATTTACTAGCGAATGTCGACATTTGTATAACGATATTGATGAATGTTGGTAATGCCGATATCATTTAATCTGATCTTATCTAATATTTTAGTACCTACCTATACACGATGTAATTGTAAAACAAAGCGCACCACTAACAAGTGTGGACAGTGTGGTTGTAGAAATGTTGGCATTTTATGCAATTCAAAATGTCATGATAGTTTGCCATGTTGAAATAAATAGAACAATTTTCGCTGTTTTTTTAAAATAATAATTTTTGTATGGCAAAATAATCATAATTTGAATTATTAATACAGGTATAAAATTTTTCAATAATAATAATTAGGGCTGGGATTAATATGTAATAAAAAACCAAAAATATGTACATGTATATGTAGTTAAAATGGCCAAAATATGTAGTATAAAATAGAAAATATGTAATGAGAAAAACTTAAAATTATGTTAACGTGTAAAATTAAATTAAAATTCTAAATAATTTTTGAATAATATCCAATTAATTGTTTTTAATTTCTAATCAATTTAATTTAAAAAATATAAAATATTAAGATATTTTCACAACCATGCGAACTTAAGTTACTGACACTGTTGAAAATTCGTAAATATATTTTGTCTAATAATTGTTGAATAAAAAGTATAATCTAAGATCATTAATGTATGGTTATCGAACAAAAACAAATAAGATAAACTATAATCAAGTTATTAATATTTAACTAATACTTATTTCCCTGCAAATATGCTGATATGCATACACTTACAATTTTTACGAGTACTATTATCAAAGTATAAATTTATAATACTAAATACTACTAAACCACAAAATTTACGAAATATGTAAAAAAAAGTAGAAATTTTACAAATAATGTATTTATAACGAAATATGTAAAAATATGTAAAATAAAATATGTTTTATCTTATTGTAAATCACGTGAAATGAATTTATCATTTGCAATACTTAATTTATCATGTTTTAGTAAAAATATGTATTTACATACAAATCCCAGCCCT
Organism: Rhopalosiphum padi; assembly: GCF_020882245.1. NCBI lineage: Eukaryota > Metazoa > Arthropoda > Insecta > Hemiptera > Aphididae > Rhopalosiphum > Rhopalosiphum padi. The sequence goes on from NC_083599.1 coordinate 42,832,324, forward strand.
AATAATAATCATAATTAATAAAAGTAATTGTTAATATTTATAACTAAGCATATCATTTCTATTTTATATTATTGTCTATAATAGTACTATACTATAATATTGTGTGCGAATACATAATCTATGTTAACATTAACCAAAACCGTGTTGTGTATGTTAACATTGACCAAAATCCTAATGTAAATGTCAACATCCACAAGTACATGTCTATAATATTATTTTAATTTTTCAACATTCACCAATTTAGTAGGTGTATGTCGACATTCGCTAGGTGATTGTCAGCACTCACCAATTGCGGACATTCACAGTAACATATACGTAATAAATTGTCATTAATTTTCATAATTAATAATAAATGCTATGTAAAACTATTTTAGAACCAAATTTAGTAATACAAATTAAATTTCTTATTTACCTAGTTGTTTATTTTATATTGAAAATGATAATATTGTAGATTAGTTATTAATTATTACTTATTAGTTATTAGTAATTAGTTACGAACTTAGTGAATTATCTAGATAATTTATCTAGATGGCTCTAAATTTTATCTAGATGAAATTTAGATGTCAATTTTATTTCTTATCTAGATAAGATAAAGATTTTAAGTTTTTATCTAGATAAATTTAGTTATGGCACAACACTGGTCGTCAGTCAATTTTTAGTGGGTCGCGAAAAATTTTTTGAATTATGATGTCAATGCTGTTATTAACCATAACAGAAAACAAGCACACATTTTGCATACACCTTTATTTATAATGAGGCTCATTAAAGTACATTTATAAAAATTAATTGATTATAAACCTATAAAATACTAAATATATAATACAAATTTATACATATTTATATAATACAAATTTTGTTTTTTATAACTACTTTTTTGAAAAGTGAAACAATGTGGGTCGCGAAAGATTTTTCGGGGTAAATTTGGGCCACGGTACTAAAAAGATTGAGAACCACTGCTACTATCGTATGTATTTAAGTATATATTTAAAAATTACTATAAAATTGAATCAGTAAACTAAAGGTTACCTAATTAATCAAAAATATAACCAAATTAATTAATTCCAAATTACAGTCATTAAATTCCGTCACAAGGATTCTTATAATATTGTATCTAGTATATTTCAATTTTAAAATAATAGAAACTCATCTGAAAATAAGCTAATTTTAGGAAGTTTGAAAAATATTTGAACCTTATTCATACATTCGTAACTTCTATAATAGGTAGTATACAGTTCTATAGTGTTCTATATTTATTTTTATAGCGGAAAATTCTAATGATGATGAAATCAGTTTTCCTATGGCGGCAAGGAGAGAAACTACTCCAACGACAGCTTCACCAAGTAGTAGTGCATCTAGACCTAGACAAATAAATCAAGTTCTTCCCAATACAGAAAAAAAGTATAATATATTTTTTTATTTATCTATTTTTGTTTTAGCTAATAAATTATATTAATTTAAGGTCACCGGAAACTAATAAAACAGCAACTCAAGATAAGTGGATCTTACAAAGTAATTATATTTTTTTTCCTACATAAACACGTTATTAAATCATTTTTGAAAAATTGCTTTCAGATAATTATACTTTGGAGACGATAGAAGGTACTCCTGATAGTTTGTTAGTAGAAACAACAAAAAAATTAAAAGAAGCTGAAAATGCAGTTATATCACTTCGTCAACAGCTGCGTATTAATGACAATAATCTCTCTTGGATACGTGATCAATGGGAACAATGCATGGAAAATGATTTAAAATGTAATATATGTTACGAAACGTTCATCGAGGTAATATCGCTAAATAATATAGTCAAAAATTATTTTTATTACTTATAGTCTTAAACTTTTTTAATTAACATATTTAAATCACTTATTTTTAAATTTGTTATTATTTATTTAAGTGATTGTTATCAATATCGGCGAGAGGGTAGGGAGCTCCTAATCTGTTAATTTTTGGTATATGGCGAATTGAACTATTATCAATTTGTAAATTTTAAGGTAAGAGTATTATTCAGAGCCCTAATAAGCTATTTACATTTTATAAATATAAAAATCGTATGTGGCTGGATAATATTAATACCTTTAAATTTAATAATATTTCACCGTAATATTACAAATAATAGTCAAATCTATACATGTAATTTTATAAAATTCATTAAAATATTGTTATTATATATAAATTAGGCATTTTTATTTGTCTATCAATTGCAATTGTTATTCATTATTAATAGAAAAATAAATTTATTTTACAGCCAACTGTACTAAATTGCTCTCATACATTTTGTCTTGAATGCATAGAGTCATGGACTCGAGAAGCTAATCACTGCCCAATATGTCGAGTTATCGTTATAGATAAATCACACTGTCTAACTTTAGATACCTATTTGGACAAAATATATGAATATTTATCATCCGAAATAAAAACGAGGCGGGAAACTTTAAAAGTTGAACGTAATAATAATAAAGGTAATAAATTGTATTTTTAATATAGTATATTATTAAGTAATATTTGTTGATGATATCAAAATAATTAATATTTATAGTGGAGGTTAATAGAAACCCAAGAAATAATGCAAGAATAAACCATAGATACCAATCCATGCGCCGAGCATTAGGTGCAGAATTATGGGGTGAACTAGATCAAAATGCTGCTGAATGGGGTATTGCTCTGGAAGAAGCATTATTAGATCCAATACGTATAGGCGATGCAATTGGTAGACATAGAAATAATGGATGGATTGCTAACCACTTGGACAGGTATTACCATATACTATTTTAAAATAATTAGATTAAAACTAGCTATGTTTAGCTTTTGAATAAGTAGTTATTTTGGTATATCTAGTTATGTACAAATTACTAAGATGATTAAAATTTTTTTTATTAATTTACTAGAAAGAATTTTAATAGTATTATTATAATCTTGGTAGTCAAGTCTACCAGATACTACTCATTTGAAAGGTGGATAATTTTGAAATTTGCACAAATGGAGTAAGATTTCTAATTTTTTACCACAAATTTCACATTGCTTTTATACATTTTATATAAGATCATATCTATAATATATGCATGTATTATGTTTGTTTGAGACATTTATCCATTGTCAAAATAATTAAGAATAACTATTTCTTCAATCAATATGTATTCATTTTTAAAATGTAATAATTAGGGACTGGATTTTAATGTCTTAAGTGTCAACAATTAATGCAGACATAAATATAATTTAATAAAAATTAATAATTGAAATTAGTTTATAATTATTAAGATAATCAAGACTCGTCCTTTGCAAACTCAGTTGATGATGACAATATAAAAGATAATTTGACCAGAGGATGAAAAGAACAAGTTATAATGTTGAAAACTATCAATTTTTCTTTATCCCATATTTCTTGGAAAATAAAAGATACGCATAGGTTAGGTGCATTAGGTCGTTAATTTTATTTATTACCAAAAATATGAATTTGAACATTTTTAAAGGATATTTTTTTACTATTTAATCACATTCACATTCAATTGTGAATACTAAGTGAATATAATAGATATTTTATTATGTTTATAATTTTTTAATTGTTTAACATAACAAACATATTTTACTTTAGATATCATTTTACACGAAAAACGATTCTAAACGGAGTTGATTTATTAGTCTAGGTCTAGGATAATCAGTAGGGTATATTATATTTTTACCTTTATTTAAATTGTAGTAGGTAGGTATATCGTTTTTCATGGGATTTCGTAAAAAATTAAATTTCATACGCTCATAAATTTTTTTCTTTATCGACGCTAGAATTTTTCTTTAAAGTTACTAGAAGGAAAACTTATGGATAATCTTGGGATTTTCAACCTTGGGTGTAAATCATAAAAATTTTACTAATTTTCGTCTTCAAAGTTCCTTTCAAATTTTCGCGATGTTGATATATTTTGTAAACATTTGAACTTTAAATGCTTATAAACAAAAATTGTGACTAATGATTTTTGTTTTTTTTTTAGTACAAAATGTGCAACTTTTAATAAACTTTGTATTAAATTTTAAAGATATTTTGGATTGCCAAATTTTTTTATAGGCATTTAAAAAAAAAAACTTAGAAAAAATCGATAATTTCAATTGTCTATAAATAATAGCTTAAAAATGTCAATATATTTTGAAAATTTAATCGTAAATAGATAACGCTAATATAAACATTTGGTGAAAATTTCAAGTATTTACAATGATTTGTTTTTTTTTAAATAAAATAAATAAATATGATAATGTAAAGCCTTAGGGTAGGCTATCTCGAAAAATGTTACAGGTGCTTACTTATATAATAACTAGTACCCCCTCACTCTCTTGTATTTCAGTAACCCTAAAAATTTACTCATTTCAAACAAAATGCGTGTATTTACCATTATAGTATTATATAAAAAATATACTATATATATATTATATTATAATATAACTGATTAACTATGTATGTATTACGGCAATACATAACACAATTACACTTACACAATACCACATGGTCATGGCATTGTGATTTTAAAGTACAGTGCTCTGTACTTCAAAATATCAGTTTGTTAAAAAATAAGAGTGTTTTGTGTAGATACTGGGGTCTGGATGCCCAGACCCAACAGCTACAACCCACCCACCCTAATTATGAAGGGCTGCTTGAGAGCCTTTTTAGACACATGATTGTCGCCATTGCAGAGCCTTGTTTGTAGTGCCTAGTAGCTTATTTATTATTTAAGCAAATTGAAATATGTTTTTTTTTTCAGTATATTTTATGTAATAACAATTCGTGTGTTTTTTCAGTTCTCAGTACTTATTTTGCCCTAATTGTGACCGTGCAGGGCACACAATTTTCAACTGCTCAATTCCTAATACGCTTTTTTGATGGGACTATTTATTTATATATTTTTTATATATATAGGTGTATATTATATTTTAAATAAAAATATAATACTTGTAATGTAATTGTTTTGATTATTATTAGTTGTTCATATCATTAATCGAGGCAAACTTGTTTCTTTCATTTGTTCTCAACTTATTTTAATTAATTGTTAAACTAAGATAATCGATTTATAAAATGTATGTACATTTTTTTTTCATTCATATAATTCAGGTATTTATAATAATATAATATCAACTAATTGAAATGTATTTCATAAACATTAGTATTACTACACTATTTTTTTCCATTTATTAGTTATTAGTTTGCTTACTTTTAAATATTTAAATACTGGCTCGCATTATTTTTTGTCTAGTACCTATAATTTTTTTTTTAGTTACTATCATTATTATAAATCATGGATTAATAATCTTATTATGTAAGGTAATTATATTATTGAAATTAATTTGTAAAATTATTTTGTTTATTTTCTAATTATGATACTTAATAGATTTGTACACCTATTCATAATTAAAAAAAACTGTTATGTTAAAAAAATCTTAAACTGTTATATTATTTTATACAACCTGACACTTATATCAACAAGCACAATTAGCTTTCAACGGTGAAGACTTATTGTAGGTTTGAACTTTGATCAATATAGTAACATTTAATACGCTACATTTTTTGTTTGTATTTTTAGAGATACGCAATAAAAACCGATTTTAAAACTAGGTACACATCATTATTCATTACATAAACATAATGACATTAAAGCATAGGTTTTTTGTAATGAAATAATAGATAACATTTTAGAAGACTTAACTCTTTGATTACTGCATTAAAATAATTAAAATATAACTACTTCATAGCGCACAATAATTTTATAAGCATTTTAAATTAATCATAAAACCGTAAGCCAATATTACAGAATGATTGGTTGGTAACAATTATAGCATTTTAAATGATGAAAATAAGATAAGATTACCATAATTAACTGGTTATCATATTAACTATACAAATTGAATACATTTTAATAAAATCTTTAATTTATTGTTAAAAATGTTATTGTATATAGATAAAGCATTGTAATTTAATAATCTGCTTTGTATATTAATATGCATTTCAACATTTGTAACATATTTGGTGTTTAAAAAAAACGGAAAAGAAAAATAGAGGCAAATTGATGAGGCAATATTTCCAGTATTTCCACCATAATTTATAAGTGTTACCCGGATAATTAAACATGAATCGTAAACATATACAGTGTCTACATGTAATGTAAAATATATAACAATCATTCAATCATTATTATGGATTGTAGTTTAGTAGACAAGAATATTATTGCAACAGACATTAAAATATTAAGTTAAGAGAATAAAACGTTACGGTCAAGATTTTTGTTCATAATATTTACCAATTAAATAATAAAATAATTTCACTTCACAGAAAATTAGTATAACTTTATGGAAATTGACTAATATTCAAGGAAATAATCAAAATATAGCATTAAATGGTACATATAATATTACTGAGAGACATTTGATATTACAATCTTATATTATTACTAATTATATTGTTATGATATATTTACAAATACAAATATGATAAATTTAATTATTACAAGTGATTTTATATTAAAATTATATATGTACACATTATGTTTGTGTATTATCACCTGTATAATATTTAAAATAAAGGATTTTTACAATAAAATAGGTATTATAAATATGTTTAGGCATAATCAGGCAATTGCCATCTCTTGCACAGTATAACACTGGAAAAACTAAAACATATTGTATTATTGTCCTATCCATTTACTTAAATATTTACAAATATTATAAAATATTCGTTCCGTTTAGAATTTAGACCTACGGATTATATTATTATATTGATTAAACACGTCTTTATAGAAGAAAACAGCCAACAGAGAATGCATATTACTAAAACCTCGCGTCACCCCACTTTAACCCGTAAAAGGTATATAACTAATAATATAAAGTATCTCTTGAGGAAGACCTCTTCTCCCGCCCACAATAATTAACCCAACACCTGCTATATAATAAGAATTGCAATCTATTGAAAAAAAGATTAATATTGGAAACACATGTATCTAATATATTCTATCATAATACCACAAAATATAAACATACCGGTGTTTATAAAAATAGTCGAGCAAACTTGAAAAATTTTAATTGGTCAATTAAAAAAAATCATTATTTAAAGCATTAGTGCTTCTCATTGCTAATGATGTTACAGAGAAAGTAACAAGGGTTAAATCAACTTAAAAATTACACAATAATGAATAAAATAATAATTACATTAGAATTCATGAGTTCAGCATGTTTAATAAAAAAATATTTTAGTTGAAATCATATATAGTATAATTATTAATTAAGGGAACAAATTTTAATATGCCGCAGAAAACATTCGCTCAAACAATAAAGTAACTGATGTCTTTTTTGGTTTTAAAACTATTATATAGAATGAGAAATACTAAAAAAAAAAATTATATTAAGTAATCAATTTTTAGGAGTATTTTGAACTAAGTTGTTTATAATTTTAAAAAATAAATTATATGTAAATAGGTTTTCCATCATTTTATTTCATACAAAACAATGTAAATCACGTCATCAACATTAAATTAAACTTCTCCCCTGAGGTTTTAGGCAACTGTGACATTTGAAAAGATGGTCAGTGATGAACTCAGAATATTAGGTCTTCTTGAGTAATACATCCCGCTCCCGCCGTTTTGCCCGAATGAACTTTTTCCCGGACGGTATTTTATTCGAAAAACCGAAAACCCGAAACATTTTTCCTCGAACGACTTTTTCCGACGGTTATTTTTCCCAAAATACAAATTTTTAAAAATTTAAAAATTGTTGTTATAACTGTTATAGTATGGGTACTTATGTATTTTCTATACACCGTGTTTTATACCTATAACTAAAATACAGCTATTCTATTCCCATACATTCTAATCCGAAATCATCTTTTCCGTGCGATAAACTGTCAACGGTAAATAATTCAATAACGGATTTACAGGGAGGGAGATTTATCAATATCCAACATATTTTTGAATCAATAAAACATGAAGAATTTTACTGTACATTCAGTGACCTAGAGTTTACTAATGAGATTAGGAAAGGATTTTTATGTATTTTTTTTTTGTTTGCAAAGTATGGAATAAAAAACAAAGTATTTGTGTGTTTGAATAAAATTGCATTGGAAGGAATGATGGAAGCAGGTAAAGAAGAAGGAAGGCTAGCTATTGAAAGGGGTGATGAAGATCAACTTGGCCGTCCTAAAATAGCCGTTATAGCCGATGGGGCTTGAAGTAAAAGATCATACATAACCAATTATAATGCATTATCTGGCCGTCGTACGTAATATTTATTGTTACATCAACATTTAAATACTACTTAAATTATAAAATTTTTATGTTTGAGAAAAAATAATGTATTTAAATATTTTTTCCAATATACGCGGTTTAGAAAATATATCAAAATCACGAAAATTTGCAAAGAATTTTGAAGTTGATAATTCATAAAATCTTTGTGATTTATACTTAAGGTTCAAAAATCCAATACTAGGTTATCCATAAGTTTTCCTTCAAGTAACCGTAAAAAAAAAATCATTGTCAATATAGAAAACATTTTATGTGCGTATGAAATATAATTTTTTACGAAATCGCGTAAAATAACGATATATTACAATTTAAATATAGGTAATAATATAATATATCTAACTAATTATCATTGACTGACAAATCATCTCCGTTCAAAATCGTTTTTCGTATACAATGCTACCCGTCGTTGCATTCAAATTTAACACATCCATTATAGTGACCAGTGACCTACTGGCTACTCTCCAAATCTACTATACAACGGAGCGATAACCACTTTTTTCATATTGAAAAGGAGCAAATTTTCAGTTGTTGTACAAATGTATTCTTTAGTTACACTTATAATAGGTACATTTATATTCTACAAAACATTCTGGTATATTTGTAGGTACTATCTTTTATGGCTTATCATAATTATTATTTCTTATCGTCTGTTATATATTATGTCTATATTTCATATCATTTTGCAGTTTTACATTCGTATTTGTATTTGAGTTTCAACTGTAAATTGTTTTCAAGAATTTCTTAATAAAAATGAAGTTTGTCTGTTAGTTTATGTTTTGATTGTTTCCATTTAAACAATTATTCAGTGTTGTCCACGTACTAGTTGTTATATAAAAATTGTTGTCCTCCTTACGGTGTCTAGTAGCGACATTTTATCCTCCAAACATTATACATATTTAACTTACTATTTTTTTTTTAGATGGCAGTACAGCAGATCATTCAATACATGCTGAGACATGAATTCACATTTCTACCACTATGCAAAATATCAACATCCTACGTTGAAAATGTACTAGACGATACTGCTAATAATAATGGTTTTGTGCAACATGCGTGTGATGGGTATTGAATTTAATTGATATTAAATTAATAGTAGTGTAACAAAAAGTCAGTGTTATGAAACCCTGACCATTAGATTATAAGCAAATGATTCTAATTTTCCATAATTGACTTTCAAATATTACATTTAAGGTGATACTTCATACACACAATAAAAAATGATTTAATATCATAATTTTGATATGATAATTTAAACAAATATTACAAAGTCATACTTTGAACTGCTTGTAAAACACTGTATTCTCAAGTTATTCTCCAACCACTATACATATTTAACTGAGTAAATTTTTTCAGATTGCGGTACAGCAGATCATTCAAGACATGCTGAGACATGAATTAACATTTCTACCACATGGGAAAGTTACAACATCCTATGTTGAAAATGGAATAGAAGATACTGATAATAATATTGGATTTATGCGTTGTACGTGTAATGGTAACTAAATGTAACTGGTAGCAACATAATTGTAGTATAACAAAAACTTAGTGTCATGAAATCCAGACCATTAGATTAAGTAAATGATTCTTAATTACCATTACTAACATCCATATTTGTCATTTTAGCTGATACTTCATAAATAGTATAAAACATGTTTTTATATGATTATTTTGACTCGTATTTTAAATTTATATTTTTAATTGCTTATAAAACAGTGAATTCTCAAGTTATTCTCTAACCATTAACCATATTTAACAGACTACATTTTTTCAGATGGTTGTGCAACAGATCACTGAATTAACATTTTTACCACTTAGGATAGTTTCAACATCTTACATTTATAATGGACTTGAAGATTTTGATAATAATAATAATTTTATAGAATGTACGTGTCATGGGTATTGAATGTAATTGTAACATTTAAATACAATAAAATCTGATCATTATATATGAAAAACAATTTTGAACGATGACGTTTTATCATCCTATTATATATCTAAGTAGTTTGATGGAATTATTGTGAATAAAGTTATTTATTTTATTTTGTTTATTTATTAGTAGGTTAAATTCATTTTTGCGAAAATGTTTTCGTGATTTCAATTGAATTTGAACTTTAAAAGTGTATCGCAAATAATTATCTTTATAGATATTTAGATTTTATGATTTCAATCTTAGTAACTACAACTACTTATGAATAAATGAATAATCATGTATAAAATTTTCAAAACTTAAAAATACAAGAAAGACAACTATTAACCACAAAATAGTTTGTTTTCTTTTGTGGTTTTGATAAATATCAAATTATAAATTTATAATACATCCTTATAATAAAAAATCATAACTAATGAGTAAATTTTTAATGACATTTGTGTTCAATTTTTTGTTAATTTTTCAATAATATTAGTGATCATAATATATTAATTTGCTTTTGTTATATAGCCAGGTTGTCAGATCCTTCTTTTGTCAATAGAAGGCGTTTATGTAAGGAAGTTCTATACAATTTTATTATTTTTGAAATATAAAATATTGGTTGATTCTTGTATTATTCTATCTCTATGATACAATTAATTTTATAAATTATTTTATCATACAGTACAACTCAAATAGTGAAAGTGAGCGCATTATGTATTTTATTATATTGGCATACAGATTTGAAGATGTTTTGTATAGGCAACCCTACCGCATGCTTAATATTTTCGCAATTTCCTATTTTTCTTCACAAACCATTGCATAATATGTAAATAATGTCTACTCATTTATTATTGTGTAACAGTGTAGCTATCCAAATTCTGATTTTTTCATGAATTTTTGTCTAAAAACTCAATTTATTATTAGTTATTAATTTATTACATTATCAAAAATCTAACTCCAAAACTAAATCCTTTAATACTGGCCCCATTTAAATAAAATGTTCAAGGATCGACTAAGATGCGTCCCTAGATAATCTTCCAATTAGTAAAAGTTGTTCAACTCAATTTTTTATACGGTAAATGGTGATTTAAGTTTGAAGTTTTGAAAAAAAAATATTTTGCCGGAAATTTGGTTTTAGCAATTTCTTAATTTTAAAATTGAAAATTCAACATTCCATAGAACAGAAATTTGATCTCGAGGTGTCACTGCGTTGAACCTCATAAGAACATATATTGAATATACATTTTATATTATGTGTTAAAATAACCATTTTTTTGTAGAATGCGAAGTTTTAGAAAAGTTATGTTTTACCATATAAAACTTTTTTAAATATTAATTTTATTTACTTAGGTACCTACTGCATGTCTGCATATTCAACATTACTTAAGACAGTTTCTTTAATGAATCTGGTTTCGAAGTAAATAGTTATATTTTTCAGTTAGGTATAAAAGTTTAACATTACCCCCCTAAACGGTATAATCATACTGAGCTTTCTACATTGTTATTAACAAAAGCAACAAATAACTGTGAACAATTACGATTTATTAGTACAATTTATAAGAAATGTGTTCGCAAACGTCAAAATCATATAATATTCCATGTAAATAGAACTGCAACTACGTGAACGTGAACATACGTAAATATTACAATAGGTAGACTTTAAATACCTTTTCAAAAGCTTAAATATTCTTTATTTCGTAGTGTGTTTCATCATTATCTATGAGTACCATTATTAGTACTGTATATTTGCATTAAATTGTTAAGAGAATGCCAGCGTAGGTAGTATTTGTCATCTCTCTAACCCACGCGCAACATAGCAAATTTTACATTCACAAAAATGACTATAACCATATTAATTTGTCAAATTAGAGTGAAATGACCTATTACAGAATTTAAAGATAAGAACATTATCTAGGGCATCTCATAAGTGTTTCATTATATTTTTATTTTAAAGCGAGTTATGAGTATTTAAAAATTGTAAATTGTTTATACATCTTTAAAAACTCATAACTAGCTTTAAAATAAAAATATAATAAAACGCCTTTTAGATAATGTTCTAAACTTTATAATTTATAATAGGTCATTTCACTCTATTTTGAGAAATTAATATGGTTATAACTTATAATCATTTTTGTGAACTTAGAATTTGCTATGTTCCGCGTGGGTTAGAGAGAGATAACAAATACTACGCTGGCATCCTCTTAAATTTTACACTATAGACTATAGTTAAGTATAACATTATCTTATAATATGAACGTCATGTACAACTAATAAATGTTTTATTTAAAATCTATTACATAAGTTTGTTCACGTTTCAACGTTTGAAAATTACGCCATCAGCATTAAAAATAGTATATTTAGAAGGAGTTTTTCATCGAATCACATCGAGAATCATGCGGCAATGATATGATATATTATAATTTTGAAAAATTCGTACGTAAAAACTATTGTCGCTACAGATATAAAAGTTACGTTCTTAGACAATGGTTAGGCCTCTCCAAAAATTCTCCCGTTGTTGTGGTACCGTCGACCCCCCCCCCTAAATATATTTTTGAAAAGTCAAAGTGGTCGTTCGACGTGTCTGAAACTCAAGATTCTGGTATTTTGGAGGATTCTGATCAAAATTGGTGTGTTTCATCGAGACCGTAAAAGTCGTTTTACCCCACTTTGGGACTTAAAATTCCAAAATTTGAGTATTTTAATCGGGTGTTACTCGGCCGGGTTTCGATGTAGGGGCATAGTTTCTTCACGGAAAGTTTGGTTTAAAGTCGTTTTACATAAAGTCTTTCGGTGGTCGGAGGGTCCTATGGCTCCTTGTGCCCCTCCCCCCATGGATATTTTAAAAAATGTTTAGTATTTTTTCCACGTTTCTGAAATTCACAGGTTCGGTTTTTTGTAGGTCGGTGATCAAAATCGTCGTCGTGTGTCGACTCTGTAGGAGCCTTTTTTACCCCTCTTTTTGGCGTCGGAAGTTAGGATTTTGCAGTTTTCGGACTTTGTCGCCTCGGAACACTTATATTTTGGGTGGATAGAGCAGTTTTTTCTACGCATCGTTTAGACAGTTTTGTAAAAAATCGAACGTTACCATAACCGAAGGAATCGGATGTTTCGTTGGGAAGTTATGATTTTCTTTTTCTCTTTTGGCACTTTGATTTTACGTATTTTCCGAATTTTTTGAAATTGAGTTTTTGTTCAATCTTTTCGAAATTTGAGTGCTGACTCATAAATACTATGACGAGTTATAATGGTACTATGGTCAAATGCATAGGATCATTATTTTGTTTTTTTGTTTTTACATGTTTTAGGCTTGTTCACGTTTCAACGTTTAGCAATAACGCCGTCAGCATAATAAATAGTGTATTTAGAAATAGTTTTTCATCTAAGCACATCGAGAATACATCTATTTAATGTTTATACTGTTTATACCCCTCGTTTAGCATTAATAATTTAATATGTAAGCAATTTCGTTGATTTTTAAAATGTTCTACGCAGTCAGTCGAACACTCGATCGTCAGCCATACAATTTTTAATAAGTCGTTTTACTCTAAAACTATATTTTATGATTTTTAATTAAGTAAAGCTTTATGAACTATTCAGTACTCGGCTCAATCAATCAATTAAATGTATCACCCAAAGCTGCATTGATATTTGATTTTCATTCCTTAAGAAGAACCAACTACCAAAAAATTAAACAACCGAACAAGATCAGAAGATCTGACTGGAACGGGACTATAATAGTGTTAAATATCAATAATTGTTCATATAACTGATGAACTTTGAATTTTAATTATCAAAATTAAAGATTTATATGCTTCGAAAACGCTTATAATAAAATTAATATTATTGTGAATGTATAATACTAATATAACAAGTCTCAAAATGTACTAACGTTAAACAATAGGTACCTATGGTAAATTACAAAATAACAAGTGTAATATTATATTTTCTAATTTCCTATTAAAACTTTTGTCCTTGTGAATTTTCTAGTACTATCAAATAAAATTTCTGATTTTATTTATACAATATTATATCAAATAAATATTTACAATAATAAGTACCACATAGAAGAAAATAAATCTGCTTGGATACAACATTTCAGTTATTATTTATTAGTGTTAATTTTATGCGTATATTAAATATGCAAAATATAGAAGTATGTTAGGTGGTAATTTGTTTTGAATTTCACGAAAAAACTTCAGTAATATTTATGTGAGATAAATATTTAAATTTTATGATCATCGAACATAAAAATAAAGTATGATTATTAATTTACTTTGTTAATTATTCAAATAATGAATCGTTATATATAAGATATATAATAGGTAAGATCGTTTATTTAAGTTTGATAAGTTGACCTGTGGGCTATGGAGTCTGGGAGAATAATAATGCATAATAAATTAACAATCTTATAATATTATGCTTACCTGCAACTATTTAAACACATAAAAAACACTTAGAAATATTTTTTCATGCTATTACTTTTTGACTTCAGTCTTACTAGTTACTATGTGTCTAGGTTAAGACTCATATACTATATACCACTGCCTACTAAATATACAATGTACACAATATTATTGGAAATTTATTTCATAATATTATAATTCATATTCCTTTTTGAAATTGTATTTGTATCTAAAAATATTATAATATTAAACAATTTTGAATTCATGGGTCTGAGATAAAATATGATATGTTGTATATTCCAAGGCGAATTTATATGATGTTTCTCATCCATGATAGTGATTTAGTGATAAACAAAATTGTTTTTCTACTGATAAAACCATCAAGATTTACTGTATGGTTTATATTTCATATCTTTTTGTAGTTTTACATTCGTATTTGTATTTAAATTTTAACTTTAAATTGTTTTCAAACATTTTGTAACAAGAATGAAGTTTGTGTGTTAGTTTTTGTTTGATTATTTAAAATTCTAAATTGTTCAGTGTTGTCCACGTACTAGTTGTCATATAAAGATTTTCGTACTCCTTATGGTGTGTAGTAGTGACATTTTATCATCCAACAATAATACATATTAAACTAACTAAATTTTTTCAGATTGCGGTACAGCAGATCATTCGAGAAATGCTGAGACATGAATTACCATTACTACCACATGGGAAAGTAACAACACCCTACATTGAAAATGGACTTGATGAGACTGATAACAATAATGGTTTTATGCAACGTGCGTGTAATGGATATTGAATATAATTGATAGAAAATTAATAGTAATGTAACAAAATGTTAATGTCATGAAATCCTGACAATAGGATTAAGTAAATGATTCTTATTTACTATAATTAACTTTCATACAATTCATTTAACTTGATACTTCATAAACACTAAAAAACATGATTTTATATGATTATTTTGACGAATATCAAAAACTCATGTTTTAAACTGCTTATAAAGCACTAAGTTATCGAGTCATTCTCCAATTATTATATATATTTATCTGATTAAATTTTTTTAGATGGCAATACAGCAGATGACTCAAGGAATGCTGAGACATTTATTCGTATGCATACAACTTTGGAAAAGTATGAACATCCAATGTTGAAAATGAACCAAAAGATACTGATTATAAAGAATTAATGCAATGTACGTGTAATGGTTATTGGCTGTAGTTGATAGAAAATTAATAGCAATGTATCTAAAAGTTACTCAAATGCTTCCCTGTCCATAATATTAATTAAATTATTTTAATTTACCATTATCAACTAGCATACATTTCATTTAAGCAGATACTTCATAAACACTATAAAACATGATTTTATATGATAATTTTGATGAATATTAAATATTTATATTTAGAACTACTTATAAAACACACAATTCTCAAGTTTATCTCTTGAAACCTGGACCACTATATTAAGAAAATGATTCTAATTTATTATTATTAACTTGCATACATTTCATTTAACCTTATACTTCATAAAAACTATAAAACATGATTTTATATGATAATTTTGACGAATATTAATTATTCATGTTTTTAACTGCTTATAAAGCACTGAGTTCTCGAGTCATTCTCCAATCATTATATATATTTAACTGAATAAATTTTTTTAGATGGAAATACAGCAGGTCACTCAAGGGATGCTGAAACATTAATTTCTATTCATACAACTTTGTGAAAGTATGAACATCCAATTTTGAAAATGAACTAACAAATACTGTTTATAATGAATTTATGCAATTTACATTTAATGGTTATTGAATATAATTTATAGAATATTAATTGTAGTGATACAATAGAGATTTGTTAACAAAGTGAATAAATGATTATTAAACACCTGAGAACTTTTAATTTTCATTCTTAAAATTTGTCTTAGGTATACAAATCATTTTATTTGTATTACATTTATATGATAATTTTGTTGAATATAACAAATTCATACATTTTACAGCTTAAAAAATATTATATTCTCAAGTACGTTTTTTGAAACCTTGACTGCTATACAATGAAAATTATTCCATTTTATCATTTATAACTATCATATGTTTTGTTTAACTAGATATTTTTACTTCAAAAGAACTTTAACAAATTATTTTATATGTTAATTTCGACGAATTAAACAATTCATATTATTTTTCGTATTGAATAGAAGAAAATTTAAGTTATTGTTCGAGTGTATTATTTAGTTACATTTATTTTACATTCAAATTCAACAAAATGATTTGGTAGATTTGTACTATCTTTTATACCTTATCATAATTATTATTTCTTATCATCTGTTATATGATTATATTTCATATCACCTTGCTGTTTTACAATCGTATTTGCATTTAAGTTTTAACTGAAAATTGTTTTTAAATATTTTGTATTAAGAATAAAGTTGTTCAGATAATTATTGTTTGATTGTTTCCGTTACTGACTTATTCAGTATTTTCCAAGTACTAGTTATCATATAAACATTTTCGTTCTAATTATGGTGTGTAGTAGTGACTTTATTTACTATAATTATACGCATATTTAACTGACTACAATATTTTCAGATTGCAATACAGCAGACAATGAAAGCCATGGTGAGACATGAATTCGCGATTCTATCAGTTTGGAAAATATAAACATCCTACGATGACAATGGACTAGAAGATACTGATAATAATAATTGTTTTATTCAACGTACGTTTAGAGCTTATAATTGAATATAATAGATAGAAAATTAATAGTAATGTAACAAAATGTTAATGTCATGAAATCCTGACAATAGGATTAAGTAAATGATTCTTATTTACTATAATTAACTTCCATTCAATTCATTTAACTTGATACTTTATAAACACTAAAAAACATGATTTTATATGATTATTTTGACGAATATCAAAAATTCATGTTTTAAACTGCTTATAAAGCACTAAGTTATCGAGTCATTCTCCAATTATTATATATATTTATCTGATTAAATTTTTTTAGATGGCAATACAGCAGATGACTCAAGGAATGCTGAGACATTTATTCATATGCATACAACTTTGGAAAAGTATGAACATCCAATGTTGAAAATGAACTAAAAGATACTGATTATAAAGAATTAATGCAATGTACGTGTAATGATTATTGGCTGTAGTTGATAGAAAATTAATAGCAATGTATCTAAAAGTTACTCAAATGCTTCCCTGTCCATAATAATAATTAAATTATTTTAATTTACCATTATCAACTAGCATACATTTCATTTAAGCAGATAATTCATAAACAAAATAAAACACGATTTTATACGATAATTTTGACTAATATTAAATATTTATGTTTTAAAACTGTTTACAAAATACACAATTCTCAAGTTTATCTCTTGAAACCTGGACCACTATATTAAGAAAATGATTCTTATTTATTATTATTAACTTGCATACATTTCATTTAACCTTATACTTCATAAACACTATAAAACATGATTTTATATGATAATTTTGACGAATATTAATTATTTATGTATTGAATTGTCTATTAAACTCACAATTCTCAAGTTAATCTCTTGAAACCTGGACCACTGTATTAAGAAAATGATTCTAATTTATTATTATTAACTTGCATACATTTCATTTAACCTTATACTTCATAAACACTATAAAACATGATTTTATATGATAATTTTGATGAATTTTAAATATTTATAATTAGAACTGCTTATAAAACACACAATTCTCAAGTTAATCTCTTGAAACCTGTACCACTATATTAAGAAAATGATTCTAATTTATTATTATTAACTTGCATACATTTCATTTAACCTTATACTTCATAAACACTATAAAACATGATTTTATATGATAATTTTGACGAATATTAATTATTCATGTTTTTAACTGCTTATAAAGCACTGAGTTCTCGAGTCATTCTCCAATCATAATATATATTTAACTGAATAAATTTTTTTAGATGGAAATACAGCAGGTCACTCAAGGGATGCTGAAACATTAATTTCTATTCATACAACTTTGTGAAAGTATGAACATCCAATTTTGAAAATGAACTAACAAATACTGTTTATAATTAATTTATGCAATTTACATTTAATGGTTATTGAATATAATTTATAGAATATTAATTGTAGTGATACAATAGAGATTTGTTAACAAAGTGAATAAATGATTATTAAACACCTGAGAACTTTTAATTTTCATTCTTAAAATTTGTCTTAGGTATACAAATCATTTTATTTGTATTACATTTATATGATAATTTTGTTGAATATAACAAATTCATACATTTAACAGCTTAAAAAATATTATATTCTCAAGTACGTTTTTTGAAACCTTGACTGCTATACAATGAAAATTATTCCATTTTATCATTTATAACTATCATATGTTTTGTTTAACTAGATATTTTTACTTCAAAAGAACTTTAACAAATTATTTTATATGTTAATTTCGACGAATTAAACAATTCATATTATTTTTCGTATTGAATAGAAGAAAATTTAAGTTATTGTTCGAGTGTATTATTTAGTTACATTTATTTTACATTCAAATTCAACAAAATGATTTGGTAGATTTGTACTATCTTTTATAGCTTATCATAATTATTATTTCTTATCATCTGTTATATGATTATATTTCATATCACCTTGCTGTTTTACAATCGTATTTGCATTTAAGTTTTAACTGAAAATTGTTTTTAAATATTTTGTATTAAGAATAAAGTTGTTCAGATAATTATTGTTTGATTGTTTCCGTTACTGACTTATTCAGTATTTTCCAAGTACTAGTTATCATATAAACATTTTCGTTCTAATTATGGTGTGTAGTAGTGACTTTATTTACTATAATTATACGCATATTTAACTGACTACAATATTTTCAGATTGCAATACAGCAGACAATGAAAGCCATGGTGAGACATGAATTCGCGATTCTATCAGTTTGGAAAATATAAACATCCTACGATGACAATGGACTAGAAGATACTGATAATAATAATTGTTTTATTCAACGTACGTTTAGAGCTTATAATTGAATATAATAGATAGAAAATTAATAGTAATGTAACAAAATGTTAATGTCATGAAATCCTGACAATAGGATTAAGTAAATGATTCTTATTTACTATAATTAACTTCCATTCAATTCATTTAACTTGATACTTTATAAACACTAAAAAACATGATTTCTTATGATTATTTTGACGAATATCAAAAATTCATGTTTTAAACTGCTGATAAAGCACTAAGTTATCGAGTCATTCTCCAATTATTATATATATTTATCTGATTAAATTTTTTTAGATGGCAATACAGCAGATGACTCAAGGAATGCTGAGACATTTATTCATATGCATACAACTTTGGAAAAGTATGAACATCCAATGTTGAAAATGAACTAAAAGATACTGATTATAAAGAATTAATGCAATGTACGTGTAATGATTATTGGCTGTAGTTGATAGAAAATTAATAGCAATGTATCTAAAAGTTACTCAAATGCTTCCCTGTCCATAATATTAATTAAATTATTTTAATTTACCATTATCAACTAGCATACATTTCATTTAAGCAGATAATTCATAAACAAAATAAAACACGATTTTATACGATAATTTTGACTAATATTAAATATTTATGTTTTAAAACTGTTTACAAAATACACAATTCTCAAGTTAATCTCTTGAAACCTGGACCACTATATTAAGAAAATGATTCTAATTTTTTATTATTAACTTGCATACATTTCATTTAAGCAGATACTTCATAAACATTATAAAACATGATTTTATATGATTATTTTGAAGTATATTAAATATTTATGTTTTTAACTGCTTATAAAACCCACAATTCTCAAGTTAATATCTTGAAACCTGTACCACAATATTAAGAAAATGATTCTAATTTTTTATTATTAACTTGCATACATTTCATTTAAGCAGATACTTCATAAACACTATAAAACATGATTTTATATGATAATTTTGATGAATATTAAATATTTATATTTAGAACTGCTTATAAAACATACAATTCTCAAGTTTATCTCTTGAAACCTGGACCACAATATTAAGAAAATGATTCTTATTTATTATTATTAACTTGCATACATTTCATTTAAGCAGATACTTCATAAACACTATAAAACATGATTTTATATGATAATTTTGATGAATATTAAATATTTATAATTAGAACTGCTTATAAAACACACAATTCTCAAGTTATTCTCTTGAAACCTAAACCACTATATTAAGAAAATGATTCTAATTTTTTATTATTAACTTGCATACATTTCATTTAAGCAGATACTTCATAAACACTATAAAACATGATTTTATATGATAATTTTGATGAATATTAAATATTTATATTTAGAACTGCTTATAAAACACACAATTCTAAAGTTTATCTCTTGAAACCTGGACCACTATATTAAGAAAATGATTCTAATTTATTATTATTAACTTGCATACATTTCATTTAACCTTATACTTCATAAACACTATAAAACATGATTTTATATGATAATTTTGACGAATATTAATTATTCATGTTTTTAACTGCTTATAAAGCACTGAGTTCTCGAGTCATTCTCCAATCATTATATATATTTAACTGAATAAATTTTTTTAGATGGAAATACAGCAGGTCACTCAAGGGATGCTGAAACATTAATTTCTATTCATACAACTTTGTGAAAGTATGAACATCCAATTTCGAAAATGAACTAACAAATACTGTTTATAATGAATTTATGCAATTTACATTTAATGGTTATTGAATATAATTTATAGAATATTAATTGTAGTGATACAATAGAGATTTGTTAACAAAGTGAATAAATGATTATTAAACACCTGAGAACTTTTAATTTTCATTCTTAAAATTTGTCTTAGGTATACAAATCATTTTATTTGTATTACATTTATATGATAATTTTGTTGAATATAACAAATTCATACATTTAACAGCTTAAAAAATATTATATTCTCAAGTACGTTTTTTGAAACCTTGACTGCTATACAATGAAAATTATTCCATTTTATCATTTATAACTATCATATGTTTTGTTTAACTAGATATTTTTACTTCAAAAGAACTTTAACAAATTATTTTATATGTTAATTTCGACGAATTAAACAATTCATATTATTTTTCGTATTGAATAGAAGAAAATTTAAGTTATTGTTCGAGTGTATTATTTAGTTACATTTATTTTACATTCAAATTCAACAAAATGATTTGGTAGATTTGTACTATCTTTTATAGCTTATCATAATTATTATTTCTTATCATCTGTTATATGATTATATTTCATATCACCTTGCTGTTTTACAATCGTATTTGCATTTAAGTTTTAACTGAAAATTGTTTTTAAATATTTTGTATTAAGAATAAAGTTGTTCAGATAATTATTGTTTGATTGTTTCCGTTACTGACTTATTCAGTATTTTCCAAGTACTAGTTATCATATAAACATTTTCGTTCTAATTATGGTGTGTAGTAGTGACTTTATTTACTACAATTATACGCATATTTAACTGACTACAATATTTTCAGATTGCAATACAGCAGACAATGAAAGCCATGGTGAGACATGAATTCGCGATTCTATCAGTTTGGAAAATATAAACATCCTACGATGACAAGGGACTAGAAGATACTGATAATAATAATTGTTTTATTCAACGTACGTTTAGAGCTTATAATTGAATATAATTGATAGAAAATTAATAGTAATGTAACAAAATGTTAATGTCATGAAATCCTGACAATAGGATTAAGTAAATGATTCTTATTTACTATAATTAACTTTCATTCAATTCATTTAACTTGATACTTCATAAACACTAAAAAACATGATTTTATATGATTATTTTGACGAATATCAAAAATTCATGTTTTAAACTGCTTATGAAGCACTAAGTTATCGAGTCATTCTCCAATTATTATATATATTTAACTGATTAAATTTTTTTAGATGGCAATACAGCAGATGACTCAAGGAATGCTGAGACATTTATTCATATGCATACAACTTTGGAAAAGTATGAACATCCAATGTTGAAAATGAACTAAAAGATACTGATTATAAAGAATTAATGCAATGTACGTGTAACGGTTATTGGCTGTAGTTGATAGAAAATTAATAGCAATGTATCTAAAAGTTACTCAAATGCTTCCCTGTCCATAATATTAATTAAATTATTTTAATTTACCATTATCAACTAGCATACATTTCATTTAAGCAGATAATTCATAAACAAAATAAAACACGATTTTATACGATAATTTTGACTAATATTAAATATTTATGTTTTAAAACTGTTTACAAAATACACAATTCTCAAGTTAATCTCTTGAAACCTGGACCACTATATTAAGAAAATGATTCTAATTTTTTATTATTAACTTGCATGCATTTCATTTAAGCAGATACTTCATAAACACTATAAAACATGATTTTATATGATTATTTTGAAGAATATTAAATATTTATGTTTTTAACTGCTTATAAAACCCACAATTCTCAAGTTAATATCTTGAAACCTGTACCACAATATTAAGAAAATGATTCTAATTTTTTATTATTAACTTGCATACATTTCATTTAAGCAGATACTTCATAAACACTATAAAACTTGATTTTATATGATTATTTTGACGAATATTAAATATTTATATTTAGAACTGCTTATAAAACACACAATTCTCAAGTTAATCTCTTGAAACCTGGACCACTGTATTAAGAAAATGATTCTAATTTATTATTATTAACTTGCATACATTTCATTTAACCTTATACTTCATAAACACTATAAAAAATGATTTTATATGATTATTTTGACGAATATTAAATATTTATATTTAGAACTGCTTATAAAACAAACAATTTTCAAGTTTATCTATTGAAACCTGTACCACAATATTAAGAAAATTATTCTAATTTTTTATTATTAACTTGCATACATTTCATTTAAGCAGATACTTCATAAACACTATAAAACTTGATTTTATATGTTAATTTTGATGAATATTAATTATTTATGTATTGAATTGTTTATTAAACACACAATTTTCAAGTTTATCTCTTGAAACCTAAACCACTATATTAAGAAAATGATTCTAATTTTTTATTATTAACTTGCATACATTTCATTTAACCTTATACTTCATAAACACTATAAAACATGATTTTATATGATAATTTTGACGAATATTAATTATTCATGTTTTTAACTGCTTATAAAGCACTGAGTTCTCGAGTCATTCTCCAATCATTATATATATTTAACTGAATAAATTTTTTTAGATGGAAATACAGCAGGTCACTCAAGGGATGCTGAAACATTAATTTCTATTCATACAACTTTGTGAAAGTATGAACATCCAATTTCGAAAATGAACTAACAAATACTGTTTATAATGAATTTATGCAATTTACATTTAATGGTTATTGAATATAATTTATAGAATATTAATTGTAGTGATACAATAGAGATTTGTTAACAAAGTGAATAAATGATTATTAAACACCTGAGAACTTTTAATTTTCATTCTTAAAATTTGTCTTAGGTATACAAATCATTTTATTTGTATTACATTTATATGATAATTTTGTTGAATATAACAAATTCATACATTTAACAGCTTAAAAAATATTATATTCTCAAGTACGTTTTTTGAAACCTTGACTGCTATACAATGAAAATTATTCCATTTTATCATTTATAACTATCATATGTTTTGTTTAACTAGATATTTTTACTTCAAAAGAACTTTAACAAATTATTTTATATGTTAATTTCGACGAATTAAACAATTCATATTATTTTTCGTATTGAATAGAAGAAAATTTAAGTTATTGTTCGAGTGTATTATTTAGTTACATTTATTTTACATTCAAATTCAACAAAATGATTTGGTAGATTTGTACTATCTTTTATAGCTTATCATAATTATTATTTCTTATCATCTGTTATATGATTATATTTCATATCACCTTGCTGTTTTACAATCGTATTTGCATTTAAGTTTTAACTGAAAATTGTTTTTAAATATTTTGTATTAAGAATAAAGTTGTTCAGATAATTATTGTTTGATTGTTTCCGTTACTGACTTATTCAGTATTTTCCAAGTACTAGTTATCATATAAACATTTTCGTTCTAATTATGGTGTGTAGTAGTGACTTTATTTACTACAATTATACGCATATTTAACTGACTACAATATTTTCAGATTGCAATACAGCAGACAATGAAAGCCATGGTGAGACATGAATTCGCGATTCTATCAGTTTGGAAAATATAAACATCCTACGATGACAAGGGACTAGAAGATACTGATAATAATAATTGTTTTATTCAACGTACGTTTAGAGCTTATAATTGAATATAATTGATAGAAAATTAATAGTAATGTAACAAAATGTTAATGTCATGAAATCCTGACAATAGGATTAAGTAAATGATTCTTATTTACTATAATTAACTTTCATTCAATTCATTTAACTTGATACTTCATAAACACTAAAAAACATGATTTTATATGATTATTTTGACGAATATCAAAAATTCATGTTTTAAACTGCTTATGAAGCACTAAGTTATCGAGTCATTCTCCAATTATTATATATATTTAACTGATTAAATTTTTTTAGATGGCAATACAGCAGATGACTCAAGGAATGCTGAGACATTTATTCATATGCATACAACTTTGGAAAAGTATGAACATCCAATGTTGAAAATGAACTAAAAGATACTGATTATAAAGAATTAATGCAATGTACGTGTAACGGTTATTGGCTGTAGTTGATAGAAAATTAATAGCAATGTATCTAAAAGTTACTCAAATGCTTCCCTGTCCATAATATTAATTAAATTATTTTAATTTACCATTATCAACTAGCATACATTTCATTTAAGCAGATAATTCATAAACAAAATAAAACACGATTTTATACGATAATTTTGACTAATATTAAATATTTATGTTTTAAAACTGTTTACAAAATACACAATTCTCAAGTTAATCTCTTGAAACCTGGACCACTATATTAAGAAAATGATTCTAATTTTTTATTATTAACTTGCATGCATTTCATTTAAGCAGATACTTCATAAACACTATAAAACATGATTTTATATGATTATTTTGAAGAATATTAAATATTTATGTTTTTAACTGCTTATAAAACCCACAATTCTCAAGTTAATATCTTGAAACCTGTACCACAATATTAAGAAAATGATTCTAATTTTTTATTATTAACTTGCATACATTTCATTTAAGCAGATACTTCATAAACACTATAAAACTTGATTTTATATGATTATTTTGACGAATATTAAATATTTATATTTAGAACTGCTTATAAAACACACAATTCTCAAGTTAATCTCTTGAAACCTGGACCACTGTATTAAGAAAATGATTCTAATTTATTATTATTAACTTGCATACATTTCATTTAACCTTATACTTCATAAACACTATAAAAAATGATTTTATATGATTATTTTGACGAATATTAAATATTTATATTTAGAACTGCTTATAAAACAAACAATTTTAAAGTTTATCTCTTGAAACCTGTACCACTATATTAAGAAAATGATTCTAATTTATTATTATTAACTTGCATACATTTCATATAACCTTATACTTCATAAACACTATAAAACATGATTTTATATGTTAATTTTGACGAATATTAATTATTTATGTATTGAATTGTTTATTAAACTCACAATTCTCAAGTTAATCTCTTGAAACCTGGACCACTGTATTAAGAAAATGATTCTAATTTATTTTTATTAACTTGCATACATTTCATTTAACCTTATACTTCATAAACACTATAAAACATGATTTTATATGATTATTTTGACGAATAGTAAATATTTATATTTAGAACTGCTTATAAAACAAACAATTTTCAAGTTTATCTATTGAAACCTGTACCACAATATTAAGAAAATTATTCTAATTTTTTATTATTAACTTGCATACATTTCATTTAAGCAGATACTTCATAAACACTATAAAACTTGATTTTATATGTTAATTTTGATGAATATTAATTATTTATGTATTGAATTGTTTATTAAACACACAATTTTCAAGTTTATCTCTTGAAACCTAAACCACTATATTAAGAAAATGATTCTAATTTTTTATTATTAACTTGCATACATTTCATTTAAGCAGATACTTCATAAACACTATAAAACATGATTTTATATGATAATTTTGACGAATATTAATTATTCATGTTTTTAACTGCTTATAAAGCACTGAGTTCTCGAGTCATTCTCCAATCATTATATATATTTAACTGAATAAATTTTTTTAGATGGAAATACAGCAGGTCACTCAAGGGATGCTGAAACATTAATTTCTATTCATACAACTTTGTGAAAGTATGAACATCCAATTTTGAAAATGAACTAACAAATACTGTTTATAATGAATTTATGCAATTTACATTTAATGGTTATTGAATATAATTTATAGAATATTAATTGTAGTGATACAATAGAGATTTGTTAACAAAGTGAATAAATGATTATTAAACACCTGAGAACTTTTAATTTTCATTCTTAAAATTTGTCTTAGGTATACAAATCATTTTATTTGTATTACATTTATATGATAATTTTGTTGAATATAACAAATTCATACATTTAACAGCTTAAAAAATATTATATTCTCAAGTACGTTTTTTGAAACCTTGACTGCTATACAATGAAAATTATTCCATTTTATCATTTATAACTATCATATGTTTTGTTTAACTAGATATTTTTACTTCAAAAGAACTTTAACAAATTATTTTATATGTTAATTTCGACGAATTAAACAATTCATATTATTTTTCATATTGAATAGAAGAAAATTTAAGTTATTGTTCGAGTGTATTATTTAGTTACATTTATTTTACATTCAAATTCAACAAAATGATTTGGTAGATTTGTACTATCTTTTATAGCTTATCATAATTATTATTTCTTATCATCTGTTATATGATTATATTTCATATCACCTTGCTGTTTTACAATCGTATTTGCATTTAAGTTTCAACTGAAAATTGTTTTTAAATATTTTGTATTAAGAATAAAGTTGTTCAGATAATTATTGTTTGATTGTTTCCGTTACTGACTTATTCAGTATTTTCCAAGTACTAGTTATCATATAAACATTTTCGTTCTAATTATGGTGTGTAGTAGTGACTTTATTTACTACAATTATACGCATATTTAACTGACTACAATATTTTCAGATTGCAATACAGCAGACAATGAAAGCCATGGTGAGACATGAATTCGCGATTCTATCAGTTTGGAAAATATAAACATCCTACGATGACAATGGACTAGAAGATACTGATAATAATAATTGTTTTATTCAACGTACGTTTAGAGCTTAAATTGAATATAATTGATAGAAAATTAATAGTAATGTAACAAAATGTTAATGTCATGAAATCCTGACAATAGGATTAAGTAAATGATTCTTATTTACTATAATTAACTTTCATTCAATTCATTTAACTTGATACTTCATAAACACTAAAAAACATGATTTTATATGATTATTTTGACGAATATCAAAAATTCATGTTTTAAACTGCTTATGAAGCACTAAGTTATCGAGTCATTCTCCAATTATTATATATATTTAACTGATTAAATTTTTTTAGATGGCAATACAGCAGATGACTCAAGGAATGCTGAGACATTTATTCATATGCATACAACTTTGGAAAAGTATGAACATCCAATGTTGAAAATGAACTAAAAGATACTGATTATAAAGAATTAATGCAATGTACGTGTAACGGTTATTGGCTGTAGTTGATAGAAAATTAATAGCAATGTATCTAAAAGTTACTCAAATGCTTCCCTGTCCATAATATTAATTAAATTATTTTAATTTACCATTATCAACTAGCATACATTTCATTTAAGCAGATAATTCATAAACAAAATAAAACACGATTTTATACGATAATTTTGACTAATATTAAATATTTATGTTTTAAAACTGTTTACAAAATACACAATTCTCAAGTTAATCTCTTGAAACCTGGACCACTATATTAAGAAAATGATTCTAATTTTTTATTATTAACTTGCATGCATATCATTTAAGCAGATACTTCATAAACACTATAAAACATGATTTTATATGATTATTTTGAAGAATATTAAATATTTATGTTTTTAACTGCTTATAAAACCCACAATTCTCAAGTTAATATCTTGAAACCTGTACCACAATATTAAGAAAATGATTCTAATTTTTTATTATTAACTTGCATACATTTCATTTAAGCAGATACTTCATAAACACTATAAAACTTGATTTTATATGATTATTTTGACGAATATTAAATATTTATATTTAGAACTGCTTATAAAACACACAATTCTCAAGTTAATCTCTTGAAACCTGGACCACTGTATTAAGAAAATGATTCTAATTTATTATTATTAACTTGCATACATTTCATATAACCTTATACTTCATAAACACTATAAAACATGATTTTATATGTTAATTTTGACGAATATTAATTATTTATGTATTGAATTGTTTATTAAACTCACAATTCTCAAGTTAATCTCTTGAAACCTGGACCACTGTATTAAGAAAATGATTCTAATTTATTATTATTAACTTGCATACATTTCATTTAACCTTATACTTCATAAACACTATAAAACATGATTTTATATGATTATTTTGACGAATATTAAATATTTATATTTAGAACTGCTTATAAAACAAACAATTTTCAAGTTTATCTATTGAAACCTGTACCACAATATTAAGAAAATTATTCTAATTTTTTATTATTAACTTGCATACATTTCATTTAAGCAGATACTTCATAAACACTATAAAACTTGATTTTATATGTTAATTTTGATGAATATTAATTATTTATGTATTGAATTGTTTATTAAACACACAATTTTTAAGTTTATCTCTTGAAACCTAAACCACTATTAAGAAAATGATTCTAATTTTTTATTATTAACTTGCATACATTTCATTTAAGCAGATACTTCATAAACACTATAAAACATGATTTTATATGATAATTTTGATGAATATTAAATATTTATATTTAGAACTGCTTATAAAACACACAATTCTCAAGTTTATCTCTTGAAACCTGGACCACTATATTAAGAAAATGATTCTAATTTATTATTATTAACTTGCATACATTTCATTTAACCTTATACTTCATAAACACTATAAAACATGATTTTATATGATAATTTTGACGAATATTAATTATTCATGTTTTTAACTGCTTATAAAGCACTGAGTTCTCGAGTCATTCTCCAATCATTATATATATTTAACTGAATAAATTTTTTTAGATGGAAATACAGCAGGTCACTCAAGGGATGCTGAAACATTAATTTCTATTCATACAACTTTGTGAAAGTATGAACATCCAATTTTGAAAATGAACTAACAAATACTGTTTATAATGAATTTATGCAATTTACATTTAATGGTTATTGAATATAATTTATAGAATATTAATTGTAGTGATACAATAGAGATTTGTTAACAAAGTGAATAAATGATTATTAAACACCTGAGAACTTTTAATTTTCATTCTTAAAATTTGTCTTAGGTATACAAATCATTTTATTTGTATTACATTTATATGATAATTTTGTTGAATATAACAAATTCATACATTTAACAGCTTAAAAAATATTATATTCTCAAGTACGTTTTTTGAAACCTTGACTGCTATACAATGAAAATTATTCCATTTTATCATTTATAACTATCATATGTTTTGTTTAACTAGATATTTTTACTTCAAAAGAACTTTAACAAATTATTTTATATGTTAATTTCGACGAATTAAACAATTCATATTATTTTTCATATTGAATAGAAGAAAATTTAAGTTATTGTTCGAGTGTATTATTTAGTTACATTTATTTTACATTCAAATTCAACAAAATGATTTGGTAGATTTGTACTATCTTTTATAGCTTATCATAATTATTATTTCTTATCATCTGTTATATGATTATATTTCATATCACCTTGCTGTTTTACAATCGTATTTGCATTTAAGTTTCAACTGAAAATTGTTTTTAAATATTTTGTATTAAGAATAAAGTTGTTCAGATAATTATTGTTTGATTGTTTCCGTTACTGACTTATTCAGTATTTTCCAAGTACTAGTTATCATATAAACATTTTCGTTCTAATTATGGTGTGTAGTAGTGACTTTATTTACTACAATTATACGCATATTTAACTGACTACAATATTTTCAGATTGCAATACAGCAGACAATGAAAGCCATGGTGAGACATGAATTCGCGATTCTATCAGTTTGGAAAATATAAACATCCTACGATGACAATGGACTAGAAGATACTGATAATAATAATTGTTTTATTCAACGTACGTTTAGAGCTTAAATTGAATATAATTGATAGAAAATTAATAGTAATGTAACAAAATGTTAATGTCATGAAATCCTGACAATAGGATTAAGTAAATGATTCTTATTTACTATAATTAACTTTCATTCAATTCATTTAACTTGATACTTCATAAACACTAAAAAACATGATTTTATATGATTATTTTGACGAATATCAAAAATTCATGTTTTAAACTGCTTATGAAGCACTAAGTTATCGAGTCATTCTCCAATTATTATATATATTTAACTGATTAAATTTTTTTAGATGGCAATACAGCAGATGACTCAAGGAATGCTGAGACATTTATTCATATGCATACAACTTTGGAAAAGTATGAACATCCAATGTTGAAAATGAACTAAAAGATACTGATTATAAAGAATTAATGCAATGTACGTGTAACGGTTATTGGCTGTAGTTGATAGAAAATTAATAGCAATGTATCTAAAAGTTACTCAAATGCTTCCCTGTCCATAATATTAATTAAATTATTTTAATTTACCATTATCAACTAGCATACATTTCATTTAAGCAGATAATTCATAAACAAAATAAAACACGATTTTATACGATAATTTTGACTAATATTAAATATTTATGTTTTAAAACTGTTTACAAAATACACAATTCTCAAGTTAATCTCTTGAAACCTGGACCACTATATTAAGAAAATGATTCTAATTTTTTATTATTAACTTGCATACATTTCATTTAAGCAGATACTTCATAAACACTATAAAACATGATTTTATATGATTATTTTGAAGAATATTAAATATTTATGTTTTTAACTGCTTATAAAACCCACAATTCTCAAGTTAATATCTTGAAACCTGTACCACAATATTAAGAAAATGATTCTAATTTTTTATTATTAACTTGCATACATTTCATTTAAGCAGATACTTCATAAACACTATAAAACTTGATTTTATATGATTATTTTGACGAATATTAAATATTTATATTTAGAACTGCTTATAAAACACACAATTCTCAAGTTAATCTCTTGAAACCTGGACCACTGTATTAAGAAAATGATTCTAATTTATTATTATTAACTTGCATACATTTCATTTAACCTTATACTTCATTAACACTATAAAACATGATTTTATATGATTATTTTGACGAATATTAAATATTTATATTTAGAACTGCTTATAAAACACACAATTCTCAAGTTTATCTCTTGAAACCTGGACCACTGTATTAAGAAAATGATTCTAATTTATTATTATTAACTTGCATACATTTCATTTAACCTTATACTTCATTAACACTATAAAACATGATTTTATATGATTATTTTGACGAATATTAAATATTTATATTTAGAACTGCTTATAAAACAAACAATTTTAAAGTTTATCTCTTGAAACCTGTACCACTATATTAAGAAAATGATTCTAATTTATTATTATTAACTTGCATACATTTCATATAACCTTATACTTCATAAACACTATAAAACATGATTTTATATGTTAATTTTGACGAATATTAATTATTTATGTATTGAATTGTTTATTAAACTCACAATTCTCAAGTTAATCTCTTGAAACCTGGACCACTGTATTAAGAAAATGATTCTAATTTATTATTATTAACTTGCATACATTTCATTTAACCTTATACTTCATAAACACTATAAAACATGATTTTATATGATTATTTTGACGAATATTAAATATTTATATTTAGAACTGCTTATAAAACAAACAATTTTCAAGTTTATCTATTGAAACCTGTACCACAATATTAAGAAAATTATTCTAATTTTTTATTATTAACTTGCATACATTTCATTTAAGCAGATACTTCATAAACACTATAAAACATGATTTTATATGATAATTTTGATGAATATTAAATATTTATATTTAGAACTGCTTATAAAACACACAATTCTCAAGTTTATCTCTTGAAACCTGGACCACTATATTAAGAAAATGATTCTAATTTATTATTATTAACTTGCATACATTTCATTTAACCTTATACTTCATAAACACTATAAAACATGATTTTATATGATAATTTTGACGAATATTAATTATTCATGTTTTTAACTGCTTATAAAGCACTGAGTTCTCGAGTCATTCTCCAATCATTATTTATATTTAACTGAATAAATTTTTTTAGATGGAAATACAGCAGGTCACTCAAGGGATGCTGAAACATTAATTTCTATTCATACAACTTTGTGAAAGTATGAACATCCAATTTTGAAAATGAACTAACAAATACTGTTTATAATGAATTTATGCAATTTACATTTAATGGTTATTGAATATAATTTATAGAATATTAATTGTAGTGATACAATAGAGATTTGTTAACAAAGTGAATAAATGATTATTAAACACCTGAGAACTTTTAATTTTCATTCTTAAAATTTGTCTTAGGTATACAAATCATTTTATTTGTATTACATTTATATGATAATTTTGTTGAATATAACAAATTCATACATTTAACAGCTTAAAAAATATTATATTCTCAAGTACGTTTTTTGAAACCTTGACTGCTATACAATGAAAATTATTCCATTTTATCATTTATAACTATCATATGTTTTGTTTAACTAGATATTTTTACTTCAAAAGAACTTTAACAAATTATTTTATATGTTAATTTCGACGAATTAAACAATTCATATTATTTTTCATATTGAATAGAAGAAAATTTAAGTTATTGTTCGAGTGTATTATTTAGTTACATTTATTTTACATTCAAATTCAACAAAATGATTTGGTAGATTTGTACTATCTTTTATAGCTTATCATAATTATTATTTCTTATCATCTGTTATATGATTATATTTCATATCACCTTGCTGTTTTACAATCGTATTTGCATTTAAGTTTCAACTGAAAATTGTTTTTAAATATTTTGTATTAAGAATAAAGTTGTTCAGAGATAATTATTGTTTGATTGTTTCCGTTACTGACTTATTCAGTATTTTCCAAGTACTAGTTATCATATAAACATTTTCGTTCTAATTATGGTGTGTAGTAGTGACTTTATTTACTACAATTATACGCATATTTAACTGACTACAATATTTTCAGATTGCAATACAGCAGACAATGAAAGCCATGGTGAGACATGAATTCGCGATTCTATCAGTTTGGAAAATATAAACATCCTACGATGACAATGGACTAGAAGATACTGATAATAATAATTGTTTTATTCAACGTACGTTTAGAGCTTAAATTGAATATAATTGATAGAAAATTAATAGTAATGTAACAAAATGTTAATGTCATGAAAATCCTGACAATAGGATTAAGTAAATGATTCTTATTTACTATAATTAAACTTTCATTCAATTCATTTAACTTGATACTTCATAAACACTAAAAAACATGATTTTATATGATTATTTTGACGAATATCAAAAATTCATGTTTTAAACTGCTTATGAAGCACTAAGTTATCGAGTCATTCTCCAATTATTATATATATTTAACTGATTAAATTTTTTTAGATGGCAATACAGCAGATGACTCAAGGAATGCTGAGACATTTATTCATATGCATACAACTTTGGAAAAGTATGAACATCCAATGTTGAAAATGAACTAAAAGATACTGATTATAAAGAATTAATGCAATGTACATTGTAACGGTTATTGGCTGTAGTTGATAGAAAATTAATAGCAATGTATCTAAAAGTTACTCAAATGCTTCCCTGTCCATAATATTAATTAAATTATTTTAATTTACCATTATCAACTAGCATACATTTCATTTAGGCAGATAATTCATAAACAAAATAAAAACACGATTTTATACGATAATTTTGACTAATATTAAATATTTATGTTTTAAAACTGTTTACAAAATACACAATTCTCAAGTTAATCTCTTGAAACCTGGACCACTATATTAAGAAAATGATTTCTAATTTTTTATTATTAACTTGCATGCATTTCATTTAAGCAGATACTTCATAAACACTATAAAACATGATTTTATATGATTATTTTGAAGAATATTAAATATTTATGTTTTTAACTGCTTATAAAACCCACAATTCTCAAGTTAATATCTTGAAACCTGTACCACAATATTAAGAAAATGATTTCTAATTTTTTATTATTAACTTGCATACATCTTCATTTAAGCAGATACTTCATAAACACTATAAAACTTTGATTTTATATGATTATTTTGACGAATATTAAATATTTATATTTAGAACTGCTTATAAAAACACACAATTCTCAAGTTAATCTCTTGAAACCTGGACCACTGTATTAAGAAAATGATTCTAATTTATTATTATTAACTTGCATACATTTCATTTAACCTTATACTTCATTAACACTATAAAACATGATTTTATATGATTATTTTGACGAATATTAAATATTTATATTTAGAACTGCTTATAAAACAAACAATTTTAAAGTTTATCTCTTGAAACCTGTACCACTATATTAAGAAAATGATTTCTAATTTATTATTATTAACTTGCATACATTTCATATAACCTTATACTTCATAAACACTATAAAACATGATTTTATATGTTAATTTTGACGAATATTAATTATTTATGTATTGAATTGTTTATTAAACTCACAATTCTCAAGTTAATCTCTTGAAACCTGGACCACTGTATTAAGAAAATGATTCTAATTTATTATTATTAACTTGCATACATTTCATTTAACCTTATACTTCATAAACACTATAAAACATGATTTTATATGATTATTTTGACGAATATTAAATATTTATATTTAGAACTGCTTATAAAACAAACAATTTTCAAGTTTATCTATTGAAACCTGGACCACTATATTAAGAAAATGATTCTAATTTATTATTATTAACTTGCATACATTTCATTTAAGCAGATACTTCATAAACACTATAAAACTTGATTTTATATGTTAATTTTGATGAATATTAATTATTTATGTATTGAATTGTTTATTAAACACACAATTTTCAAGTTTATCTCTTGAAACCTAAACCACTATATTAAGAAAATGATTCTAATTTTTTATTATTAACTTGCATACATTTCATTTAAGCAGATACTTCATAAACACTATAAAACATGATTTTATATGATAATTTTGATGAATATTAAATATTTATATTTAGAACTGCTTATAAAACACACAATTCTCAAGTTTATCTCTTGAAACCTGGACCACTATATTAAGAAAATGATTCTAATTTATTATTATTAACTTGCATACATTTCATTTAACCTTATACTTCATAAACACTATAAAACATGATTTTATATAGATATTTTGACGAATATTAATTATTCATGTTTTTAACTGCTTATAAAGCACTGAGTTCTCGAGTCATTCTCCAATCATTATTTATATTTAACTGAATAAATTTTTTTAGATGGAAATACAGCAGGTCACTCAAGGGATGCTGAAACATTAATTTCTATTCATACAACTTTGTGAAAGTATGAACATCCAATTTTGAAAATGAACTAACAAATACTGTTTATAATGAATTTATGCAATTTACATTTAATGGTTATTGAATATAATTTATAGAATATTAATTGTAGTGATACAATAGAGATTTGTTAACAAAGTGAATAAATGATTATTAAACACCTGAGAACTTTTAATTTTCATTCTTAAAATTTGTCTTAGGTATACAAATCATTTTATTTGTATTACATTTATATGATAATTTTGTTGAATATAACAAATTCATACATTTAACAGCTTAAAAAATATTATATTCTCAAGTACGTTTTTTGAGAAACCTTGACTGCTATACAATGAAAATTATTCCATTTTATCATTTATAACTATCATATGTTTTGTTTAACTAGATATTTTTACTTCAAAAGAACTTTAACAAATTATTTTATATGTTAATTTCGACGAATTAAACAATTCATATTATTTTTCATATTGAATAGAAGAAAATTTAAGTTATTGTTCGAGTGTATTATTTAGTTACATTTATTTTACATTCAAATTCAACAAAATGATTTGGTAGATTTGTACTATCTTTTATAGCTTATCATAATTATTATTTCTTATCATCTGTTATATGATTATATTTCATATCACCTTGCTGTTTTACAAA